>NW_004524752.1:870718-894613 GCF_000260255.1 Octodon degus
TCTTCTTCTTCTTCTTCTTCTTCTTCTTCTTCTTCTTCTTCTTCTTCTTCTTCTTCTTCTTCTTCTTCTTCTTCTTTCATGGTATATATTTGGTACAGGGTCTCACTGCACAGCTCAGACTCGTAGTGATCCTTCTGTTGTCAGCCTCCCCAGAACTGGGACTACAAGTGTGCGCCACCATGCCTAGACTCAATTGCCAGCTCAGCATGCCCCGGGAGTGGGAATGCGGAACCAAGGATCGAACCCCTGGTCCCTGTGCTTGCCAAAGCAAGTGTTTAGTCCACTGAGCTCTCTCTCCAGCACTTTCCACTTGTTAGTATCATTATTTTCTTTCATTAGTGTTTTATAATATTCATTGTGGAGATCTTTCACTTAAGTTTATTTTTAGCTCCTTTTGTCTTTCTCTTTGGTAGCTATTGTGAATAGGATTGCTTTTATGAAGTTTTTATCAGCAAATCATTATTGGTGTGTATAGAAAAGCAACTAATTTTTGTGGGACCAGGGATCAAAATTCAAATTTTGATGTTGAATGCTAGAAACCAGGTACTGATTTCACATCCTGCTAATTACTGATTTTCTTTATTAGTTTTAGTAGTCTTTTGCTGGAGTCTAGGTTTTTCTCTACATAGAAACCTGTCATCTGTGAACAGGGATAATTTGACTTCAAGTCCCTTCCTGTTTGTGAGCTTTTTCTGCCTTTCTCTTGTCTAATTTTTCCCACTAAACTTTCTACTGCATACTATATTGAATAAGAGAGAAGATGGTAGACACCCTCATCTTCCTGTTCTTAGAAGAAATGCTTTTAGTTTCTACACATTTGGTGTATGGAGTGTGGGGTCTTTGTATATGGCCTTTGTATATAGCCTTTATTATGTTGGATCCCTAATTTATTCATACCTAATTTATTCAGTGCTTTTCCCATAAAAGGAATGCTGAATTTTATCCAGTGCCTTTTCTGCATCTATTGAAATGATCAATTTTTTATCATTGATTTTGTCACGTAATTCATTATGTTTTTTGACTTGGATATGTTGAACCATTCTTGCATCCCTTGATTGTGGCATATGATCTTCCCAATGTGATGATGAATGTGATTTGATATCTTTTATGAGGATTTTTGTGTCCACACTTATCAAGACTAGTTTGTATGCTTTTGATATTCTTGTGTCTATCAGGTTTTGGTAACAGGTTAATTCTGGCTTTATGCACTGAGTTTGGAAGAATTTTCTCTCAATTTTGTGGATAGTTTGGGAATTTTCATAAGTTTTCGTTTAAAATTTGGCAAAGGTCATCAGAGAAGTCATCTGATTCTGGGCTTTTCTTTGTTATGAGATTTTATTACTGATTCAGTTACATTACTTATTATTGATCTATGCAGGTGTTTCCTTAGTAGCTCAGCATGCCCAGACTTTTGTCCATTCTTAGTTTTTCAGTATGCTAGCATATAGTCTTTTTTTTTTTTACCAAAATAATCCTGATTGACCTTTTGGTTTTCTTCTGATATCAGTTGTAATATTGCCTTTATCAACTTTAATTTTGTTTAGTTGGGTTTTTTCCTTTTATTAATAATTAGTTTAGAGAAATATTTTTTAGTTTTGTTTGTCCTTATTACTTTGTCTCACTGATCTTACATATTTTTATACCCTAGCCTATTCATTTTTATTCTGATCTTTGTTATTTCTTCCCTTATATTAATTTTGGGATCGACTTTTCAAAACTGCTTCTCCTTCTACTAATTGTGGGTTTGGTTTTGTCTTTGAGATGTATAATTGACTATTTATTTAAAAATCCTTTTCTTTTATGTAGGTACATATGGCTATAATATTACCTCTTAGTGCTTCTTTTGATATATCTCATAAGTTTTGGTATATTGTCTAGGTAATTTCATTTCTTTAAAGAAATTTTTAAAAGTTCTATCTGAGTTTCTGGATGTTTCACTAGTCACAATGTTCATAACAGATCTTTTTTTGTTGTTGTTGGTCCAGATTCTATTTATTTATTTTTGACTGGGGATCGATCTTTTGTGCCGGGTTACATGTCATTTCCTCTTACTACTTTTTAAATATTTTGAGTCAGAGTCTCACTGTGCAGCACAGGCTGGCCTTAGCTCACAGTGATCCTCCTGCTTTAGCCTCCCAAGTTCTGGGATTAAAGGCGTGCACATCTGGCTACTACTTTTTTATTTTGAGACAGACTCTTGCTAAATCATCAGGTTCCCAGGCTGGTCTTATAACTTTTTGGGGGTAGGGGAAGTTTACCAGGAATTGAACTCACAACCTTGCACTTGCCAGACAGGCACTCTGCCAATGAGCTATTCTTTGTCTTTTAAGGAAAGAAATGCTTTGGTAGAAAGGAGAGGAGAATAGAGAATGGACCCAAAATTGCCTTCCTCTAGGCATATGTGGTTGATAGGCACTTCAGGTATACCTAGTGCTATGAAAAACTGAACTTTTTCTTTCAATTAATTTAAAATAATTTTTATATTCTTATTTTTTTGATGCTCATGCAAGGCAAGCACTGTACCATTGAGCTACATCTCCAGCCCTAATTTTAACTAATTTAAAATTTAAAAATGCAGCAGTATTAAATATTTTTCCATTAAATATAGCTTCATTATAATAGGATTGTATTTCACTTTAATCATTGCATCATTTCAGATGTTATTATATATATGTCAGACATGCGCATCATTTTCTAGCATTATACATCAATACATCATGGCTCTAGTTAGTGCTAACTTATTAATTCAGTTAAATGGTTGTTTTTTTTCTAAAACATTGTAATATATTTATTTGAATATTTTATGCAAGCTGCATGAATTATAAGGTATCTACATAAATTGTAACTGTAACTAAATTGAAATACATAATATTATAATGCAATTACATTTTTAGGCCAAAAATGAATATAGTCATATTTTTTAAAAGATGGAAATGAAGGCATAATACTGCTGCAGAATCTAATGGAAGTACAAAAGCTATGACCAAAAGAATAAGAAAAAAATAGACTGGAAGAAGGTATGTGGCAAATTTCACAATGAATTGCAGTTTACTGAACAAAGCAGAGAAGCTATGTATTACGTAAAAACAATTTAAGATAAGAACAGGGCATTTTCAACAATTATGTTGTAGCTTTGTCTAGATGTTCCCCCAAAGCCTCATGTGGTCATAGGTGGGGCTTTTTTAGAGGCTGCTGGATTGAGAGTGTGACACTGGGATTGATTCAGGGTGCAATACTAGGATTAAGGGCACTAGGATTAAGGTGTGAGTGTTACTTGCACCAAGGGTGGGTAGCCTGGATAAGATACAAGGCACAGACAGAGGCTTGTTCCTTGTCACTTGCTTCCTTTGGCTGTCTTCCTCCTGCCATGAATTGCTTCTCCTCTGTGACATGCTTCTGCCAAACCACCCTGCCCTGGAGCCAGCCAACTAGTATGAGCTGAAACCTCTACAGACTGTGAGCTAAATCAACCTTTATTCCTTTAAGTTTCAGTGTTGGGTATTTTGTCCCAGCAATAAGAAAAGTAACTAAGACAAAGTATGTATTATATTTGGTCAATAATCAGGAAAGGGCTCAACAAATTAATTCTTTAAAATTGTTATAGTTAAATTACCAAAAACTTTAAAAATTATTTCTAATAAGATCTGAGCTTGTAACCTTCACCAGCTATAAAACAACTTGCGCTCTCTCTTTCTCTCTCTGTATAAGAAGTTGTTATTTATTATTTGTTACTTATTATGGAAATTATATTTACCTTTAAATGAAAAGACTTAAGGGCTAGGGAAAAAGCGCAGTGGCATAGGTGCCTGCCTGGCAAGCACAAGGTCTGGAGTTCAATCCCTGATATCAAAAAAAAAAAAAAAAAAAAAAAGTTCACAAAAGTCAAAGATCAAAATATTTAAAGTTAAACCCACCAAACATTTTTTCATAGGAGACCTTCATAACAGTGTCAAAAATTAATTATCTCAAATTTGAAAAGTTGTTAAGTAAAAACAATTACTTGCTTTGTGACTTTGTACAGTATATATTTAAAAATATTTGTGCTCAGTTTTCAGAGGCAGACTGTCTGAACAGTGCTATGGGTACATTTACTTTTCTTCAGAATATATGTGCTGTGCTTAGGCAGGTGCAGGCACCAGAGTTCGAGTCCCAGTGTGCCATGCCAGCCCCGCCCCAGGAGTGTGCTGAGATGGTGACCGGACTGGGCATGGTGGCACGTGCCTATTATCCCAGCACTTGAGAGGCTGAAAACAGGAGGATCATCACAAGTCCTAACTGTGTAGTAAGACCCTTTAGACCCTGTACTAAATACATTTTTTTTAAAAATGGAATATATGTGCAAATGCATATGAATCACTGCTGGTTTATGGAACTGTTGAAAGATTGAAGAAACAAATTTACTGATCTTATGCTTTTTGCCATGAATGTTGGCTAAGTAATAGAAGAATTTTACAAAGACTTACTATACTATTAATTCAAATATTTCTAACTACCAAGCATGTTTGCCAATACCTTCATTCATCAAAGAAAAACAATGACCACCAAGCAGGGCATCACACGTTTGTAACTCCAGCACAGAGGAAAGAGGCAGTAGGATTGCTGCAAGCTTGAGACCATCCTGGACTACATAGGGAGTTCAAGGCCAGCCTGAACTGCGTAAGGAGAACGTATCTTTAAAAATGACCGTGTATTGTCTATGATTTCTCACTGATAGCACGTACCACATTTATCACATGGATAACTAAATTTGAAGCTCTAAACGGAAGAAAACTTGCATCATGCTTAGCTGGTCAGGTAGCTCTGACCCTTCTCATAGTAGAAATGATGATAATTGTTACATTTTGCTCTAACATGACTAAAGATGTGAAATTGTATGTGATTGCCAGTATTATGTAAATTAACTACTGCCATGTATAAATTAAATGAAAATAATATAGGAAAAAAATTTAAAACAACTTGCCAATATTTATAAATTTGGAGTTGCTCTCATCCAATGCCCTTTTAAAGTGATGCTAATATACAAGAGTTAGTCATTTTGCGAGATTTGATAAACATCATTCTGAACACACAATGCATGTACTTTAAAGTGAAAGCCATTTTTCTTAAAGGATGAACCAGTTCAGCTAATGTACTTGCCAATTTGAAAATAATATGATATTGTGTCCCTTGCTGGAAAAACTTTAAGTACATTTTGGAGAACTTGGGTATGTAAACCTATTTCTTCAACTGTAAATTTTATGAAATTTAATTACAAATCAAGTATATCTAATGAAAATACAGCACACACAAGATTTCCAAGACAGTGTGACAAAATGAATGCAAGATATTGCAGCAATTTTATATCGATAGCATAATAATAATTAAATATTATTAAAACTGACATAGCTACTAGAAAATTTGAAAATAAATATGTGACTTTTATTATGTTTCAGCTGAACAGCACTGGTCTAGAATGGAAGGCATATGGACAACTGCTTGAGTTATGGACGGCCGGCTCTCAAGCACGGAGACCACATCCTGCTTAGTTTGCTTTTCTGTCAGCACTTACTTAGTTTTTATCTAGTAGTTAATCAATAAATGTTTGCTGAATTAATTTTATTTGGAACATTATTTTCTGCCATGAGAAACTGATTTCATCTTACAGATTTTAGACTATTGCCACCAATGACTATTAAACTTAGATTTTATTTTCAACCACAAAGATATAATGCTTCATATTTCTCGGTCATCTCTTAGGTGCCATTTCTGGGAACATTTTTATTTCCTTCCGAGTTCACCATAGTGAACATTCAAGTATTTGAAGGTGCTGAATAAGTGAGTTGCTTCCATACTGATTTCTACCACTAGAACTGAGACAGAAATGTAAAGCTAAATTATCAAGATGAATTCCAAGGAACAAGAGAAAAACAGGACTATAAGCAGAGAAGAGATATCTTAAAAATAGAAAGCAGATGAAAATCTAGTTTGTGAAACAGGAAACAGAGCTGAGAGTTTAGCCACAAATTCAAGCTACTGTGAGGAAGAGAAACTTCCAACAGAGCCAGATAAATACAAGGATGCGGAGGTCAGTTCCTGCTTCAGTAATGAGACAGAGGGCAGGAGGCCTAGCTTGTCAGAAAGTGCTTGCCTCACCCATGAGGGGGCCTCACACCAATGGAGAATGACCAAGTAGAAAGGAAGCAGAGTAAATATATTTCTGAAGATCTGGGTTGAGAAGGTCTCAAGAATTTATTTTTCCACTTGAATGAGTCTGGGATAGAACACTATTTCTGATTTATTCTGTTCTATGAAAGGGGGCGCACCAGTTGTGGCAAGTCTTGTGTGATCTTCCATCACTTTACTTGAGGAAGTAGAGTGAATAAAATAGTTACCAGTAGGAGGTTCCTCCTTCATTGACAGAGGGTAAAGAGCTAGGATGGAGTTTTTGTTTCTTTTTTCATGACTGATACACAATACCTGACACCCACAACATACAGAGGAGGGGCTTATTTTATTTTGGCACATGTTT
Source organism: Octodon degus (assembly GCF_000260255.1). NCBI lineage: Eukaryota > Metazoa > Chordata > Mammalia > Rodentia > Octodontidae > Octodon > Octodon degus. Next base: position 877,227 of record NW_004524752.1, read on the forward strand.
TAGTGTGCTGCCTCCAAGCCAATGCAGCATGGCAGAGGAGAAAGAGTTTGTGGCATGGTGGCATGAAGTGGACACAAATCAAACAATGAGGGAGGGAGAGACATCCTTCCAGACCGCACCTACAGTGACCCATATCCTCCGACTAGGCTTGACCTCCCAACACCACATTTAGCTATAAATTTATCAATGGGATGATCTGCTGATGGGGGTCCCACGATCCAGTCACCTCCCCAAAGCCCCACCTATAAGGGCATGAGGCTTTGGGCGACATCTAGATATAAGCCACGACCAATAGATTCCTGTGACATATTTGAGAATTTGAAGAATGTGCGGAATACATTTAGCTGCAGTGCAGGACAGGGAATTCCAACTGCTAGAGAGCTATAGCATTCAAAATAAAAACATCTTGCTTATAGGTATCCACAATGTAAAACTGTAATTACCCGTTTGTCTTTTTTCTTCTTCAGATGATAAAATTTGTTCTGTTGGGTATAACATACCAAAGGTATAGCTTTATCATATCAGGAGATTCTTGATTTATTTAATGTTCTGGGAAATTTTGGTCCAACAAGCTTAGATAAGAGACGGGGAGTACATCAAATGCTATCAGGACTATCACTATACACAAAGTGATCTCTGATCTAAGAAGGAAGTTCATGGAGAGTGACTCTGAGCTAACACTTTAACTTTCTTCCATATTAAACAGCAGTGCATGTCTCAAAGCCTCTTTGGAAACCATCAGTGAGTATCCATTGGAACACCAATGGCTGACATAGGAGATGTTCAGGTGGCAATATACAGACACACTGCTAGTCAGAAAGATGTACAAGGAAACAGCGATAAGATTGTAAACACCTCCGGGGCCTTCAAGTCAACTGTGCATGCTCTAGTTCATAACTGTGAGCCTTTAATTCACCTGGAGTCCAAAGGAATGCCAGGCGATCCCAGCCCTGTTTTTCCTGACCTACTGGTTCAACTCCCTAGTTGATGACTTTCACTTCAATTTTTGTCTCTGTGATCCTGGCAGTATATATGCTGTAGTACTTGAATATTTGGGCTTAGTTTAACCATTTGATCTTCTAGTTTATTGCTTTGGCTCCCAACTACTCTATATGCCTCCCATAAAACCATCCTAACCTGGGCTCAGTACTGAGAAACAATCTGGCCACAGCCATTAGATTGACTGTATTGATAGTCAACAGTTAGGGTGAGAAGGCGGGTATCCACAATCTATAGTTGTGAAGGACTCTGCCACTCTCATGGTAAAATGAATTTATCAGCAGGCATATTTCACTTGTAGTTTATGGAATATGGGATTATATGTGTGTATAAATAAAAGTTATCCAAAGAAATAGAAACAATAGGAAATACAGCTATACAGACAGAGCTAGACTGGAAACCTATGTCTCTATATCTAAAAGATTAATTAGAAGGGATAAGCTTATGTGATAATGGAGGGTAAGGTTTTCCAGTATCTTCAGTTGGAAAGTTAGAGACAGGAGAGTCAAAGGAGTAAGTTCCAGTCTGAAAATCAACAGGCATCAGACCCAAGAATGGCTGAGTTTTCAATTCTAGTCTAACAGAAAGAAAAACTGATGCACCCACTCACAGGCAGGATTTCTCTCCCACTTTGTTATATTAAGGCTTTGATGAATTGGATGAGGCCCACACACATTAAGGAAGGGATATGAAGAACAATGTCTTATTTGTTCTACCACTGAGATATTGATCTCATCCAGAAATATCTAGAGGATGTTTGGTCAGAATGTCTGTATATCACGTCCATTCACATTGACACATAAAATTCATCATTTTAATGAGAAAGCATCGTGCTCTTAAACAGCTGCTCATGCCAAGGGTTCAATTGCCAATAGCAATGGAAAGTGTTAATACTCATAAGCCTAGAAGGCTTATGTAGTCTTTGCTTGGCCTCACACTTTCCTTCTATAGTGCATCAAATAAGTGTGCCACTTTCCAGGAAGTGATTTTGATCTGTGTAGTGGAAAATTGTCCTATAGACAAAAAATATTACAGAGCTACAGATTTAAGATCAAGAACCTTTGTCACTCTCAAAAAACAAAAACAAAAAGCCCTCATTTACTTTCTGAACCAATGGTTGTTGCCCTTGGCAACCATACTCCATGAATTGCCAGGAGATTTAGTGGGTTCTCAAGCTTACCCTGGGAAGTAAAGGTATCTTCATCATAACAGTGAGTGTAACCATAGATAAGGGACTTAACTTCCCTGTACCATAGTTTTACATCAACACAGCGAGCATATTAATAGTATTTACTTGCCAAGGTTGTGAGACATTGCATAGAATTCAGAATGGACCTGGTGCATCGTAAGTCCTTAGCCTGCATTAATTATTGATGTCACCATACTCCTGAAGGAATAAACAGTACTGGTCCTTTGTGTATTAATATTTCTCACTAAGATGATGCTCAGCTGTCAGTCTCTGCTCCTGTTTTCCCCTGTAATTTCTTTTAATGAGAAAAAACTTGACATATTGAAATTCTCTTTGTGGATTTTTTGATAATCTTTGTAAAGAAACTGATGTTTGGTGAAATTATAGATGAGTGAACCCAAAGTGGATTCCTCCAAAGAAGGAAATTAGGTTCTTATCTACCATGGCTTTAGACATAATCTTGCCCCAGAGATAAAAAAAAACCCACCTTTTCTATGCTTTTAAAAATAAATTTTACAAGACTGGATGCAGTGGTGCTCACCTATAATCCCAGCACTTGGAAGGCTGAAAACAGGAAGATCACTACGAGTCTGATCTATGTAGTGAGACCCTGTAGACTTTGTACTAAATACGTAAAATGAAATTAAAAAAAAAACAAATAGGAACTGGCCATTTAAAAAAATAAATGAATTTTGCAATTTAGCCATAAATAGTTGAACTCCAAAGTCTTTTTCAATTTGAACATTCTAGAATTATAGAATTTGTGAATCACAAGGATATAGAAAAACTTAAAGAAATAGATACCTTCTTGTGAGGGCCTCACATTTATAAATCCCAAACAATATTATTAAACAGAGAAATTACAACAGGCCATAGGGCTATTTTAAGAACTTACTAGCAGAACTCCATGAGACATTTTGCTAAGTGACCGTACTGTCGTCCTGTAGCTTTAAGTTCAAGAAAGTTCTCTGATCAAGTTCTGTTTCGCTTGGAGAAGGGGTGAGGTAGTTGGAAGAGAAAAGTGAACACTGTTTCCAGGCCTCAGTACATACATGCCTCAGTGGTATACATGTCTGCCTGGCAAGTGCAATGTCCTGAGTTCGATCCCGGGTACCAAAAAAATTTTAAAAAATGAGGTAAAATGAAACAAGCAAACAACAACAAAATAACATCTTTTATAGCAGGCATGAAGAATATGAACACAGCACATGAAAGGAAAGAATAATAGTTCTCATGAGAAACAATGGTGGACATCGATATGAGAGTAATGTGTATAAAGTTCTGGAAAAGTCTCCTACAAAACTTTGCTGGTAGGCAGGCATGTACCCATCTCTGAGGTCGTGTTGTACATTGTCTGGGCCAGAGTTTCGTGAGATGCTTCTGACTGGCTTGAGGACCTTCTCAGGGGTCATCTTGTTCACCTCCCAAGGCGATTAATCCCTGTTTGTGGGGATGAATGAAGGTCTTCATGTGACCTTCATCCACCCACCAGACTTAGCAGCATCTGTGCTCCCCCCAGGTAAGCATCAGAGGTAGGAGCATCTAGAAGCTTGTCCCTGGGTATTTGCCCTAAAAATAAGGGTGAGTTCTGTATTCTTGCTTTTGAACCCTTTAGATAATTAAACTTTGTGTGAAAAATCCAGTGAAGTCTGTGTTATATCTTTCCAACATTCTGATGAGACTGTAATCAAATTGAAATGAATTCAGTCAAATAATCTATTCTGGGACTAGTATAGAAACAAAGCAAATATTGAAGCAAGCAAAAATTGAACCGCAAATGAAGTACTGGTATTTCCTGTGAGAATCGCATTGAAACTGGTCTCTATATCATTACCTTAAGCACAGCAATAAATAACTAACAGTAGAGCCTACAACCTCAAAAGAGAGACTGGGAGGCAAATCTCATTGTCTAAGGGAAGTGCTGACCCTACACTCTATCTGATAGCATATTTCTTTACTAAATCTACTTTGTGCATCTCAATCCTTTGCATTCATTTTTGAAGTACATTGTCACTGCAGATAAAAATTTACAAGCAAAGTTTTGTAGGAGACTTTCCCAGAACTTTAGACACATTAGTCTCATATCAATGTCCACCAGTGTTTCTCATGAGAACTATTATTCTTTCCTTTCATGTGCTGTGTTCATATTCTTCATGCCTGCTATAAAAGATGTTATTTTGTTGTTGCTTGCTTGTTTCATTTGACCTTATTTTTTTGGTACCCGGGATCGAACTCAGGACCTCGCACTTGTCAGGCAGGCATGTATGCCACTGAGCTATTTCTTCAGCCTGCTTGTTTTAAAAATGCATTGGTCTTTAACAGTTTGACCAGAGGGTGCCTATGTGTTTGTATTTCTTATGGTTAAAATTCTAGAGCCTTGAATTTATTTGTTTGTAATCATGTATAGTAATGTTAACTGTTTTTCCTTCAAATTTGCCTTCCTACCCCATTCTGTCTCTTCTCTCTTTCATTGTCTTCAGCTCTGTGCACGTATCACTTTATGTTGTCTCTTATCTCTATTATGTTTTCTCTCTGTAATTCATTCCATAAAATTTTCATTTACTTGTTTCAGTAACTGATTCTTTCATTTGTGTTATTTAATCTGCTCTAAGCCTTTGAAGTACATTTTTCTATTTAGATGTCGTATTTTTAATTCTATAACTTCCATTTAGTTCTTTATATTTTTCCAATCTGTGCTATTTCCTCATCTATGTGCTCATTATGTCTGTAGTTTTCTTCAAATCCTTGAGTGTAATAGTTGCCTGTAAATCCTTGTCTGCTAACTTAAACATCTATGTGACCTTCGGATCTATTTTCAGTGTGCGTGCGTGCGTGCGTGCGTGTGTGTTTGGCACTTTTTTTGCTTTTAGTTTTTTGCTTTTTTTAGGGAAGGGTCTATAGGATGTTCAGGATCTCACTACTACAGTGGACTAGTAGTGATCCGCCTGTTTACAGTCTCCAAAGAGCTAGGATTACAGGCCTGTGCCATGACGCCCAGTCTCAATAGCGGCCTCAGTGCACCCCAGGGGTGGGGTCAGCATGGCAGGCTCCCGGATTGAACCACAGGTCCCTGAGCCTCCTGCTTGCAAGTGTTTTAATCCACTGAGCTATTTGGTTGGCCCCCTTTTTGCTCTTTTGATGTCTAGTAATTTTTTTAAAAATAGATGTAGCAAATTCTCTGTTGAAGAAAATGATCTACCATCTCCTTTTAAATGCATTGAATTTTATTCAGTGAATTTATTAGTACATCACCTTGACCTTACTTTGATGTCATAAAGACTTAGTTTCAGGCTTTGTAAGTGTGGCTTTTCTGGTGCCCACTCAAGCACCTTAAGCGTTTAGTGAAGCCCTTCCTCTTCGGCCCACAGGAACTCCTACATCTCCTAGTGTCAAGTAAATTCTCACATTTGCACTGAGCTTGCAGTTCCCCAACAGCCCTTCTGTGCCATGCCCTTATGGAGTCATCCCCCATATACATGTCACTTAGTTTTCACCTCCAAATAACAAGGAGACCTCTGCATGCACTTCTTGGGCTTCTTGTCTATGTAGTACCTGCTTCATTACCACCGTAAATTCCAACCAAGCCATCATCCCCAACCTGTACTCTTTGTTTTCCCACCAAGCATGAGCATCACCTTTTACACATGTGACTCCTTTTCTGTGTTACTCCCTGGCAGCGCAGAGTCAAAACTGAGCTTATTTTATATGCTTTCTTTTTGCAACGGCTAAGGCTTTGTGCTACCTTGTGCAAACTGTTGCTTCATGATATATGTACATTTTTAGAGTTAGTGAAGATAGGACGATAAATCCAAAGTTCACTGTACATCATAATTATGGTCATATTACAAGTCTTTCGGTATCTAATCAATTGCCTTTTATCCTCTACCACAACTGTTTGGCTTCGATATTAGACTTGGGTTTAATAAAAATTGTGCCTACTAGACAGAGACCTGGAAGAAATTTTCCTTTCTCCTTTCATCCCTGATCTTTTTTTTTTATAATTGTTGTTTACATATTAATATATAAAGTAATCACATTTTTACTTTCACATGTTCCAATTGTGAAGTTCATTGTACTGATTCTCAATGACTTCACCGACCCTTATGTTTTTCTTTGCTTTGCTTTTTTGGCTCAGTACTTTCACATGAGATGCCACTGAAATAAGTAAACCATTACCCAGGACTTGAAAACTGTTTTGCTAATGTTCAATAAAGTGAAATTAACCTGGACTATTTTTAAATTATTCCATTTGAAGTGAACTTTCACTTGATGACACCTGGGCTCACTTCCTTTAATTTCCAATGCTCGTTGTATATAATTTTCAAAAAAGAAAGCTTTCTTCACTAGAGCCAAATAAATTGTGAGAAAAGACTTTATAGGTTCAAAATTGTGACTCAAGCCACCATTTAAGGAACAATGAAAACAATGACTGACAAAATTCTGTATACCCCTAATTTAAAAGTACCTTCCAGAGAGATGAGCGTTAAATCACCAAGATACAACAGGTGAATAATGGTTTTAAAGCTCAAAAACGACACTGCTCTAACCGAGCAGCAAAAGGGGCTAGATTCTTGAATAGGCACTTCACAGGAGTGAATACTAAGTATGCGGTAAATGTATGAAAAGGGGTTCAAAATCATTAGCCAGAAATGAAGACCACAATAAGGTACCACTATACATCTATCAAAAGGAGCATAATGCAATGTAGTAGCCAGCCTTAGGGAGAATGTGGCTCATCTGCAATGTTCATACTCTGTGTTTGGGAATGTGAAGAGGTATAATCACTTACAGAAAGTGAAGCATGTTCTGTGCTAGCAATTCTCTTCCTATGTACAGCATACAGAAATATGTGCATAAGTAGATAAAACGATATGAAAATGCTCACTGTATATTGCTCATGATAGCCCCAAGCTGGAAAGAATTAAAAGTCTCATTAATAGTACCGTGGGTAATCAAATGAGTAGGATATTCAGATGACTGAATGTTATCAAACAATGACAAAGAGCAACTTGTTTCCATAGGCAATAATGTGAATCAATGTTATAAACATGATACTGATCAAAAGTTACACACAAAAGAATACATACTGTGGCCTTCATTCAAATGAAATGCAAAAATGCAAAAGCGAATCTATGATATTATATTTCAGCCTAGTAGTTACCTTTGAAAAAAAAAAGGGGTAAAGATTAGTACTGGGTTTGAGAGAGGCTTTTCCCCCCAACAATAATACCTTTAACAGTTCATAATACTCTGTGTTTGGGACACTGAGGCAATTGCACAGGCATGTACACTTTGTAAGAATTCCTCAAGTGGTGCACTTAAAATAGGTGGGTTTGATAACACATTAAGGAACATTGTGAAGTTTCATCTACACCAAATGATAAGATACACTGAAGAAGTGGAATGCTTACAATTACCCATAACTATTCCTGAAGTGTGATTTACATAAGATTTCTACACTTTCTGTAACTAAAGTAAGAAAAAAAGATCTGGTCAGAATTCAGAGATGAGTGCAAGTAGACAACTATGAGAAAAGTATACAGGTCATGTTTAGTGACTGGTGAGAGGTGAGTTAGGATAGGAAAGGTGGCGGTGAAGAGAGCTAGTGTTCACACCGTGGAAAGTTTGCATACTAGACTAGGTTTGTCCTTAATCTAAAAGGCCATAGAAACCCAATAAGAGGTTTGAACAGTTCTTCTCCAGTTCTCCTTACTTATAATAGGGTGAGTTACTGTATATGTAATATTTTTAGTCCCCACAACACAATAAAAGGGGTAGGTTGTTATTATTTCACAAATAAGGACATTTATATCTAGAATGGCTAAGTAACTAGAAGGACATTTGTATCTAGAATGGCCAAGGATAGCACAATTGGCTTCTGCCCACAGTGGGACATTTGTCCTTCCTTTTTAAGCACAAAGGGATTCAATAAATGATTCATTCTTTTAGGGGTGGAAGGAGATGGGTCAGGAGAGAATGCAATGAAAACCCAGTGGCGTGGTGGGGCAGCCACCATCCAAGCCAAGTAGCTGGCGTGGTTTCCATGACAGTAGCTATCCACCACCACTACAGAACATCCTCTTCCTTTAGGTCAGAGAATGTGCTTTGATGATCTCGCCCAAGTGGAGGACTCAGAGGCATGCAATCCCGTGTCAGCTCAGGGCACTGCCTCTAGAAAAATACTTTTTATTTCAGCAAGCCATAATTAATGGTTCTTCCTTTTTGTCTCAGAAATATTCTCCTGCTCAGTGATGCACTGAGTGAATGAGTATTTTTTGAAATTTTCCGTCTCCTTCATAGCCTTCAGATTTGGCTCATATGAAAAAGAATTAAGAAGGTGGAAAATTTCTATATTACCCCTTGAGAGTCTGCATCACCAATTGTCTCTGTATATGTGAATCTAAGGCATGCTGTTTCCTCATTAATGTCTAATCGTACTTTTGATGGCAGATGGCAGTTTTGGTTCAACCCCTTACCATTGCTTTCTAGTTCTGTGATCTTAACCAAGTTAATAAGCTGGGGAGGACTTTCCTGATTATTACCTATGAGCACCTTTACAGTGGTCTTCATTGCTCAGGAGCCCAGTTGAAGACAAGGAGCACTGGAGGTGGTCCTAGGAAACTGACAGGATTCAAATTGGTTCAGTGGCTGGATCAGTGACAATTAGGACCCCAGTGGTGGCAGTAGATGGAATTGATACTCAGTGATACTTACAATTTTGATCTGTAATGAGCTGAGGTGGAACTCTGGTGGAAGTTGAGTCACTAGCTAGCACAAAACCTCAGGCATTTGAGAGATGAGGGAAAATAGTGATTATAAGTTCTCTGGAATTGATGAGTACTTGGATAATGAAAATTACAGACTCAGATCAATTAGTCAAAAATGCAGAGCAAAACATGAGAGTCAGAAGACTTTGTCACCTGAAGCTAGGATGGGAGGAGGGCAATACCAGCTGAAGATCAAACCCAGAACTTACTTGTGAAGCTCTGAGAAGGCAGAGATCTCAATTAAGTCTCATAACTAAAGTTCAGGGCTTATTTTGGGACAAGTATGACTCTAATAGAACCAGAGATGTTTCTGCATAGCTGCTCTTTGATTATTCCTGAACCTCCTGATCCTGAAGAAGCCTCCCATTGCCCATTGAGGAAGGTAGAATTCTCCATCCTTGCCTTGTTTGAAGACTTATAAAGTGATATCAATAACATTTTTAAATTCATTTTTTAAATGTATTTAATACAGGGCCTGCAGGATCTTGCTACACAAATATGACCCATAGTGATCCCCCTGTTTTCAGCCTCTCAGGCACTGGGATTACAGGCGCACACCATCATGCCCGGTCTCAATCGCCCTCTCTGTGCACTCTGGAAGCAGGGCTGGCACTGCATGCCAGGAATCCAACCCCAGTCCCTGAGTATGCCTAAGAAGGAATTTTAGTCCCCTGAGCTGTCTGGCCAGCACAAGATAAGCTTTTAGAAGGCAGTAAAATACCCTTTTCAGGATATGCTCCCATTTCTCCTCCTGGACCTGACCTATAACTAGAATCAAATCTCAGTCTAACAGAATAAAGAAAAGCACTGGCCCTCTGAAGAGCTAGTGTATGTGTATGTGGTACTGTATGCCGAAGGAGTTTAGGATCCATAGACAATTTCCTGACATAAGCTGAGAGTTTATGTCTAAGAGAGGACTCAGAATGATTTTCCAAGGGCAATATAAAATATTATCTACTGAAAAAAATCCTATGGATATGTGAATGTACTCCACCACTATAACTTAATGCTTTAGTGGTGTCTGGTAGATTAATTGCAACTTTTTGGGAAAGCTTTTGGAAATTTGGAAAAAGCAATATTCTATACAAAGTGAAATAAAAATCACAAGAACTATCTGAGCAAATGATGCAGGAAGATGTCAGGAAGTTCAGAGAAGTGAAAACGCTGGATGAGATATGCTGTCTAGGACAAGGAAAGCTTGTCTTTTGAAGGCCAGGGATAGCAAGGTGATAATAAATGGATTGTGAGGCCCACTTTGGTATGATTGACAATCTCAACAGCAGCTGTCTTTTGTAAGCCAAGCCTGGTGATACAGTATGTGACTGCAGAACTTGGTTTTATACTACTAATAGGGAAGATAATATTCTGGAAAAGCAGAGAACAAATGGGAGCCCTTCACTACCAGAGGCAAAATGGGCTTAAGGTCCTTTGCCAGAGAGACTGTACATTGGGGAAAAGTAAATGATAGGACATTTAAGGGGACTACTAGCCCTTGGTTCTAAACTCATGCTGATTCCAAGAGATCAAAAACATCATTGTGACCTTCCAGTTGGAGAAGTCTTGGGGACTTGTGGGCGTTGCAGATCAGGTGACCAATGGAGTTTTAGCCAAAGTCTCATTCACAGACTTGAATCCCTCTTGTGGTGATTTTCCCAGCTCCACAATACGTAACTGGGAGATATCGCCATATCTTAGTACTTGGCAGAATCTCCATATTAGTGCTCTAACCTATAATGTGGGACTATTACAGTGGAAATACATAATACTTGGCTATTATAGTGGAAATATATAGTATTTGGCAAGATGGCCAAATGAAAGCCATTACGTTACCTCTACCTGGGAAAATAGTAAATCAGAAACAATGTTGCATCCCTAGAGGGATTGTAGAGATTAGTGCCACCATCAAGGATTTGAAAGATGCATGGACAGTAATTCCCACCATATTCCCATTTAACTTTCCCATTTGGCATTTTCTCAAAGATGAATCTTGGAGAATGACAGTGAATTATCATAAACTTAAGCAAGTAATAACCCCAATTGTAGCTGTCATAGTAGGATATGGTTTTTTTATTTAAGCAGATTAACACATCTAGCATCTAGTATATATCCAATGATTTGAAAAATGCTTTTTTCTCCATACCTACCCATAAGGTCTGCCAGAAGAAATTTCCTTTCAGCTAGCAAAGCCAGCAATACACTTTTACTACCCTACCTCAGTGGTATATTAACTCTCCAGCCCTGTGTTACATCTTGGTTTGCAAGGTTCTGGGTTTTCTTCTTCTGCAAGGTATTATACCAGTCAATTATATTGATGATACTATGCTGATTAGGTCAAGTTATCAAAATATAGCAACCACTATGGACTTCTTCATTAATCATTTGTATGCCAGAGAATGGAAGATGAGCCCAACTAAACTTTCAAGTCCCTCTACCTCTGTGAAATTTCTATGATACAAGTAGTGTGGGGTATGGAAGTTTATACCTTCTAAGGTAAAAGGTAAGTTGCTGCATCTTGGTCCTCTCTTACAACCAAAAGAGAGATGCAGACCCTACTGGATCTATTTTGTTTTTGAAGGTAACACATTCCTCACTTGGATGTATTAATTATCCTGGAAAATTTACTGAGTAATGTGGAAAAGTGCTAGCTTTTATTGAGGCTCAGAACAAAAAGGCTCTGTAACAGGTCCAGGTTGCTTTGGCACTTAAAGCACATGATCCAGCAGATTCAGTGGTACTTAGGGTGCTAGTAGCAGACAAGGAATGCTGTTTGTATCTCTGGCAGGCCCCTATATGTGAATCACAGCAGAGGGTCTTAGGATGTTGGAGCAAGACTCTGCCCCTCCTTCAACAAACACTCTGTCTTTGAGAAATAGCTCCCAGACTGCTCCAAGTCCTTAGGGAAAATAATATTTGACCCCGGAACACTATATGACCCTAGCTGCCCATCATGAACTGAGTGCTGTCTGACCTACCAAGTCATAAAGTTGGACAGGCATGGCAATAGTCAGACCTCAAAGAGAAATGCATATATATGCCTGGGCCTATGCAAGTCCTGAAGGTTCAGTAAGTTACAGGAAGAAGCGTATCATTATTCCTATTCTTGGTATATGCATTCTGTCCTCCAGCATGCATCTATGGCCTCAAAAAGTACACCATATAGTCAATTGACAGATAACAAAAGACAAGGGCTTGCTTTATAGATGGTTCTGTGCATCCACTTTTGGATGCGGGTCACATCCAAAAGTGAACCACTGTGACACTGAAGCTACCTTCCAGGACACCCCTGAAGGACAGTAGTAATAGGAAATCAGGCAGTGGACCTGGCTGTGTATTTTTCTTAGAAGAAAAAAAAATTGCCAGACATGTGACTACAAACCACTTCACATACTATGCCAATGGTCTGGCTGGCTGGTCAAGGAATTACAAGGAACATGACTGGAAAGTTGGTGACCAAGACATGCTGGCTTGTTGATCATGAACTTCATGAGCTGCTTTTTATCATGGAAATAACTTACTTTCCCATCAATTATTTAGTTAGTTAGTTAGTTTTATGAATTTAGGACAGGGTCTACAGGGTGTACAGGGTCTCACTATGTAGATTGGACTCGTAGTGAGTGATTCTCCTGTTTTCAGCTTCCCAAGTGCTGGGATTACAGGTGTATGCCACCATGCCCAGTCTCAATCACCATCTCAGTGTGCCCTGGGGGTGGGTATGGCACAGCACACCAGGATCAAACCCCAGTGGCTGTGTTCTGCTGAAGCAGGGGCTTTAGTCCTCTGAGCTATCTGGCTAGCCCTCCCATTAATTTTGAAGAAAAGTTTTGTAGGATATATAAGTTGGATTTGGAAGTAGGTATCTTTTAGGGCTGGAGACACTTCACTCCAAAACTTCTTGGTCTTTAAGGTTTGTGTTGGAAGTCTGTTGCCACAGGGAAAGATTATTTTTCCCTGTGATGGATTTCTGGTACTTTGAGTATAAGATGGTGCAGAGAGAGTCTCTTTTGGTTTTGCCCAGTCACTGTGGGAATTTAATACTGATAGCCCTAAAGTGAACCTTAGTGGGTTCTCTGAGTCTTGGGTTCCATTAGCCCTTTCCCAGAATGCATCTGACCAACCACTCTCTCCAGGAGTATGGTGGGTGTTTGGACTAGAGCTACACAACAATTATTTTAGTTAAAGGAGTCCCTTTGGGACAAAATCTCATGCTGTTCCAGCCAATCACAGCAACTGCTGAGTCATTCCACGGCCATGTTTCTCCCTGAGGCTCCCCAAGGTCCTCTGCATTCACTTTGTCTCTGTGGGTTAGGACTCCCTCTCCCGTGCCTCAAGCCTGGTGCCAAGTAGAAAGTGCAGACTGTCTCTTCCCTTCTATGTATGTATTCTGTCTCTTCAGCTTTTATATAGCTTTTAATTTTCCTGTTAGATACCTCCTAGTTCTTGGGGATCTACTGCTTTCTACTTTCCTTCATAAATTATTATTTTCCAGTCTCTGGATTCTAAACCTTGATGAGGCGCAGATATTGTCACTCATTACTCCATTTTTTTCCCCCTGAGATTCCAGTTCTTCTCTTTGGTTTTACAGACAGCCATTGGGACTCTTCTGATTCTGATTCTGTAAGGCTACTTCATAGATCCCTTGTATAATCATACATATATTTTATATTGAATATGTTCTCATAGAGAGCCCTAAGTGATGTAGACAGCACAATAAAATGGTGACCAGAAGCCTGTAGATGCATGACTTCAGTTAGTGCTAACACGCAGGAGCTCAAAGAATTACATAGCATCCTTTCCTGGGCGCAGGCAACAAGTGGAATCTTGGCCCAAATCTAATTCCTAGGAGATCCACTGAGTCCACAGTCCTACACTATGTTCTTTTCCCTGATTCTCAACTCTGTCATTAGAGAAGATACATTTGGAATTTGACAGAACACTCCCAATCATTCCCTGACCTGTGGTGTTAGAAGTCTCAGAGTAGGACTAGGTATAAAAGTAATGCCATATTAATATGCTGAGCTGTAAAAGGCTCAAGTCAACAACTTCTGACAATCCCCAGTTCTGCTGATAACCCACTACTGTTATGGACTATTGGACTATATTGGGCTATTTTGCTGAATTCAAGTACCTACAATCTTTAGACTGGCTTCAAGTACGTAAAGGTTCTTTAAAGACTTCTCCAAGTACAGCTTCTCTAACTGCAGTGGAACACTCATCTCTGAAAAAGCAAGACAAAAAAGAGGGATATAAATAAAGGACCATTTTGTAATGAAAAAAATATATGTATATACAAGATAGTTAGGTTAGATATACAACTACTTTCTCTTAGGTCAATGAGAAGAAAGATTTGCACTAATAATGTTTAGGCAAGATACCATGTCTACATCTTGTCCCCTGAATAACTACTATGAAGAATATGCAATGTATTAATTATTGTAACTGTCACACTATTTTGAAACTATTTCATTGCTATTTTACCTTTTTTCTCATTAAAATGAATAAAAGATAAAAAAGAAACACAAATAAAAAAGAAATGTATCTTCAAAATTTAATAGAAATATGTTATATAGGAAATTAGTAATATAAAATGTCTTTTATTACTTTAAAAAGAAGTCTCAGAGTAAGAAGACTAAGTAGAAACTCCTGAAACATCACTCCATCTGCTCTATCTCTGCTTATACCAGTGTTAGAAAGTTTGACTCTAGAGGAATGGCAGAGATTACCACCACCCTGACATCTTAAGAATGCAGGTGTGCTAATCTCTTTTGCATTCCCCTTTAATTTACCAGTCCAGCCCCTGAAAGTCAAATGAATTATGCCCAATCACATTGGATTATTAAATGCCAAAGCAAAATAATAAGCTTCATTGTACCTACTATGCTGGATATTATTCCTCATGATAAACTTCTGATAAGACTCCCTACAAGTAAGATTTATTTCTCTCGTGAACTCATGAAGTTGCAGATTTTTAAAAAGACAAATTGGGCAGTCAATTCTGTAAAAGGGGTTTGGTTGTGGATTGCGTTTGTGGCTATGGAGCTGAGTGAAAATATAAAGATTGAATGACTAAATTTCTACAACTAATGGTACTTTCAAATATGACAAGTTTATATATATATATTGATGGTACCAGGTATCAAACTCAGGACCTTGTGCTTGCCAGGCAAGCACTTATTCCACTGAGCTATCTCCCTGGCCCCCTATACATCTTGATAATAAATGATAAAATATTGTTTTTAGATGTTTTCAAATAGACATCTTAAAAATAATAACTCACATTTATGAGTAAAAGCAGATTGAAACATCACAGAAGGATGTGGAGGAATATCAAACTCCCCTGGGAAGTGTGATGATGCTTCCTCCCTTAAGCTTATTCCCTAAGAGGCAACACTTCAGCCCAGGTTTAAAGGGGATCAAAGTCCCTGCACAAGGAGGGGAAAAATCTAATCTGAATCACAATACACCAAATACCAGAGAATCCCCCCCTTGACACTTACACAGACAGAACCCTCTCCATCATTCCTTGACCCATAATGTTAGAAGTCCCAGAGAAGGACAAGGTATAAAAGTAATGCCATATTAATGTGCTGGGCTGTAAAAGGCTCAAGTCGCCAACTTCTAACAATTGCCAGTTCTGCTGATAACCCACTACTATTACAGACTATTCATCCACAACTCTTCTAGGGTTTAGCACTAGGAAGAAAGAAATGGGGCAGGGTGGCCGTTCCATTGCTGGGCCAACCCTCTTGCCCTCCCAGTAGCCCTGGATGCCAGTTCCCTCCAAACAGGAGCCATCAGAAGGCAAAGCTCAGCCACCCTCTCCACCCTTATCTCCTTGTCTCAGAGTCCTTCTTTCCTAAGACTAAATGCAGCAGAGGAGTCCTGTCCCTTCAACCGTCTGACTCCTTTAAGTCCTGAGAAGCAAATACACCACCCTTCCTTAGTTCTTCTTACTACAGGATTGCAGGCTGGAAGAAGCTGGAAACTATTTGAAGCTCTTATCCTCATTCTTCTTCCACTGCCCCTAATTTTCCTCCTTTGATGACAACAGAAACCTCCCCCATTTTCCAGCAGCCCTCACTTTTCTCAGGGGCTGGTCTACAGCTGCCTTATCTCCTTGGACTGGTCTCCTCGGGCCTTACAGATCCCCCCCCCGCCCCGCCCCGTTTCTTCATTCCTGCATACATGTGGTGAATTGTTCGCTGCATTCACGTAATCGACTTGGCCTCGTGTGAGTGGCTCATGACTTGGGCTTAGTTCTGACATCTGCTTCGTGTTTGCACGTTTTCCTTCACACCTCTGCCATTTGCTGGGAGAAAGAATGTCGGCGACAGGGAGGATGAGATTCAGGTAGTGCAAGGCTGCCTCCGCCACTCAAAACACGACTGGCAGACGTCACCACCCTCACATCCTATAAAACATACGTGCTTTATAAACACTACATAAATAAAAAACAAGAACAAAATCAAATAATTTTACGGAACTGTCTAAAATTATTAAAAGGAATGGTCAGATAGCTCAGCAGACTAAAGTACCTGCTTAGCCAGGCACAGGGACCGAGGTTCGGTCCCTGGTGGGCCATGTCCGTCCTGTCCCCAGGGTGTGCTGAGAAGGTGATTGAGACTGGGCATGGTGGCACGTGCCTGTAATCTCAGAGCTTGGGAAGCTGAAAACAGGAAAATCACGAGTCCCATCTGTGTGGTGAGACCCTGCACTAAACACATAATAAAGAAATAAATCTATGAAAAATATAAAAGCTTGTTTTAAATCACCATTTGGTTTGTCAAATACTGCAAAGATGTAAGTGGTAATAAGTTGTGCCTTTATTTATTTATTTATTTTGTATTTTTTAGGGAAGGATCTACAGGGTATACAGGGTCTCACTACTAGATCGGACTCATAGTGATTCTACCGTTTACAACATCCCAAGAGCTGGGATTACAGGCACGCGCCACCACGCCCAGGCTCAACTGCCCTCTCAGAGCGCCCCGGGGTTGGGGGTGGGGGGGACGGTCCGGCACAGCAGGCCCAGGACCGAACCTCTGGCCTCTGCATGTGCTTGCAAGTGCTTTAATCCGTTGAGCTATTTGGCTGGCCCAAAATTAATTTTTTTTGTTTTTTTCTGGTGGAACCTGGGATTGAACTCAGGCCCCTGTGCTTCCCAGGCAAGTGCTTATTCTACTGAGCTATCTCCCCAGCTCTGTGCCTTTATTTTTGCCTGTTCCTAAATTGTCTTTTATCCTTGAACTTCTTATGTATAATACCAAGAAGACAGTGCCAAATATGATTAAATAACCAGCACTGCTCTAAGTGCTCCATATGTAGTATTAAACTATAAACCTTATCAATATGCATGCAGAAAAACTCCCTTATTTCAAATTGCAACAACCCCATGTGATAACTTCAACTATTTGCTACCTTCTTAGCATCAAGTT
>NW_004524752.1:894713-919374 GCF_000260255.1 Octodon degus
TTTGATGACAACAGAAACCTCCCCCATTTTCCAGCAGCCCTCACTTTTCTCAGGGGCTGGTCTACAGCTGCCTTATCTCCTTGGACTGGTCTCCTCGGGCCTTACAGATCCCCCCCCCGCCCCGCCCCGTTTCTTCATTCCTGCATACATGTGGTGAATTGTTCGCTGCATTCACGTAATCGACTTGGCCTCGTGTGAGTGGCGCATGACTTGGGCTTAGTTCTGACATCTGCTTCGTGTTTGAATGAATGAATTGAAGAATGTCGGCGACAGGGAGGATGAGATTAGGTAGTGCAAGGCTGCCTCCGCCACTCAAAACACGACTGGCAGACGTCACCACCCTCACATCCTATAAAACATACGTGCTTTATAAACACTACATAAATAAAAAACAAGAACAAAATCAAATAATTTTACGGAACCGTCTAAAATTATTAAAAGGAATGGTCAGATAGCTCAGCAGACTAAAGTACCTGCTTAGCCAGGCACAGGGACCGAGGTTCGGTCCCTGGTGGGCCATGTCCGTCCTGTCCCCAGGGTGTGCTGAGAAGGTGATTGAGACTGGGCATGGTGGCACGTGCCTGTAATCTCAGAGCTTGGGAAGCTGAAAACAGGAAAATCACGAGTCCCATCTGTGTGGTGAGACCCTGCACTAAACACATAATAAAGAAATAAATCTATGAAAAATATAAAAGCTTGTTTTAAATCACCATTTGGTTTGTCAAATACTGCAAAGATGTAAGTGGTAATAAGTTGTGCCTTTATTTATTTATTTATTTTGTATTTTTTAGGGAAGGATCTACAGGGTATACAGGGTCTCACTACTAGATCGGACTCATAGTGATTCTACCGTTTACAACATCCCAAGAGCTGGGATTACAGGCACGCGCCACCACGCCCAGGCTCAACTGCCCTCTCAGAGCGCCCCGGGGTTGGGGGTGGGAGGGACGGTCCGGCACAGCAGGCCCAGGACCGAACCTCTGGCCTCTGCACGTGCTTGCAAGTGCTTTAATCCGTTGAGCTATTTGGCTGGCCCAAAATTAACTTTTTTTGTTTTTTTCTGGCGGAACCTGAGATTGAACTCAGGCCCCTGTGCTTCCCAGGCAAGTGCTTATTCTACTGAGCTATCTCCCCAGCTCTGTGCCTTTATTTTTGCCTGTTCCTAAATTGTCTTTTATCCTTGAACTTCTTATGTATAATACCAAGAAGACAGTGCCAAATATGATTAAATAACCAGCACTGCTCTAAGTGCTCCATATGTAGTATTAAACTATAAACCTTATCAATATGCATGCAGAAAAACTCCCTTATTTCAAATTGCAACAACCCCATGTGATAACTTCAACTATTTGCTACCTTCTTAGCATCAAGTTCAATAAAAATTGTTATATCATGGAGATTACTTGGAAAATGATTTTAAAACCAATGAGGTATATTTAAAGACAGGGATAAATTTGAACCCAGATTTATAATTATAAGGTATGATAATAAGAACAGTATAGTTCTGATATGAGTAAAAATAGCCAAAAAAAAGAAAACATAACATATATACATATGAGAATTTGTGATACAATTCAACAGTGAGAAAAATAAGCATTCTTCATGGCCGTGGTGCTGGGATGGATAAACAACTTGTAGGGGGCCATAGAAATTTGTTCTCTTTTGCTTAGTGTACAGCGGTACCAGGACATTCACACTGAGCTACATTTCAAGACCTACTTTATTTTTTTATTTTAAGGCAGGGTCTTAGTAAGCTGTCATGTTGCGCAGACTGGCCTCAGACTTTCAATCCACACGCCTTGGCCTCCCCAGCTTCTGGGGCTCTACGCATGCCCTCCCCACCTCCACTAACAATTGGTTCTGTATACTACCAAGCAGGACCTCATGTGGTCATATGTTATCTCTAGGGCTTAAAATATGGGAGACAGTCATTAAATAAAAATATTGAACTTATTTTATTGAGGACTTATATAGAAAGATTTAATCATTGTAAAGCAAAAAGAAATTAAGTGGCTATCAGCTTCCTAGAGAAATATGTTCTTAAAAGTAATAAATCACTTAACAAATAATCAACAGATTTAATTATATAAGGATTTTAAAGCTGTAGTTATATTAAAAACTAAGCCAAAAAGCAAATAAGTAACCAACAAAGGATTAATGTACAGAAATCCTACCTAGCAATAAGGAAATCATGATAAACAAGCAAAATTTAGTATATGAAAGATATGAAATGTGCAAGATAAAGTGGAATCATTCTAAACAAAAATAAGAAAAGTACAAAGGCAGCTCCCTCTCAAGTCAGTGGTTTTCCTTAATGAAAACATCGAGGTCTGTGAGTGCAGAGTGGTCAGCTTGATTGCTTTAGGAACTGGTGCCATAACTACAGAAGCCGATCTTCATAAAATCTACCAAGAATCATGAAATACAGGAATCCACTCTAAGAAAATAGATGAATCAGGTGCACTCACGGTGATATGACTAAACACACCCTAAGGAAACAATATAAACTCTAAAAATAAAGTTTGGACATTATGATATTCAGGAAAGTGTACATAGAACAGCAAAACACTGAAAACATTAAAGTCCTATTGTAGTGGAAAGGTCAAGAAAAATACGGTGAATCTATTCTATGCAATCATGCAAGCATCCTTACACAAAAAGGACAACTATTATATAACATTAGTTGATAACACCAAATGGCACTATGCCCTAAATTGGACAGGGTCCACAAAGAACTCGGCAGTCATACTGTTCGTTCTACTAAGTCCAGACCAGGCAATACCTATGAGGAATTGGTTTTTGGTTTTTAAGAACAGTGTGTTGGGCATTAGGTTGTCCAATCTTTTTTTTTTTTTTTTTGAGCCCACCACATTTCTTGCTTTTAATAACATTTAGTTACATCATTTATAACGGCATTTGTTTATAAAAGAAATTAAAGACTGGTCAGTAACTTAGTTTGGGCTTTCTTTTAAAATGGACCACAGGGGAACTAGTTAGGAGTTCACAAAGAATATTTCTGAATGATATGCTGACCCTAAATCCAATGGATGAAGTACAGATATGAATTTCTTAAGCTAATAATCAACTTTAAAAAAAATACTATTTTTCTTTTAATCCTATTTTTTTTTAAGTAAGTACTAGAAATGGCTCTTGAAAACTAACTGTAGATGGTATTCTCAGCCCAACTTGTTAGGGTGGAGCCTCATTTTATATGACTATCAGATTTAGAGCTAAAAACCAAATGGTGTCACAAACAAGCTGTAGTCCGGGGCAGCATCATCTGTTCCTCAAACGAGACAGGTCCGTCATCCTGCTCCTCTTCCCCTCGCTTTCACTTACTTTCTCCTTTCTTAAGGAAGCAAAAAATATGTACGTTCACCAGAATTCTGAAAGTCAGTTTGTACAGCAGTGTATGAGTAGCTTTGACCTTTGGAATTGCAGTCACTTTCATCAGACATTTTCTTCATTCTGGGTCAAGGCGTGGTAAAACGGGGAGAATAAGATTCCCAAATACAGAGTCTTGAGTTATGAAGCATCCAGATGAACGTGCGTGACAATGCTGCCAAGCTGCCTTCTGCTGGGCTGCAAAATGCTGCTGCTCGGCATGATCCTGGAAGTCCTTGTTCAGAGAGGGTCTGGAGAGCGCGATGCTTGTCCTGAAGAGTTTGCTGACATCTTGTTTTGCTTCAGCTGTGCTCAGTAGCAACTGATCAGCCCTTTACCATCACCTCGGAGGCGAGGGCGCCCTGGGGTCTCACAGGGGCGCCGCGTCTGCCCAGGCAGCCGCATTACAGCACCGGTACCAGCAGCGCCACCGCGGTGCTCCAACCTTCCCTCCGGTTGTCCAATCTTTTGCTGTTTATTTTGTGCAAAAAGTTGGGTGCCTGAGTCATTGGCCTCTTAGAGACTTGTATTTTTGCTTGTTTGTTTGGTGAATAATTTCTGGTCTTACTTTACTGAACATTTCCTCATGTTCTTTGTGTCTGTGCACTTCATAGGGTTCCCACTAACTGCATGGATTATCAACCTTTCAAAATTTCAACTTGTCCTTTAAGAATGTATTTCTTGATAGAGTCTCTCAACTTCATCATATAAATTTTCTACTGGGGCCTGGGATGTAGCTCAGCAGCACAGCACCCTCCTGGCAGGCATGAGACCCTGTATGTGATTCCCAGTACCAAATAAATAAATACATAAATAAATTTCTATAGAACCCTTTATTTTAGTGATTTTTATTAGTTTCCAAGAGCCCCTTCTTATTCTCTGGTAGCTCTTGTGAACACAAAACCCTCAACAAATAGTATTCCACACAATTTTCTATATTTCCCTTCCTCAGTTAAAGGAACTGGTGCACTAACTACAGAAGCCAATCTTCACAAAATCTACCAAGAATCATAAAATATAGGATATCTACCTATGTGATAGATATCCTCGGTGAGGCAATGTGACTAGTTTTGGCCAATAATCTGTGAGCAGAAGTGGCATGTCACCAAGGCATGAAAAATTGGACCTAAATCTCTCTGCTACGATGTCTCTGTAAGCCACATCCAAAGATGCTGGCATCATAAATGAAAGGCATCTGGGTCTCTCAATCACAGATAAAGAAAATCAGCTTCTGATTGGTGTCAATGAGAAACAAACTTTTGTTGTTCAAAATCTGAAAATTGCAACATAACCTGTTATATGCTAATTTATACCATTCTTTTATTTTTTGTGTAGTATCTTGCTTTGTTTCAGGAATATTTTCTCCTCTCTTAAATATTGTAATTATTCTTTTATTTTGTACCCATCGTTTTTTCTTCTGATTCCTTTCTCTAATTTATTGTTTCTCTTTTTCATGTTAGGGGCTCTCCTTAGATGTCTTAAAATTTTTAACTATGTAAATTTAAAATAATGTTCTACACTTTTGATATAAGCATGGATGGATCTTACAGACTATTGAATTTCACCACAGGATGTTCTGAGGCTAGCTCTTCGTTGCGAGAGTTGTCTGTGTTAGTATATGTAAATCCTTCTTCCGAGCCTATTCATCCTACAAGTAGAATAATCCCCACAGGATCTCTTGTCTGGAAGATGGGAAGGCACATCTGTGTTGTGGGAGCAAGGTGTGGGAAGGATCTCATTGTTTAAACCACAAATTTTCACTGAATTCCTCTGTTTTCAATGTCTGAGTTACCCACGTCTGAAATCTTTCTTATTCAGTTCTTCTGGAGAATCAACTTCAGCCCTGTTGGAGGAATTGGTATACAAAATAAATAGATATATAACTACTTTCTCTTAATTCACTGAGAAGAAAGATTTGTACTAACAGTATTTAGACAGGATATCATGTCTGCAACCACTACAAAGACAACAGTATGCAATGTACTAATTATTGAAACTCCCCTACTAATCAGTTTTGAAACTGTCTCATTGCTATTTGTTTCTTAATAAAATTAATTTAAAAAATTAAATATGTGGTTTAGAAAAGGTAATCCAGCAGAATTTAATTTCTCCTTCCATAGATTTCAGCCAAGCTCCTTATTTTCAGTCAGTGGCTTATCCTCATCTTTGGTGGTACCTAGCTCTAAACCCTTCCAGGAGCCTAGCAGGCAACACGCCATTTTCTCTGTGACCATGTGGGCTAGCATTCTCTCTGTTCTATGTCACTGCTCCTCCACGTGGTATTTGGACTTGGCATAAAGATATTTTCATAACTACCAATTTTTTATCTGTAAGCTCTTCTATGTTCTTTTGTTTCTGTGGATTCTTTCCTTCTTTCTTTCTTTCTTTCTTTCTTTCTTTCTTTCTTTCTTTCTTTCTCTTTCTTTCTCTCTTTCTTTCCTTCTTTCTTTCTTGCCTTCTCTCTTTCTTCTTTTTTGTATTTAGTACAGGGTCTATAGGGTCTTACTATACAGATCGAACTCATAGTGATCCTTCTGTTTTTCAGACACCCAAACACTGGGATTACAGGCTTGTGCCACCATGCTTAGTCTCAATTGTCATATCAGCATGCCCCCGGGGGACAGGGTCAGCCAGTCCTGAATCCTGGTCCCAGTGTTGGCTTAAACAGGAGCTTTAATCCACTGAGTTATCTGGCTGGTCCTATATATTTTTATATCTTGGTCAGGACTTTATTGCATTTAGGGACAGAGGAACAATTTCTTAAAGATAGACGATAATTCACCACATTTAACTAGAGGTATGTGGTATGATAGAAAAATAAAGTAAGTGTTTAAATGTTTAAAATATTTATTATAGTAAAAATACACTGCTGGGGCTGGGGAGATAGCTCAGTAGAATAAGTGCTTCCCTGGCAAGCGTAAGAGCCTGAGTTCAATTCCTCGTTCTGCAAAAACAAAAACAAAACAAAACAAAAACCCACACTGTTATTAATTCCTTGCAAAATACTTCCCCTCAATCCCAAAATACACCCAATATTCCCAAATGCAATTATCTCATCATTCTTAATAATTTCTGAAGCAGTTCTGGAAGTTTCCTTTTATGAGTGTCTTTAGAAGTGTTGTTGTGGCTTCCTGAATGTTCAAAATCTTTTTTTTTTTTTTTTTTTTTTTTTTGTATTTTAGGGAAGGGTCTACAGGGTGTTCAGGGTCTCACTACTCGATTGGACTCTAGTGATCCACTGCCTGTTTACAGCCTCCCAAGAGCTGGGATTACAGGCCCCCACCACCATGCCCAGTCTCAATTGTGGCCTCTGCACACCCTGGGGGCGGGGCCAGCACAGCAGGCCCAGGCATGGAACCCCTGGCCCTTGGACCTGCTTGCAGGCACTTTAATCCTCTGATCTATTTGGCCTGCCCTTCAAAATCTTTACTTGCCATGGTCATCTGAAATTTGGGCAAGGGCCAGAAGTCCTAGTGTGCCAGGTT
Organism: Octodon degus; assembly: GCF_000260255.1. Lineage (NCBI taxonomy): Eukaryota > Metazoa > Chordata > Mammalia > Rodentia > Octodontidae > Octodon > Octodon degus. The sequence continues at coordinate 901,583 of NW_004524752.1, forward strand.
TGGAATATTACATGAAGACACACTGTCACATTTTTATAAGCCTGACTTTCCACTGGGGGTGCTTCAGCATCAATATTCATTGTAGTTTTTAAAATCAACTTCATAAAGTGGCAGGCATGATGGGATAAGGATATTCATAGCAAGGGGGGAGTATTCTGAGGGGAACTAATTGTAATGTGTCTTTTATGATAATTATAAAAATTGCCATATATTTGGATTATACTTTGTATATTGCTTTTGTGATGAAAAAAATTCTAAGTAAATACCACAGAGAAATACTAATGTTCTTCACTGTGCGTAACTGAAATCCATACAAACATACCAACAAGGGAGCCAATGCACATGATTTATTTGACCTTCTGCCCTCTCCTTCCAAAGCCAGGAAATTTTTCAGATCTGTGTAGATGTTTATGCGGTTCTTAGACCATTAAAATGCTTACTATTTCAATTTCATAAACACTTATTGATGAAAAAATCATTTAATTAAAATACTCTTCCAGAATTATTTTCAGTGAATTGGTATGAACATTAAAATGAAGAATTAATATTTTAACTTTTTTCTAAAAGTTTTATTCTTTGATTTTTTTCTCTGAGCAAAACTGTGAATAGGGATGGGATACATATTTCCTGAAAGGTATTTATGTTTTTATAGTACTGAAATTCCATTAAGGTTCAGATATCAATCACTCTCCTGTTCACCTGCACCCACCCAGGCAGCAACATTATCATGAAAATAAGGCTTGTCCTCATCATTATGTGTTTTGGAAATCATAAGGAAAACTCCCCAAATACTTAGGCATTAAAAATATTAGTGGTACTTATTACAGTAGGAAGTCTAGCCCCATCTCTATCTCTCCTCCTCACTTTCACTCTCTCCTTTTCATTCTCTCTCACATATGTGTATCTACTTTTCTACTTACCCCACCAGGTGTTCTGAATTACACAGAGAACAATCCACTGTCAAGAGGAGGGTGGAGTTCATCTGCAGTAACTGGAGGCAAGCAGAACATACAGATGCAGATGGTTGGAGGTGGGTAGATGAGGTAGTGGGAGTTTGTGGAAGTTATCTTCTGATTGCTCCAGTTTTGCCAGGAAAGTAAGAAGCAAGGTCGTCTGCTGCGAGCGAGCATGGGGGCAGAGGTGTTGGATGTGTGAGGAGAAAGAAGAAGGCGTGAAATAATCATCTTGTAGAGTGGGAGGGAGAATGTGTGCAGAAATATTGTCTGGTTGCTGGACAGCCTGATGGGGCCCCCTGAGGTTAGGGGAATGAATTTAAAGCAGGACAAATCCAGTATTTGTGCCTGTTCTCGGCCATTCCTAACTACATGGAGAGCAGAGGCTGAAGCAGCAGAGATGCAGTCAAAGTTGGAGGCAGGCAAGTGAACATAATGAAACAACACACGACAATGAGGGCATGTGCGCAGAAGTTGCTAATGACTGGCTAGGGTGTGTACACTAGTGAAGGCGAGGACAGCAGAGGCGAGGACCAGAGTGGGTGGGAACAGCAGAAATGTGGTTGGATCAATGGATTCTAGGTCCGATAGGGTCAGGGGAATTTTCCAGTGGGGCTGTAGACAAAGCTTAACTTATAAAGATCACAGGTCTTGGAACAGTTGCAGGGATTTGTTATGACAGAAAGTCCAGGGTGATCTCTATGGAAATGAATGCTTGAGATAGGGCAGAGGATAAGATCGTCAATGTAAGGGCATTTAAGGAGATGAGTGAGGAGCCACCGCACATGGCGTTTCATCTTCTAGTGTATTGAAATGACCACAAATCAAGACAAAAGTAATGTTGGAGAAGGTGCCAGTAAACAAAATGTCATTGGCAGGGTGAAGGCACAGCGAAGGGCAGGGTGTCATGCAGTCTAAGGATGTGGTTCAAGGCAGGGGTGCTGTAGAAGGAGGGGAGTGAGGAGCAGCTGGGAGGACCCCATCCTCCTCTAAGCCCAGAGATCCAGTCTGTAGGAGGAAAAGCAGCTCCCCTTCTACTGGTGGCAGTGTCCTTGGGGGAGAGCCAAGTTTGCATTAGAGCAAGAAACTGAAAGGAAGAGGATGGGACAGAAGGGAATTTTGCTAATGGAGAGCCATGAATGCCAGAGCACATAGTTGTAGATTTTGGGACTGGGGGAGGGATTGGATATAGGAATAGACATGGGATTGTACAGAGCCATATTGTAGGGCAAAAAAATGAGGAATGGGAATTTGTTTAGGTGGGCATGAGATGGGACAAAACTATGGTCAACCAATGAGATTACAAGAACCATCGCTCAGGTAAAATTGATTAAGTCTAGGGGAAGCAAGGAAAGTAGCAAGTGGGCATGAATATAGAACAGGACTTTGTCCAGTAGCCAGCTGGTGGCAGTTGGATTAGTGACTCTTCCTGGCTTCCTCAACATGATCCATCCCAGGGCCAGGGAGATGGCTCAGTGGAATAAGCGCTTCCCTGGCAAGCGCAAGGGCCTGAGTTCAATCCCTGGTTCCACCAAAAAATAAATAAATAAATAAATAAAATAAAAGTGATTCTTTTTCTCAAGATAAATCCTGAGGGCATTTCACTGACCTTCTCAGACCAAAAAGCTACAACTCTTGTTGCACAGGTCCTGCTTTACCTTGGTCTTAACCATCCAGTAGAAAAGTATGAAGATAAAATATAGGAAATAAAGCCATGCTGTTATGTTGAGCTGTGGCGGACTCAGGTCAATAATTTCTGACATTGCCAGTTAAACAGAAGACCCAATGCTATTATGGGCTACTGGACTCTTTTAGAATATTTTGCTGAGTTTACACACCTATAATATTCAATAACGGAACTTAGAAAAAATGGGGTATACCGATGAATGTCCATTTTGTATCTGTGTATTCAAAGAGGTTGGGATAGATATATAGTTTCATTCTCTTAATGAATAGAATGATTTGTTCTAATGGTGTTTGTAAATAGGATCACAAGTCCACTTCTTGTACAGCAATTAACCACTAAGAAGAATATATGAAGTGTATTATTTGTTGAAACTGTACTTCCGATTTGATTTGAAACTGTCTCATTGCTATCTGTTTATCAATAAAACTTTGAAAAAAAAAGATGATCCATCCCAGATGCTTATCTTTAGGGAGGTGAGCATTTGTTGGATCTTTGGTCCTTAGGTCTGGCCCACAGCGGGAGCATCCATCCCTCTTACAGTTACAATTTATCTTGTCTTGCATGCTGTCTCTTTGAGGGCCTAACCTATAATATTTCTACATAACTCGGCTGCCTGCAGTGCTATCACATTCAACAATTAACACATGCCTTTAATAATATTCTATGCTAGCCTAAGCCTGTCTTTCCAAATCCTAGTTCAATAAGGGTCTGTTGATTAAAAGGGCCTTCAATGTCATGCTTAGTTGCACACACCTGTGATTCTAACACCCTTTAAGGCTGAGGCAGGAAGATCATAAGTTTGACCCCAGGGCTGGCAACTTAGTGACTTAGCAAGACCTTCTCTCAAAATTTTAAAAATAAAAATCTGGAATATACCTCAGCATGAAGGCCTTGGGTTCAATCCCCAGTACTGCGATAAAATGCCTCTCATGTAATAAGATCCAGCTGCCTGGCTTCAGTTTCATATTGTCCTGTGTGTAGACAAGAGGCAAAGCCATCTGTTGAGATGGAAACTGTGTGGGGAGGGGCAGGAGTAGGAAAGGGCTTGGGAGGGTGGAGGAAGTGCCAAGCAGCCTTTGCAGGAAAGCGATCAGGCGTGCAAGCAAGCAAAAGTGAAAAAGAGAAAAGGGGTGACTGGCAACTCTTTGGATCTCACCATGGCAGTGAGAAAGTATCCAGGAAGGGAGAGAAAAGGAAAACCCTTGACATCTCGGCAAAATTAGAAAAAGGCTACCTCAGGAGAGACAAGGCAGGAGGAGACAGTGATTAGAAAAGGGATTCCAAAGCCAGGTGTGTCATGCATATTTATAATCCTAGTTTCTTAGGAGGCTGAGGTAGGACAATCACATATTCAAAGCCAGCCTGGGTGACTTACTGAAAATTTGTCTCAACAATAAAAATTAATAAGGACTGGGTATGTAGCTCAGTGGTAGAGTGCTTGCCCATCATGTGCAAGCCAGGTCCTGCTGCAATTCCCAGCACTGAAAAGACAAAACAAAACAAAATGTTTCAGGGAGTGAGCTGGAAGAGGAATTAAGGTTCAGTAGCTTTTGGCTCCCTTGGCAGGCTGGGCCCTGATGCCCAGCCCAGTGGGCCTGGGACCAACCTGGTACTGCCTCCTAGCTCTCTAGCCATGCTGTCCCTAAAGACACTGGACTGCCAAACAGGTACTAATGCAGCAGCCCACTTCTCCCACTTCACAGAAATCTGAGTAAAGAAGACAAGCTTGGAAATGAAATGTTCCTTTCCAGGTGGGATCAGTGCGACTCCCTGCAGCGCGGGTCATCCCGTTAGGAAAACGCACAGGGACATAATAGCTGCTCTTTGTCTCTCTCCCACTTCTTTCCTTAACATCCCACTCTCTTTTTAGGGAACAATGTTCTCTCTTGCCTGCTGCTACACATATGGGGGGTGGGGGAGTGGGCATTTGATTTCCCTCAACTTGAAATTGAATCCATCTCTACTCCTGAAATTCTCTCTAATTTACATTTGCTCGGTTTCATCATCCTGTGGACTTATTGCTCATCAGTTGCCTTCCTTGCCTTCTTCCCATCCCACAGTCTCCCTACAGTTTTGTTTCACTTTTTGCATTTCCATTTACTGCTCTTGCAATCAAATGTCATCTCTGTGACACTATCCGGGAAGAAGAGCAGAGCAGTCCTGTCTGAGTGCTCGTTAAAGATGAGCTGTAGTGTAGGAGCTGATCCACATGCCATAGGTGATCCATCTGTCACCAGTGCATCTTGAGACAGTATCTTTCCTGTCAGCCTTTTCAGTCTGTAGCCCCTAAGTCATATCTCTGGTTTACTTGGTATCATATACTATTGTGCCTATAGCACAGTTAGGGGCCACTTTAAAGTTGTAACAAATGTTCTTAGTCACACGGCCATATGGAGATTCAGTGGGTGGTACCATTAGCTGTAAAGCTGCAGGCAGATTTGCAATTGCCTTGCCCAGAAGAGAGAATCCCAAATCAGAGAAATGTTTTGATAAAATATCTTAGAACAGATTTTAAGTTGCTCTTGCATCAAACAAGTCTTCCCGTTCTCACTGCAATTTCATTTTCCCCAAATGATTCCAGACATGCCAGTGATAGGCAGAAGCTCCCAACACTTATCTGAAGGGTCTTCAGCTACCATTGTCTCATCCCATAATAACCCACTTGGTTATAGCCATCCCATATCCAGGACAAAGGCCCCTCAGCTCAGTATGCCAAGGATTTGTTGGGAAAACAATGACAGCTTCTCTTCGATATTTCATCATGGAGTCACAATATTACTTATGAATTCTCAAGTAAACCACAAAGGATATAGGACAAGCTCTTTAGCAGCCAACGAGCTAGAAACGATCTTTCCTCTTGGGGCATCCTGCTCAGTTTCCAAAGCGATGTCATCAGCTAAGAAGACAACTCACTTTTCTGTCACAGACACCAGAGCTGGGACTATCTATGACTGTTGGAGGCAGGGCCTTGTCTTGTCTCATCGTACCAGGGCACATTTCATAAGAAGTAGGTTCTCTTAGGAGGAGAGCTGAGCTGACTCTGGGGGTGGAAGAAGCCCACAAGGTCACCCACAAAGTCATCTAGTTCTGGATTTCCAAAAATGAGTTCCAGAGAACATTTGCACCTAATGAGATCAAGGCGAAGAGATTATCTGGGAAAAGATAGAGGGGGAAAAAGGCTGTTTTCTGGCCAATTTAGTTTAGAAGATAATATGATCAACAAAGTTTTGCTGTTGCTTTGAATTACAGAATATACTGTATTTTTAAAGCGCTTTTGAGCTTTAACTTGCTTCTGAGTGACCAAAAGGGATCCAAATGTGCATTGTGTTTCTGCAATAGAGTTCTGTGGATCAGTTTGGGAATGGCTAAGCCAATCCAACTTTCTCATTTACAGAGGAGCAAACTGAGGCCAAAAGAGACAATGACATGCTCATGACATTTGGCTCATCAGTAGCCCTTCTGGGAGTAGAACCTGTCCCTCTCCTTCTATGCTTTCCCACACAGCATTGTGACAAAGACCTGTGTCCAGGCAGTAAGGAAAGGACCAAATAAATGAGCCAGTAGCATGAATCTGATGAGAAGCGCTTGTTTTCAGTTTGACATTTCAAAGATTGATGCCCTTGACTGCTAAGAAGAATTACCTCCAAGCCTCCCAGGTTCTCAGAATATACTTTCCCTCATGAACCATGCAGTTCCCAAATTTCTAATCCATGTGAGGAATTGTCACACACTGCTTTATATTTTATTCATGTTAGCCCAAGCCATCACTTCACCTAAAAAAGGGCAAATGATCCCTACAGCAAGAACCTTTACAGACAGATGCAAAACCCTATGCTGAAACTGGAAAAAAAAATGGAAAATGCCAAGAAAAACAGTCAAACGTGCGTGGAGCACCAGCTAGAGAGGTGTGCATGTGATGGAGTGGGGGTGTCTTCTGAATCATTTCCCTAAATTTAGCAGTGCAGTTTTTAAAAAAAAAAAAAAATAAGAGCTTCTTCCCAGAAATCCTGTTATTTCGCTGCATATGTCTTACATAAGTCTTTCCCACAGGCCTGCAGGATGGGAAGGGCACAGCATTACCCTGCAAGAACCATGAGGAGAGAGTCAGAAAACCAGAGAGAACAAGTAACTCAAGGAAATCAAACTCTGCCTTTTCTGTCCACGTTAACCATGAGCAGTAGTGTCTACTTTAGATGAGTCTATGCAGTGTTTTCCGTCTGGATGTTGAGGGGTGGTTCTAATATTCTCCCCACAGAAGAGAGCTGTCACCATCGTTAATCACTTCCAAAAACCTTACCATTATTCTTGTTGGACTTCTAAAGGGGTTCTCTCTTCTACTCACCCGCATTCCCTCAGCCTCTCTTCCTCCACTCCCATTTTCTTTTTTCTACCTTCACTTCATGAGTGGTTCTAGAAAGAGTCATGTGTCTGGTGTTAGCAATCCATTTCTCCAGGGTTCTTTTTCACTTTATATCTAGTAATGACTTATATATCTTCTCTGAACTTCCTGTTAGCAAGTAGTATAGATGGCAGGAATCTTAATGGTCAGTGGCATGAGTTTGTATGCTACACTGTTGATATTATTGAAAGAGGGTCACATTTAAGTTGGACAAACACTGATGTCTTCAGCTCCACTGGACTGCCACTACAAAAGCCTGTGCTTAGGGTGAGCTTGGAGCACTATAGTATAGAAAGTGAAGGTTGCTGGAATGGCCAATGATAAGCCCCTGCTCAAGACTGTTTCCTGCCTGCATCCTACTGTGGTAGTTTCTCCTACCTGAATTTCTTTTTCCTATCTACCCATTAACAAAACGTTTTCTCCTAAACTGCCATCCCTCTTCTTTCCCACTGAGCTGCTAGAGATAATCATGAATCCCTGCTAGTGAGAGCCCTGGAAAGATGCTGATAACTAATTTCACAATCTATTAATAGCTAGTAATGAATTCGTACATTACTCATCTAAGATATTTAATACTTTAATGGGCAAGATCTCATTAACTCACAAAACTACTGAAATGCCAACAATGTGCCAATCTTTCCCAGCATTGATTCATACCAAGTCTCTCTTACAACCTAGTGGCAAGTGACAAGCAAGTAAACAAGTCAATTTGTGATTGTAGTAAGTTATATGAAGTGAAGGCCAGGTGTTATCATGATTTGGTGAGCCAGGATGGGAAAGGGAGGCTTCATTGAGAAGGCAATATTTGAGTTGTTAATTCAATGGCCAGAGGGAGCAGGATCACAGGGAAGGCCGCTCCAGTCAGAGGAAAAAGCAAATATGAGTTCCTGAGGTGGAAACAACTAGAATGCAGAAAGGAGGCTCATGCAACTGCAGTGTGGAGGGTAAAGGAGAGAGTGGAAGAAGTGAGTCCAGACAGGTAGACTGTGGTCAAGTCATGTAGCACTTTGTAATCCTGGCTAAGAAACTCAGATTTTATGTAATTGTAGTGGGAAGCCTTTGGAGAGCTTTAGAAGGCATTGGTGTCTCATTTAGGCATTAACAAACTGGTTCTTATGTCATAGAATGACTGTGAACCTGCAGAGGAAGAATTGAAGCAAAACACTGAGCAGTGGCTTCCAGGCATCCTGGACTGCGGTTCTAATGTCAGCCGGAATGGACGAGCAAGCCAGGGTAACATGTTGCGTTACATTTTTCACATAACAAATGACAAGTTGGCCCCCTGCTCTACCAATCATTTTCACATCCATGACACAGAGAAAATGGTCTTTATGCAGCACATCTAGAAATCTGAGGCTTCTCAAACCTACTCCAAGGACAGAGGTACACTCACAATGCACAGGGAGCAAGTCTAGACCAGCTGACAGCTAAGCTACCTCTTGGTTCATTACACTGAGATTGCTTGGCAATTTTTCAGGATCCTCTTTAATCTTTACTACACAGACAGCTGAATAAATTCTAATTGAAGGGTGAACAATGCTTCCTTGTGCAGCAGTGATTACTGTGGCCAACTTCGCATTCCCCAGCATCAAGCATCTTCGATAGTCAAGCACTGTCGTCCTGGCTCTGTCATTAGATGCTCTCCAACCAGAGAAAGGACTAAATTTCAAAATCCTCCTTTTGTGCCCTGTGGATGGTCAATTCCTTCCTGAACTGACTTGCCCAGCTGTAGGATATTCAGCAAATTTAGACTTCAATCCAAGTGATAAGATAGTGAACCACAATGATTTATTGTGATGAAGGATTTTTATCTTCCCTTTGTCTTTTTCACAGACTAAAAGAAATTTCTTCTAAGAATCTAGAGCTATAAACAATTGCTAAACAACTTAATGCCACCTAGCTATGTACTTTAAGATTGTTAACGTGGTATATTTTGTGTTATACATATTCTACCAAATTCAAAATTATAAAGAAACTAAAAAAGAATCTAGAACTAGAGTCTGATATAATAGATAAAACATAAAGACAGGAGTTATCTCTGCCTCAGATACAATAAAAGGCAAATCTATAAAAATAGCAAGATTTCCCCTCTTCCCACAGGACAAGCCCCTGGACTTGGTAGTACAGATGCATCTGAGCACATCCACCTCCATTTTTCTTTGTCCTTTGCAACGTGGCCTCACATGGATAAACCAATTGAATTTATATCATTTGCATTTGTTCTATCTCCAAAATTAAGACTCTTCCCAATCATTTTAAAGTATCTATTACTTATCATGCCCTGTCATGAGCTCTGTCCTTTCTCTTCCTTAATTGCCCAGTGCTGTCCAACCCAGGCACTCCCAAATTCTCCTCTCATTAGATTTTCTAATCTACAGTGTGTGCACTATGATTCCATGTGACTTTGACTTTCTATTTTAGCGTTTCTTAACCTAGTAGCTTTCTGAGACCTCCAGCATTACTGAAAAAAGCTTTGCTACTCAACCAATGGGGAACTGATTGTGAATCAACCCAGTGGCCTTCTCTGGTTAACTTTCTGCTCTGCTTGGCTGATCTCAGACTCCTTCAAGGAATCCAGGCTTTGCTTTTTGATACATTGAAGAAATTTTTAAGTTTGGTGGCAGTTATTTCCATTGTTAGGGAAATATTTTTCTTCAGTCTGCATTTCAAGAACTTGGTGGATCTTCTTCTAAATGTGCAACTCATGAAAATCTAGAGATCTAGCTAAAAGTGTGCCCCTGAAGCTTTACCTACCAGAGCGAATCCACACTCACTCTCCAGAACTTGTCAGTTATCTTAAATGTTCCTACCTGGCTCTGGCAGGAGCTTCTGCTCCAGATAAATGTACAATTCTGTGTTTTATTATCTCTCCAGTTTAGGGCATGGAACTTTGTCCTGTGGCCCCAGTTCTATAATGAATCTAAGGAGGGTTGAGTTTCCAGGGTTTTTTCCCAAATTTGTTTCTTGTTTTGAGAATGGGAGTTACAACTTCCACGCTCAACTCCAAGCTCGGTTACAACTTTCAAGCTCAACTATGGCAAACTATGGGCTTCTAATTTATCCTTGGGGACTTCTGCATAGCTTCTAGATAGCAAATGTCTAATGAATGTCTGTTGAGTCAAAGTCTAAAGAAACAGAAAGAACCAAGTTAGGGGCCATTACGTTGAAGATATTGAGCTCCTTTCTAGCTCTCCTGTACATGCTGGTTTTAAGCTGAGACTATGGCTGTCTGCATCTTAGAAGAGTTATTTCCAATATCATATCTTAGCTTCTAAATTTACTTTCTACTCTATACCAGACATTGGCTCCTCATTGACTCCCCTACCCTACAGAATTCTCAAGAGATTTTCTAAGTGCCAATTTGAAAAAATCACCTCATAGCCTGTATTGTCATCTCCCATGAGTCCACTGGATTTCTTTTCTCTTGGTTTTAGTGTTTATCTCTATCCTCCTTTGGCTAAGGAAAGATAGGAAAGTCATTTCATCCATAATATCTATATAGCTTTTCCAGTGCAAATAGCTTCTATTATTTCCCTTCAGTGTTAGACAAATCTGAGACTTATCCTTTTTCTTTAGAGTTTCAATCCAACTAGGTATATACCAAGAAGGCCTTCAAAAGATGTTAATAAAAATATTCTGGCCCTTTTACAGAAAAAAATACACTCTTCAACCTTCTAGTAAAAGACAGAAAGGTCAAAGTTGGGAGTTTTGTTTATAGGTACAGCAAAAGCGCTACTTTCACCAACCCCCTTTGCCAACTCTGGGTATGGCATACCAAATGAGAGAGTTAAGGCCTACTAACATTGCTCCAGCCAGGCACTAGCATTTTGTGCCTTATTGGTTTATTATCATATACATTAGTACATAATATTAGGCTTTTGCCTAATTTGCATTTTCAAAGTGTTACAAATATCCACATCTGAGTTGCAGTGATTTAGGTCTTGGAACTCTGTATAGAAATGAAGATAAGAGGCCAGCCAAATAGCTCAGCTGATTAAAGTGCCTGCAAGCAGGCACAGGGGCCAGGGGTTCAATCCCAGGACCTGCTGTGCCAGCCCCTTGGGCATGCTGAGATACCAGTTGAGACTGGGTTTGGTGGTGCTCACCTGTAATCCCAGCTCTTGGGAGGCTGTAAAGACGCAGTTCACTCCAAGTTCAATCTAGTAGTGAGACCCTGAACATGCTGTAGACCCTTTCCTAAAATTAAAAAAAAAATAAATGAAGATAAATTATAAACAGAATAGGCAAATGTAAAAAAAAATATGAGCAAAGAGAATCATGATATTGCAGGGGAATGATGGAACCTTAGAGGTCATTTTAGTTCCAGCTCTGGAAGCAGTGAGTGGGCCAACCAGTCCTCCTAAATTCATGGGGCTCTAAACCCTCACTGCGTGGAAATGTGACAACAAACAGTTCCCGACTCTCAGGGCAATTAATCCCTCCTACAAGATGAGTGACTGACACCCAGGAACAATTTTTATCTTTTATTATCCTGTAAGCCATCTTGCTACTGCTTCAAAAAAACTGTGGACAAATCTAGCACCTGCCAACGAGTTAGGAAAGAACATTCCTATCTGAAAACAGAAGTCGGTGGAGGTTGCTGATATGACATTCGTTTTATAATCCAAAATATTTTTATCTTTCTTCTTCCATCTAAACAAAACTTGTTTTCTGTATTCTTACCTGCAAAGTTCTCTGTATTTCTTTCAAAATCTTTCCCATTTCTACTATATTTCCTTTCTCACTATAAGCTTGGGCTAGATAGACCTATAACACAACCAAGGTTTGTACAAGTGGACTTGTTATTTAGTCCTTTTAAAATCCCATTTCTTTTTAAAATAAGGGAAATAGTTATTGCCTCACAGTTTTTGCAAGCTTAAATTGGGAGCTATAGGCAAGAACTGTAACTCAGTGTCCAGCATATAAAAACATGGTGTTTGATAATTGTATTCACCCGTTGTTATCACTGTTATTATTTTCATATTGTATTCATTCATATTTCCTTTTTCCCTGTTGCTTTTCAACTTTTCCACATGAGGAAGCCATTTGCAGATTTTCTATTTGTTTAAGGAAGCCCCCCACTGTTTAGAGGTTTGCTCATGTCTTAAAATGTCCCCAGCCCATAATTAGAAGTGTTGTGATGAAGGTGCAGGTGCTCTAATGTGTACTCAAGCTTTAAGGACCTGGGACTTCCAACTTCTAGTATACTACTTGCATGTAGAAGTTTCCAGTGAAAACTGTTCTCTTAAGGATGAACACAGAGACATCTTATGACCTTCTTTTGGCCTAGTCTCAAGGAGATATGGCCCCAGCAATCAGAATGTTATTAGTTGAGAGAAGTTACCTCCAAGAAAGCCTGGAGGGTAGGACCCCCCACACCATTAAGTTATGTGCATCCTCTGTTCTGTAGTCTTCTGGGGCCATTACCAATCTGGGTTCTGAAACTGTACTTAGAAAGGAGCAAGGAAGATTTGGAAATATTCCTGCCAGGCGGGGATGTTGGAGGGCCTTCTAGGGTGCCTTTTGAAATATGCATAACCCTAGTCACTTAGAAATACATCTCATTAAATGAGATATTTTTTAAAGAATGGGAAATAATTTATAATGCTAAAAATAACTCAGTCTTGCCACAAATGTGCAAAAATAAATTCTGTACCTTCTCTTCCTGATTCAGGGACGGAGGGAAGGGAGAGTGAGAGACGGGAGAGAAGCAAGAAGGGCAAAGGTGAAGTGAGAACAGAAAGTTGACTAAGTGGCAGCGGTCCCTGTGACTCAGGGACCTTGGCCCAGACAGGAAGGGAATTGGCTATTTCAAGACTGTTTTAGTTCAGAGCTCATTAAGTCGTCCCCAGCAGGGTGCTTTGTTCCTAGACAATGGTACACCTCAGGGGCACAAAATTCCTCCAGTCTTAGTTCCTCCTCCTTCCCACAACCATTTAATCAGAGGGCTCTGAAAGCAGAAAAATAATCAGGAGCACTCAGAAGGCTCTTTCTTAAACTGTGTTAAAAATATGCTCCAAGGTGTCCTTGCTACCTACCCCTCTTCAGCTGGCTCACCAGTCCCAGCCTTGTTCTTAGCGACCACAGCCACACACCTGCGCTGGGGCCCTGGGCTGGCTCTTCCCCTGCCCTTCCTCTTCTTCCCTTACTTTCTTTAAGCTTCTGCTAAATACAATCTGCACAGAGGACCCACTCATGGGGCTCTCAGCCCCAGTTGGCTAGGCTCCATGTTGTGCTTGTTTCTCCCCATACCACTTGTCCCCCCACATACCACATAACTTATTTTATTCCTCATGTTCCCCAGTAGGGGTAAGGATTTTTATATCTTTTGCTTGTAGATAGAGCCCCAGTCCTCACGACAGTGCCCATCACATAGTCTGATAGATGAAGTGTTTATCAAATCCTCAATCACATACAGAGTGGTGAACAGTATTTTCTCCAAGGGATTTGATGAATGACAACATCTTCTTTCCTTCCAGCCATGACCTGCAGTGTCACTCATTATTCAGTGAAGGATATTGGAAAATGAGAGAGGGTGACCTCAGTGGAGATTATGAAGAGCTGCCCAGGCACGCTTTGGTAGTACCTGAGACTGCTCATAATATTTGTTCTGCTCAGATTAAGCACTAACTGTAGCCACATTTGTATTTTTAGAAACTAGGCCTGGAATCTGGAAAAGATGTAGAGTAGGACACGTTTTCCTCTCTGCTTTTTTCTGTCCTATGGAGCTCAATCATGTGCGGGCTGGGAGTACAGGAAGTAGCGTCATCTTTTGCATGCACTGAGTAAGATCCCATTGCTTTTCAGTCTCTGACTCTGAGCTCACAATATACCAAATTTGTACTTGTGAGTAGTTGTAGTATTGCATGGTTCTAAGCAACTGGTAAGTAGGTAAAAATATGTTTTTAATTTGTAACCAATTGCTGTGAGGTATCCTGTCCAAAGCGGGGTCTGCTTGCTCTGATTGTTTGCGGGCTTCGACTAATCAGCTAAAGACTTGAGAAGCCGCCTAAGAGTATGTAGGACAGCAGGGAGCATGCCCTGATACCTGAGAAGCACACAGGGAACTCAAGTTGTCTCTGAAAGAGTTCCAAGAAGAACAGGCAGGTACATTGCATGCTCTAGATCCAGCATCCAAAGATGGGGCTCAAGCCCCATTTTCTTCACCTGTAAGTATTGTGTGTTTTGGAACGTTATTAAATGTAGTGAGGCTGCAGTTCCATCTTCTGTGAAATGAGGCAACCTTACTACTCCGTAGGAATTTCTATGTGTGTGTGTGTGTGTGGGATATGGGGTGCATGTGTGTGTGTGTGTTAGTGGTGTGTGTGGATGTGTATTGGGGAGCATGGACTCTTCTACCACTGGCCATATCCCCAACTTTTTAAAAAATATGTTTTTAAAAAACTTTTGAGATAGGTAAAATTTTGTTCTTGAACTTGTGATCCTGCCCCAGAGTCCTGAGTTGCTAGTACAGGCACGTGCCACCAGGCTGAGCATTCCATGGGATTTTAATGATGATAGTGAAAATGGCTAGCATGTACTGAGTAATTACTACATACCAGAACCATTAATAGTGGGTATGCAATACCTACACACCAATAATTATGTATATATGCTAAAATATGTATTTATATATGTACAATAAGGTACTCCAATCATGTATAAAATTTAAAGAAATCATATGTATTTGTATATTTATGAAACCACTACCCAGATTTAAAAACAGAGAATATTAACAACACTCTACAAGAGAACTTCCTGCTTCTTCCCAATCAATAACCTCCAAAGGTAATTATTGTTTGACCTCTATTGCAAAAGATTGTATGTATTCTTGAACATTAAATAGAAATGAGCTGGACATAGGGGCACAGCCCTGGAATTCCAGTACTTGGAAGGGCTGAGGGAGGACAGCTGTGAGTCTGAGGCCAGCCTTGAATATATAGCAAGATTCTGTCTCAAAAAAACCAAGTAGATCCCAGGCCAGGTTTGTGAGTGAGAACTTCCACTGTGCTCTCCAGACCACTCCAGACCCAACCCAGGCCTGCCATACAGGCCTGGGGTGAAACTGCAGCTGAAGTTGCTGCAGAGAGGCTAGGGGCAGAATCACCCAGCTAATCCAGGAGCAGAACATCTTGCTAGAGGGGCAAAACAGGTTCACTTCCAAGGGCTGCTGCAGGAAAAAAGCTGAGCACAGCAGCCAGACTGAAGCCAGGCACAACTGGATGACTTCAAACTTCATAGATCTGCACTCAAATTTCAGTAGGTGCTAAGGTTATAACTGCACCAAAGCTTTACACCAAAGGTCAGAGGACAGTGCTGTATAAAATGACAAAAAGAAGGAGAAAAATGCAATCTCAGGCACTGAGCCCACCCAGAACAAGTGCAGAAGACACTAGCACAGAAGAAATTGGGAATCACACAACTGAAATGTCTGAATCAATAGCATCTAAAGTGAAGAAACAACTGCAGAAAGGTATAGAGGAACTCAGATCAGAAATAACCTCTGAAATAAAAAAAGAACTCTCTGAATTAATAGCATCTGAGGTAAAGAATCAAATGCAGAAACATATAGAGGAAATCAGATCAGAAATAATCTCTGAAATAAAAGAATTAATGACTGCTTCTCAAGAAGACACTGATAAAAAATTGAGATTAGAAAAATGATGGAATCCTTGAATGAGCAAAATAGGAAAGAAACAGATCGCATGAAGCAGAGTCAAAGAGATACAGAGGAACTTAAAATCTCAATCACAGGTTTGCAAAACCATTTGAATGAAAGTGAAGATAGAGTTTCAGATCTTCAAGACACCATCACGGCTAGTGAAAGGGTAAGAAAGGATCTCTTAAAAACAACTAGGATGCAGGAAAAAATAATTCATCACTCGCAAGATGATGCAAAGATGAACAATGTGAAACTAGTAGGCATCAATGAGAAAGGAGTCAATACAAATGATATAAAAAGAATATGGGCAAAAGTAACAGCAGAAAACTTCCCAAATATGGGGAAACAGTCTGACATTCAGGTAACTGAAGCACACAGAACTCCAAAGAGCAACAACTCAATTAACAACACACCAAGACATATAATAGTCAAGATCCCAGAAATCCAGCACAAGAACAATATACTGAAAGCCACTAGAGAAAAGAAATAGATCACATTTAAAGGAAAACCCATCAGAATAATGGCAGACTTCTCTGCACAAACCATGAAGGCAAGAGCATGGAGCAGAGTACTTTAAGTCTTCTATGAAAACAAATTCCAGCCCAGACTACTATACCCTGCAAAACTCTCTTTCAAGTTTGATGGAGAAATGAAATACTTCCATGACAAAGAACAATTGAAAAACTTCATGATGACAAAGCTAACCCTACACAGACTACTAAAAGATGTTCTAGAGAGGGACAAAAATGATCAGAACTCCATGAACGAGAACAGAAGGAACCCACTAAATAGGGCAAACAATTAAACACAGGAGAAAAAGGAGTAAACAAAACCAGGTAAACAATATGTCAACCATAAGTCAATACATCTCACTTGTAACCATCAATGTAAATGGACTCAATTCACCAATTAAAAGAAATAGACTGGCACAGTGGATTAGGAAACAAAATCCAACAATATGCTGTATACAAGAAACACACTTAATTCATCAAAAAACCCAAGTTAAATGAATAATAACTAGAAACACACTAGATGCATTTGGATTTTTTTGTAACTCTTCATGAAACATATTTGGAAGATCACACATGTTGCATGTAACAGCACTTTTCATTTCAGGCATTATTACATTATATGGTTATACTTGAATCATTTATAAAATCTGTTATTAATGGATATTTGAGTTGTTTTTACATTTTGCTACTGTGTATGAAGCTACCATAACTATTCTAATATAAATCTTTTGATGAACATATTTTCATTTCTTTTTTGCATATAACCAGAATAAATAGGTTCATAATCTAGAATTTTTAATTTTGCCTTTAAAATCAATTGCCAAGCAATTTTCCAGAAAGACTCTAGCATCAGCAGTCAAATATGAGAATTCAAGTTGTTATTTGTCTCACTGATACTTGGTATTGAAAGATTGAAAAAGTTTTAGTCATTCTAGGAACGATATCTTATTGTAGCTTAGCTATACATTTTCATGATCATCTGAGTTAATTTTCTCATTGCTGAGACAAAAATACCTGATACCCAAAGTTAAAAGTGGTGGTGGAGATTTATTTAGATTACAGTTGTGGAGGTTTCAGTTCATAATTGGTTGGCTCTAAAATACAGTGAGTGACACATGGCAGAGGGCCAGCAGCTCATGGTGGCTGAAGGCAGCAAAAGTGACAAAGAGGAGAGCAAGAAAAGGCTCTTTCTGTCCCTTGTGTAGTGCCCAGTCTGCCTGGATTAGGGTGCCAATCCAATCTTTGGACAGATCTACACTTAATCCCAGCATCCTCAAGTCCAGAATTGCACTACAACCCATCACACATAGATTCACCTGCCTCCAAGGAAACCCTACCATCACATGAAACTTTGGGGAACATCTAGACACCAACCTTAACAATGGTGATTTATAATGCTGATCAAATTTCTATGTTTACAGGTCAACTAGATAGCTTCTGTTTGAAGGTTGAGTTGCTTTTTTGTAGCTTATGTCTTGTCATTGATTTATTAGAGGTTTTTATTTTAGTATAAGTCTATTGTCAGATGTATACCTTGCTGATAATCTTTTCCTGTCTGTATCTTGACTGTTCAGTCTCA
>NW_004524752.1:919524-920744 GCF_000260255.1 Octodon degus
ATTTTATTATTTTATTTTATTTTTGATATTGGAAATTGAATTCGGGACCTTGTGCTTGCCAGGTAGGCCCTTGTGCCACTGAGTTATATCCCTAACCTTTTAAAAAATATATTTTAAAGAGAAAAAACATTAAAAACAATGACACAAAATTTCAAAACAAAATTGTAGGAGAGTAACAGTGGTTAATACTTTGCTTATTGTTATCTTCAAAGTAGTTACTCAGGTTAAGAGATATAGGCATGAAAAATTGATCAAATGATATAAGCACACACCTTTCTTTTCAATGAACTAATGGAAATTAGTAGCGTAGCTCTATATATTTACTTTTCCTTTCCCCTATCTGAATTTCTTTTTTGTACTGCTTTCCCATATCTATTGTACATTTTGGATCCCTGTGCTATTTCTTTTCCTGTATGGTACAATGTGGAGGGAGTCAGTTTCATTTTATTTTACATTAGTGTTGTATTGACCTACTATTACATTAAAAATATTACTACTATTGTTGAAGGTATTATTATTTCTATTAACAGCAATATAATTTATTTATCTACTGATTGGTAATGGCACCTTTCCCCCAAATCATGTGATGATATTTGCATGAATCAATTCCTATACTCTGTTAAAATTTGCTATTTATATTAGTATAGTTGAAACTAGGTCCCTGCACTTTGCAAGATATTTTAAGCCAGCTGGGATGGTAAGGCTGGCTTGCCCAAAATCTCAGCACTCAAGAGGCTGAGGAAAGGGGGTTACTGTGAATTTCGAGGCCAACCTTGGCTATATAGTGAGTTCAATGCCAGCCTAGACTGCATAGTGAGACCCTGTCTCTGTCTAAAAAAGAGGAAAAAAAATGAGACATTTTAAATCATTCTGTGTCTTTGTATTTAAAATTATAAAATTATAATTTTGTAATTTACAAATCATAATTTACAAACTATAAAATTAAGTTACCTATTTATATGCCCCCCAAAATATAACTAAATTAGGTAGATCGTCTGAGGGCAAATTTCCCATCTGAACACTATTCCCTATTCTATTCCATGAATACAGTATATCACTCTATATATTTGGCAGTCTTTAATTTCTCTCAGCCGTGTCTTATAGTTTTCATTGCAAATATCTTAAACTCTACACTTATTTAACCTCCCAGACATCTCTAAGAAATAGAAACTATTCTCCCTATTCTTAGAGACTAAATTATTTTCCCAGAATTCTGTAGA
>NW_004524752.1:921565-926556 GCF_000260255.1 Octodon degus
AGGGCTGGGATTACACCAAACCTGGTCTTGGTGGCTGGCAGGTATGGTGGGCACAGCATGCGGTACTGGGGATCAAACCCAGATCTTTGTGCTTGCCTAGGCAGGTGCTTAGACCACTGAGCTATCTCTGCAGCCCTGATAAAATCTTATATCTTTCAAAAACACAGGGTTTTTAGATGCAAAGATCATGTTTTTCTAATTTCTTTGGTCCCTGCCTGCTTGTGGATAAGGCCTGGTCCTTGGAATGATGGTCTAGGCATGATAGTTAATTTCATTTAAGTTAAAGACCTAATGATATTTATTCCTTATATATACAAATATTTAAATGGTTGCCTTAAGTAAATGATACCAGTAGGCACACTATGAGTCAGTATAATGAAAAAACATGCATGCTATGTAAGTAACTAAAAGGATGAGCGTCCCAGAGAGGATGGTCTGCTGGGGGTCCAGCGGATTCAAGAAGCCCATGAGAGCCTTCAGATGTGGTAAGACATGAACCCCAAGAATTAAGAGAAAGAAGTGAAAGGAAAAGTAAGCTGAATTGAAAATCATGTTTTTCTTTCTTTTTTTAAAAAATTGAGTACAGGGTCTACAGGGCCTCACTACACAGATCAGACTCTTAGTGATCCTCCTGTTTTCAGTCTCCCAAGTGCTGGGATTACAGGCACGCACCACCATGCCCAGAGAATCAGTGTCTCAGTGTATCCTGTGGGCGGGGCCGGCACAGCAGGCTGGGGATGGAACCTTAGTCCCTGCACTCTGCCTAGGAAGGTGCTTTTGTCCATTGAGCTATCTGGCCAGCCCAAAAATCATAAGATTTTAAATACAGGAAAGATATTTTCAAGAAAAATCACAGCAGGGCTGGGGAGATAGCTCAGTGGAATAACTGCTTGCCTGGCAAGTACAGCTTCCTGAGTTCAATCTCCAGTATGGCAAACAAACAAACAAACAAACAAACAAACAAAATCACAGCATAAATGTTACAAATGAAAATTTACCTTGATAGACATAAAATGGAGAAATGAAAATTGTAGAGATTTTCACAATTCAGATTTAAAAATAAAAAAAATGCTGACCAGGAATACTTTGTATGTAGATTTTATATATTATCCAGTCTATGGATAATGGGGATTTTGGATGAAAGATCAGAGTAAAAGAAATAAGAGAAAAGAAATTTCCCAAGAAGTAAAAGAAAAGCATTTCCATCATCTTGTTGGAGAGCAAAGGAGCTGGTTTTTTTCATACAATCTTTGGACAAAATTAATAAACTTTGAGGGGAAATCTATACCAGGATATAGCTTCATCAAATTTTAAAAATTAAAAACCTGTATGCATCAAAGAGATTAAGCATGAAAAAGAAGAGGCCCCATTCTTACCAGTGGTGGACTAAGATCTTTCCTCTCTTTGTGATAACAAGAAAATCTAGAACGCTATTCAAAGTCATTATAGAACTTGTAAGTCAGTGACAATATTTAGGGCTAAGATCTTGGGGGACAGGGAAGAGAGGACAAGCCCACAGATTTCTGTATCATTGATCCTCATGACTGCTATCAAAAGAGCAGTAACTGAAACAATTAAAAAGCTGAGTTCTAGACCTCTGGGACTATGAGGTGGTCAAAATTGGAGGTAAGAGCTTACCCAAGCCAAAGGGCTGATGTTCAAAGGTACAGCTCTTACCCTAGGTTTAACCTTGAAGTAGGAACACCTTCCACAGGAGCTAGTTTTAAATAATCTAAGTATCTGATAGCAGAAAGTTTTGTGGAACTGATAGTGCTTCTAGTCTAGTGGCCCCTGAGAAGTAAACGTAAACCACTTCTGAAGGAAAATAGTGTAATACAAAACCTCAACTATTGATGTAACTTCTCATTTCAATGTCCAGCAAACTTAGTCAAATATAACCAGGCATATGAAAACCAAGAGAAAATAAAACCACATAGGAGAAAGAAATCCATGGGGAACTTAGGTAAGGGGCTGTACCGGGTTCAAATTAAATTGAGACTGAGATAGGAACAGATTGGAATTTAGAGAGCCTTTATTAGCCGGTCCTGCAGCTGGTTAGTGAACTCCACACAGGGAAGTGCCAACCAGCCCTGAAACAGAATTAAGCACAGTCTTTTATAGCAAGAAAGCTGCATCTTTGTTGACACAACTGCAAGCTGTTTATGACTAGGAGGTTTTCACAACTTTTAGTGATCAGCCCCTGATGGGGCCTGTTAAGCAAGCTGTTTTTGCAAGATACAATGGTTAGGCTGGAAACACATATTTTCAGAGTAGATAACAGGAAACCATTTTAGTGAGGACATAAGGTTCCTCCCAGTAATTTCCCACAGTGATAACACAAAATTTGGTTAACCCATTACAGGGGATAATGGTGAAGCCATAATGCACTTTAAAATAGTTATGAAATTTCTTTGTTGAGGGAAGTCAAAAACCTAGACTGTGGTCATCAGACAAGAGCTAGAAACTATTTAAATATTAAGCCAAAATACTAGGATTGAAAAACACAACTTAATTAAAACTGTGAATAAATTTAGATAGTTGAACTGAAAACTAAATGAGACAGGTCAAAAGAAAACAAGCAAGATTAAAGAGAAAATATTGAAACCACAGAATGACTTAGTGTAACATATATTATGGTGTAATTAAAATCCAAAGGAGAAAACTGGGAGAATGGGAATATAGATATCTGATCTGGGACTGATAATTTTCCAAAACTAATCTTAAGTCACATAATGGGGAAGTACTATAAACTTTAATAAAGAAAAATAAAGCGAAAGTTACACAGAGGCACTTCAAAATAAATTTGCCAAAAGTGAATGACAATGAAATTTTAAAAGGAACAAATGTGGGGGAAAAATCAAGCTACATCCTAACAAGGGAAAACGATGAAGGAAGAAAAGAACTGAGAGATCAAAAACTTTTGTCGTGAAAAGCATGAGCAAAACCGCAATGCAAATGAGAAATTAGAAATACATATTTTAACATATATGATAAGCACATTAATCCTTGCATATAAAGAAGTGTTTTAAACCATGTGAATAGAAAACAGTCAAGCTTATAAATATTCAAATTTACTAGAAACAAAAATGCAAATTAAAACAGCACTTCATTTTTATCTATTAGATCTATAATAAAAATAATGATGAGCAATTTGGACAAGGATATAGGAAAGTAAAACTCTCATCTCTGGCCAAGTCCATAAATTCAAACAAAGATAGAATATGAAAATCTGGAAAAGTGACTCAAAACTTTTTAATATTTTTAAGTTTTTCTCACTAAATTTTAAAAAAATTTTCTTTTATTTTTTAAAGTGTACAAAATAGTACTACAATAGAGGAATTACAGGTGATACAGAATTTCACTTAACAAAATAGTATCAATTTCACAGTATTTGTTATAATGCATAGTGTTGTCTTCCAACCAGTTGTGCATGTTATCAGATATATGCATGAAAAATTGGAAGAAGAAAGAAAAAAAAGAAAGAATAAGAAATTAAGAAGAAAAAAAGGACAAACAATTGAAAAAAGGAGACAAAACAAATTAAGCACTAAATGCTCCTTTCCATAGATTGGCACAAATCCACAGTACAGTTGTCCAAACCATCCTATTTACACACACACACACACACACACACACACACACACACACATAAATACACACACATGCACACACACACACACACACACACACACACACACACACACTCTCTCTCCTGTCTTTCTCAGCTCAGTAATTCCTTCCTTTTCAATAGGTCCATTTCCTTTTCTCAGAACCTATTGTACCCTTCAGATTCCACTTTCATCTTTCAAGTTCTCACACTAAGGAGATAATACAGTGTTTGCACATGTGCCTCTGATTTATTTCACTTAAGAGTATGTTCTCTGGTTGCATCCATTTACCAGCAAAAGACTCAAATTTATCCTGTTTTACAGGTGAATAATACTTCAATGTGTAAAAAATACCACATCTTCTTTATCTATTCTTCAGTTGATGGGCATCTGGGTTGTCTAAGATTTAGTTATGACAAATTGTGCTGCAATAAGCATAGGTGTAGATATATTACTGTGGTATGAAATTTTCAGTTCTTTTGGAAAAATACCCAGGAGCGGAATAGCTGGCTTGAATGAGATCTCCAATCCTAGCTTTTTAAGTAATCTCCAAACTGATTTCTACAATGGTTGTACCAGTCTTCACTCTCACCAACAGTGGAGAAGGGCTCCTTTTTTCTCACAGCCCCTCCAGCATTTGTTATCTGCTGACTTCTTGATGTTAGTGATTTTGTCTGAAGTGAGAATGAATCTCAGTGTTGCTTTAATTTTCAATTCCCAAATGGCCAATGATGTTGAACAATTTTTCATATATTTACTTCCCATTTGTATTTCTTCATCTGAGAATTGTGCAATCTCAGATGCCCATTTTGGGATTGGGCCTTTGAATTTTGGGGGCCTGATTTTAATTTTTTTTTTTCAGAACCAGGGATTTAACTCAGGTCCTTGCTCTTGCCAGGCAAGCACTTATTCTACTGAGCTATCTCCCTGGCTCCTTAAAAAATTTTTATATGTTCTAGCCTTTATTGAAGAGACAGTCATCTATAATTTTTTCACAGTTTGTGGGTTTTCTTTCTACTCTGTTGGAGATTTCCTTTGAAGTGCAGAAATTTCAAACAGGTGAAATCTCTCATCAACTTTTTCAGACTTTTAGCTGAAGGAAATGTTTAGAAAAATATGAAGAAATATATACAAGATCCTAAATGCAACATTTAAAAGAATAACAGCAAAAACTTTATTTTTTCCATAATTTTATTGAGAAACAAGTAGCAATGAGACAGTTTCAAACTAAAATGGTAGGACAGTTTCAATAATTAACACATTGCATACATTTTTCCTAGTAGTTAATTGCTGTACAAGATGCAGACATGATATCCTATTTACAAATGCTATTACAACTAATCCCTCTATTCATTTAGAGAATGCAACTACGTATCTATCCTA
>NW_004524752.1:926685-946660 GCF_000260255.1 Octodon degus
CTGGATGGTTAAGACCAGGATAAAGCAAGACTTATGTAACAAGAATTGTAGATTTTGGATCTGATAAGGTCAGTCAAATCCCCTCAGGATTTATCTTGAGACCCTGTACCTCAGATTGTAGAACCTTTGTCAGTGTCAACCATGCAGATGAGTCACAGCCATTGCTTGGCCAATGTGCTCTCTGTGAAAGCCTGAGAGAATGTTTTCTGTCCATGTGACTCTCCTTAGGCACACTCTACATCATCAGTCACTTTCCTTTTGGCCCCATAATCTCCTTGATCAGAAAACTTGGGATACTACCGAGTTACACAACATTACAGTACAAGTTCTCATATGTCCTGAGTCTTAATTCACTTTGGAAGGCTAGGGCCAAAATGTTGGCTTTCCTGTGGTCCTCCTTTTTCTCTAATTTTGGTCTACAAACTCAGGTTGTTAACCCTTCAGAAGACAAGCTTATTGTTAATACCATACAACTTAGGCTGTTAAGCTTAACCTCACTATCTGTCTGAATATCAAACATCTTAGGCATAACATGGAACAGGTATTTTTCATCAAGTATTGATATGTTGAACTTTAAGTCCCTACAGAATATGATGAAAAAACATTTAAAAATTAGAATATATTTTAAAAATAGGCATAACAAATTATATAGTTCTTACGTTTACACATAAGTCCAAAAATCTAACCATATACAACCTTGAAGCAGGACAGTGTCACAATATTCCTTTTCCTGTCTCTTGCCTTCATTCACCACACCCTTCTTTTTGAACAATCATCTACCCAAGAGACATCATAGCAACAACTGGCATGTCATGACAAGCAGCTCGTATTCAGAAGACCAGAATGACAGGCACTCCCAGCATGAAACTACTATTACAGATTACCATCTGCAGTGCAGTTGCTTAGTTCACAGGTATCAGTATATAGAAAAGTTTAAATAATATTAGTATTCAACTTGGGCTGTTTATAATGTGTCTCTTACATTTTCAATATATTTTCATAATTCCAAATTAAACTAATGCTACAATGAAATGCTATTTAAAATTTCCAGGAAGAGCAGCAAGCAATTATATGATTATCATTTCTTTTTCATGTATAAACTCTACTATAGACTGTATTTTTACATTTTAATTATGTCTTCATATAACAGCATTCATTGAATTTTAACTTATTGAATACCTCTTTGTTGCCTAAAATGCCCCCCAAAATTGTCATATGATGACAGCATTGAACCTAGTCATGAACATTTTCTCATAAATAGAAGATCACATATGATATGCTAGACAATGCCATAAGAGACAGCAGGTATTGCCAGATCTCTTATGCTAAGTAAGATTTTCAAAACTAAATTAGGATTGGCCAAATTATAAGTCTGAAAGAACTGTTATCACTTACTCCCTATCATATATTATGATTAAGAAAATACATATTTCATAGTAAGAAATAGACAAAATGCTGGCATTCTATGATGTGTTTTGAAATGATACCATTAAAAGGCATTTATAAAGGTCAACACTATAAACCAAAGTTACAAAAGCATACCATTTTCTTATGTATGATTATAGTCGAAGTGTTTAATAATAATTTAAAATTTTAGGTGAAAAGATGACTTAGATTACAACTTTAATATTAAAGTAAAATAAAATTATACTAATGATTTTTATTAGTTTGCCAGTACCAATAAACAAATGAAAAAGTAAAACCGGGGCTGGGGAGACAGCTCAGTGGAATAAGTGCTTGCCTGGCAAGCATAAGGTTGTGAGTTCAATCCCTGGTACCACCAAAAAAAAAAAAAAAAAGTTAGAAAAAGTAAAACTATTATTTCCTTTGGTGTGATATTTCTTTTCCCCTCCAAAAGCTGTTACTAAATTAAGGATATATGCCACAATCACACTTATTCTATAAATATGAAATAATAGCATAGGTGTAAATAATCTAAAATTCTTGAAATTATAACAACAAACTATTATGCTTATTTCTGAAAATCGTTTACATATTATTTTCCTTTGCTGCATGAGACATGTGGGCTTTGTACTTTCCCTTTGTAGGAACAAATTCCAGAAAAAGAACTAAAATTCAATTTCGAAAGTTTTATAACCTAAGAGTTTTGCACAAAGCTAAGCTTTCTTTTCTCACGCGTCAGCAATACAAAGACAGTCTCAGTTATTAGAGACTCACAAAATGTCTGCTAATGAATATTTCTGTTCAGAAACTGCTTTAAGAACTGCTCCACATGTATTCATAATTGGGCAAAATGAAAACTCAAGGTCAGAGAAGTCAGAGCATAAACGAAGGGGCAGTGACTACACAGGCCAGTTAAAATAGAAACCTCTTATAGTACATAAGAATTGCTCTCCACATTGGCCAAGCAATGGCCGTGACTCATCCACATGGCTGCACTGATAAAGGTTCTACAATCTGAGGTACAGGATCTCAGGACAAATCCTGAGGGCATTTCACTGACCTTGTCAGACCAAAAAGCTACAACTCTTGTTGCACAGGTCCTGCTTTACCTTGGTCTTAACCATCCAGCAGAAAAGTATGAAGACGAAACATAAGAAAGAAAGCCATGCTGTTAAGTTAAGCTGTGGGAGACTCACGTCAATAATTTCTGACATTGCCAGTTAAACAGAAGACCCAATGCTATTATGGGCTACTGGACTCTTTTAGAATATTTTGCTGAGTTTACACACCTATAATATTCAATAACGGAACTTAGAAAAAATGGGGTATACAGATGAATGTCCATTTTATATCTGTGTATTCAAAGTGGTTGGGATAGATATATAGTTACATTCTGTTAATGAATAGAACGATTTGTTCTAATGGTGTTTGTAAATAGGATCACAAGACCGCATCTTGTACAGCAATTAACCACTAAGAAGAACATATGCAGTGTACTATTTGTTGAAAAATAAAAAATAAATAAATAAATAAAAAATAAAAAAAAGAATTGCTCTCCATAATACATAGAGTATTATGAAAAATTCAAATGGTTATCAAAAGACAGTATAAAGCCACTCAAAAACAAATGAACAGAAAAACTTGAATTACTGTAACAAAGATTTAGAAATTGTTGATTAATAGATGGAATGGAGAAAATGATATCAAATAAGAGAGATTCAAAACTACAGTTGAAGTTTTCACTCTAATTTTAAGGAAATATGCTTGCACAATGCTTTTGAAAAACTTGCAGAAATTCAATGACAGAGTTAGGAACATGTTATCTATTATTTACACTTTGAAAATCATAAATCATAGTGAAAAGATAACCTATGAAGTGACGGAACAAATGATAAAATACTGTATTAAAAAAGTTTTAAAAATCTTTATTCGGTACAGGGTCTTGCTATGCAGCTTGGACTTGTATTGATCTTCTTGTCTCAGCCTCCCGGGCACTGGAATTAGAGCCGTGTGCCACCATGGCACACTGTTCCCAGGGTCCCAGGGTCAGCATTGCATGTAGTACTGGGGATTGAACTCAGGACCTTGCACTTGCCAGGCAGGTGATTAGACAACTGAACTATCTTTTGAGCCTGAAAAAAATACTTTCTAAAAGTTCACAATGTCACAAAAGATTTGACTAAATATAAAATTTATCAAAATAAATGTAAATTACCGTAATCTCTCTATGAAGACATTGAGTTGAATTTACAAAAAGCCAACTGATATGCTATTTATAAGAGACTTACTTAAAGAAAAGTAGCAATAACATAAGCAAATATGACCAAACTATTTTATGCAAATGCACCTATAAGAAAACATGGAGCAAGATCACTATCAGACAAAACAAAATTTTACAACCTGTTTTATAAAAAAATTAATGATTTCTTTTAAGGATATATTTTTTTAGCAATGCTGAAACTGTCATAAACCTTTATGTGCCAAATAACATTACCTTGGCTTATATAAAAGAAATGTTAAAAGTGTAAGAAGCAAAGCTACAACAGTCATAAAAGATTTTGACATTATTTTTGAGGGTTTTTTTTTAACACACAAGCCAAATAATATATAGGCTATAATTAAAGGATATAAGTAAATCATATATTTTTTGATTCTAAGTGTTTTTATTGATGAGCTTCATTTTTGCAGATTCATAGCATGCACATAACACACGTCAATCATTTCCACTCCCAATCTTTTTTTTTTTTTTTTAATTGGCTGAACTGGGGATTGAACTCGGGCCCTTGTACTTGCCAGACAAGCACTTATTCTACTGAGCCATTTCCCCAGCCCCACTCCCAATCCTCCTTGCCCCATCTCCCCCCTCATAAAACATATTTCACTCATCTTCCCTCACTACCCACCATTATGTATAAGACACATGTTAAAACACATGCACTATGTTTCGGTTAGTGTGCTCCAGAGAAAACTATCATCACATTTTACAAAAGAACAACGATGATTTCTCCTGTACCAAACGTTTAATGAATCACATACGAAGCTACAGAAAAGAATCACAAATTCTGAATCTTGGCCACAATCTCTGACCAAATGACAGTGAACTCAGCTTCATTAGTCACTAGGAAAAGTCTTGGCCAGCTGTCTTAAAGGCATCTATTCTTTTACACCATGTTGGATGACGAAAAAGAAAACAATAAAAATAAAACAAGTGTTGGCCAGGAGGATGTGGAAAAATTATTGGCTGACTGTAAAAAGAAGCAGTCACTGGAACACAGTTTGACAGTCTTCTCATGATTCAAACAGAATTACCCGGTAACAACCACTCTAGGGATATGCCAAAGAGTACAAGAACGTGCACACGCACTGAAAACCTTGAGTACATGACATTGTTCATGATACCAAAAGTGAAAGCAATTCAGATGTCCATCAGCTAATGAATAAATAAATACGGGAAGCCCAGGAAATGTGGTATTACGCTGGCTATAAAAAGAGATGAAGGAGAGACTGGCTAATGAATAGCAGGACTTGCTTTTGAGTGATGAAAATGTTCCAAAATTACATAATGGTGACTTATTCGACTCTGAATATATTAAAAGTCATCAACTTGTATACCTTAAAACATCGAATTTTAGGCTTTGTGAATTATGTAAGTAAAGCTGTTCTGAAGATGTTGTGGGACTAGAAATTCATCATGATATTTAAAAAAATCATAATAAAAATTTAAAAACTCTTTCTTAATTTTTGGATGATAGTAAATATCTGAAAATTGAATCTTAAATTATTTTCCTAAAATTAGAATATTACATATAAAATGTAAGGAATAAAGCCAAATCTGTACTTAAAAGGAAAATTCATAGTATTAAATAATTTACTATTAAATAGGTAATGAATTTTAAAAACTATCCAAGGAAAACAAAAATGAAGTAATCTGAAATCAGAAAAGTAAAAGCATAGACCTGATAAATAAATTTGCTTACCTGATGTAAAGAGTAAATGAAATCTGAAAGGTCCAATAGATACTGGGAAAGGGCAAGAATTTGTTCAATGGGGAAGAAAAACTGGAATGAGGAAAAGGAAAGGAGGAGGAGGGGAAAAGATATATTTATGTATATATGCAGATAGCTTGGATGACTCTGCTGCCAATTTCTGCTGGTATTTTGAAAGGAGCAGTTAATGCTTAAATTCTTTTTCTTTTTATTTTTTTAAATTTCTTATCACATTTTTGTTGTTTGTTTTAAACCAATTTCACATGTTTACATCTGACAACCTAAACAACTAATTTGAAGATAACATCATGCAATACAGCAACCATTGTTGAATTCCTGTTACTTTGTTTAGTGAAATTTTGTATCATTTGTAATGCTGTTTTTTATTATTACTATTTTATATTTCTTAGGGTTTTTTTTTTCCCTTGCTAGGGCTGGACCTCTGAACCTATTTTGTATTCTTTTTAAAAAATATATTAATAAAACAATCATTTAAAAAACAGTAACATTTCAGGATACCAAGAGTGTAATAACACTTTTCATGTAAGTTAGTGAAGTGAACTGCTACAGGTTATTTTATGAGCCAGCCACAGCATGAGTTCCTTTAAACAACTGCCTTAATAACAAATAAAAATGGGGATTTACTTGATTTCTCTACAGTCATGACAAAAGAGAAACACAGGAATGATCTTCTACAGTACTGTTCCTTCTCTTAAGCACAGACAGGTTACGTGACGTATGTCACGTGTGAGCGCCAGACATGGGATGTGACCGAGGTAGCTCCAAGGCTGTGGCGTGGAGTCTGAAGGGGTTCCGAAGCTTTGCGGGAATGCACCAGCAGATAGCTTTGGAAACCTGAAGGATGCTAAGCGCCTCTTCTGAGAACAAAGCCACCCCCACCTTCAGGCACAACGTTGGAGACGTCGGGCTGCCCCCGAGTGCCATTCACTACAGAAAGGATGGGCGGTAGCGCAGTGTGCAGTGTGACATTTCAACAAAGCTTGTGGTTCTTAATTTTTTAAGCCAGTTTATCTTTCTAAACTCTTAAGATTTGAAGAGGTACCCAAACAAGTTTGCTTAAGTTGGTTGGGTAATATTTCTCAGTGTTTCTACTCAAAATTAAAATTCAAATTTAAAGCTATACATTTGAAGAGCAAGCCCTTTGCATATTAATGCAAGCAATATGTTATCCCTAAAAGTCTATTTTCCTAGGCAAAAATGATAACTTTAAGAAGTTCTGTAGCTCTCTCCCATGGAAGGCAGCTGGATCCTATAGCTACCTGACTTGGCTTCGCCTGTTGCTAATGACAGGCCATGAAGGTCTTGGAAAGCGCCAGTGCACAGTCATGAGAAAATAAGAATAAAAAGACAACATTTGGTACAAAGATAATCTTGGCTTTGTGAAACCATTGGAAGTCTTTAGGAAGCCCTCTTCAAGCTCCCTGCACGCCACTTTGAGAACTGCTTCTTCACTTCGATAGAAATTAAGCCTTAGAGCTGTTAGTAGACATTAAAAAGGAGAAAATAACAGCATATTTAAAGACTTTGGGAAGATAAGTTTTTACAAGACTTGTAAGACTTCATGTTCAAAAGCAAGAGGGAAAAAAGCCAGCGCAGAAAGATGGAGGAGCTGCTGCAGTTACAGACGGTGGCCATTGGATGGCACTCCAGGCCCACTCCAGGCCACCGGAGCCGCTGCGTCAGGAAGTGGCTCCTCTCTGGGGTTGCCCCCACTCTCCGGACCCTGGAAAGCTGGGGGACTTAAAGACTTTCTCTTTGTTTACATTTTCAAAGTAATGATTATAGACTGTCACAGACGGCAATATAAATTTATTTCTTGTCAATCCAACAGGCTCCTTCCATTCTGCCCCAGCTGGGGGCTTTCAAATTATCAACAGTGAAGCTCTGAGAGCATCTTCCGAGTTCAGAATGTAGAGATCACAGATTCCCAGACCTCAGAGAGCTTCCTGAAAATGCAACTAAGGGTGAGAGAAACAAAAATGTGCTCAGCTAATATCCCCAACTCTGGCTGTGCTGATTCATCTTTACAAGAGTCCAAAGTTCTTGGGCTTTGGGGACATGGTATCAAAGCTGTCACTGGGGACCAACAGTGCAAGGAGCGAAGGGTCCCTTTCAGTACCAAAAGCTTTATAAGAAGCCAGGGGGAAGGAGCTTGATAGAAGTGTGGGGTGAAATAGCCTGGTCCACAGTGAAGCGCTTCACACTACTCCTCTCCGCTCTGCCATCTCCTCTGCACTGCCTAGCCGTGGCGGTGGCCGTGGCCAGAACAGCGGCTTTCAGGGGAAACCGCATGGCGGGTGCAAGTCTGGAGATCAGGTCCTGAGACATTTTGGCTACCAAGAGTCCACTCTGCTGGGCTGGAGTATAACATTTGAGGAATGCTGAGGGGTAGGGCAGGTTGGTGAGGTGAGCAGAGCCAGGGGTCAAGGAACTCTAGGCAGGTTGAGGAATTGGGGCTTTTCCTAGGGGTGGTAGAGAGACCTGAGGTGTTTTAAGCAGATGCCTCGGTGTTTGCCATATCCTAAAAATGTAAGTGTTGCAGTATGGATTTGCCAACAGTGGATTGGCCAGCAGCCACTAAAAGGCTGCTGGTCTTTTAGTGTATGTGAATACAATAGTTAAGGCTAGCCATCAATGCTAATTGATTTAATCCTTTTACCTGCCCTATGCGCTGGGAAAGATTTCCTCCTCTACAGATAAAAAGAGTGAGGCCCAGAGCAGTTGGGCATTTCCTCACCATCACATAGTCTCCAAATGGCATGTCCATGGTTTGAGCCCAGATAGTCTGCTCCCAGCCGCTGTTTAGCTATTTCATTAGGCTCCCTCACTAATAAAAGAAGAAATTTGGCCTGAAGTAATTTAGTGACCCAGACACACATCAACTGGTCCCTGTGAGAACATAGAAGAGAGCATATTAAGTGAGTGGGAAGGAGGGAGGAAGTGGGGGGGAGAGAGACAGACAGACAGACAGACAGACAGACACAGGCAGAGAGAGGAGAGATAGAGATAGAGATAGAGAGAGAGAGAGAGAGAGAGAGAGAGAGAGAGACAGAGACAGAGACAGAGACAGAGACAGAGACAGAGAGACAGAGACAGAGAGAGGCAGACAGACAGACAAACAGAGACACAGACACAGACAGAGAGGCAGAGGCAGAGAAACAGAGACAGGGACACAGAGAGACTAACAGAGAGAGATAGAGAGACAAAAAGAAACTTTTAAGAAGAAAATCCAGAGGACTTGAACTGAAGCTGGGGTGGGGAGAAGAAGAATGGGAGGGCACTTCAAACAGAAGCAGCCGAGCCTGTCTGCAGAGTCTGGAGGGGGCCAGTCCAGGGTTTAAGGACCTGATGGCTGCAAGTAGATCTGGCAGGTAGCAAGTGGCCAGGTGGTGATGGGGCCATATGTTCCCTTTGCAGAAATTTATACTTGTTCCTATTGAGCTTCGATTGCTGAGATTTGTTCCATTGTTTCATACATGTCATAGTCACTTGAGAGGCTCCTTTCCATCCTAAATATTAACGAAACATCTCAGGCTCTGCCATGTAGGAATTTGATTAAAACATCATCATCCATACGGTTTAAAATACTGACTCAGGACAGAAGTCAGGACCGAGTCCTTGAGCAAATGGCACATACCATTGTCTGTGGCTCATTAGTTGATATGCAGTCACCTCGCTATACTATTGCCTCACTCACACATCTTCATCTTGTTCACTGGGACAGTAAGAACACAGACACTGAACTGAAGTAAGAGACTCCCCGTGCACGGCTCTCTTGTGATCAATCTCATAGCCATATCAGATAAAGGAGAGAGAGATCATTCTGGGGTGACAGCCTCATCAACCATCAGCCCACATTAATTTCTTGTGGTTACCCCTTTCTCCATGAAAGTCATTCATTTTAAAGTCTACTCTAGACCTTATGATGCCCAGCGAGCCAATATTCCATGGCAGACTAACATGCTTTTGGAAAACCAGACAAGCATACTCTTTTCAAGAGCCCCAGCCAACCTCCCAGGTATGAGGTTCAGTATGAGACTCCTCACCAGCCCCAGGCAGGGACTCTCCTAGTTCCAGGAAGGCTAAGCCCTCAGGCCTGACCTGGCTCTGGCTCCCTCTCCATGCTTCCCTCCCCTGCTACACTCCCTTCAGGGAGGTTCTTGGGACACATCACCCACTGAGGGATTGTTCTGAATGCTCTCTGAGGATCACTGAAGAGGACCGAAGCTGCCCTGAACGTGGCTTCCTCCTCCTCCCCTTGCAACGAAGTCTTATTCCAAGTTCCAAGTTTCAAGTTCCAATCTGTTCTTCGTGTTCTAAAAAGTCAAATAATTACAAACTTCATTCTGAAAACTAACAGAACACAGACCCTCTCATTCCTTTGTCCTGACTTCCAGTAACATCTACTTTTGGGGGCTTTTCCAAAGCATTTACCTCCGTATCACTAAACACCATGTTTCTACTACCAGCTTCTCAATTTCCCAGTCTTAGGAATTATCTATTAAGTTCTCACTATGAAAGATGAAGATTCGGCTCTCTTTAGCACCTCCCTCACCCACCTCCACAATTTCCCTCTTCCCCAACCTCTCAGGAGACTTATATCATCGTTTTTAGCTAGAACTCTATTCAGTGTTTACATAATTATGACTATATTCACAGCATGCCCATGTAGTAAAACATGATTACATTTCCTTTCTTGTACAACTTTCAGTTTTCCCCAGAGTTAATCATTGTCCTGATTCTTCATTTTTGTAGTTTTCTCTTCTCCTACCATTAATTTCTACCTATCCATTCTCTCACGGATGTGGATTTTCTCTTGACGTGCCCACACACATCAAACAGCCGGCTAGTCTAGCCTTCTTGGAAACTTTCTTGGCGCTCTGACCCCCTTTGTCCTTCCTCTCCAATCTGTGCTACTTGTGCTCTGGGCCTGCTGAGTTTTTGCTCAGCATTCTAGAACTCTCTTTCTCTCCCCAGTGCCAATCATCTTATTTCTTGATTCTAAGGTCTCTTCATTTTTAATTATTAGATATCTTTTCTAGGTCACATCCAGCAAAAGCATATACTGGAGGTAAATTTTCTCTCAAATTTGCAAGCCTGAACATGGACTTTATCTACTCTATTTTGTTGACAATTTGGTCATGTGTGGAGTTTTAGACTGGAAACCATCTTCCCTCATTAGCAAAAGCACTGTTCCATTTCTTCTAGCTTCCAGTGCTATTGGCCGTGGACTAGTGATAAAGGAAGAAAAGAGAACTAAGTGACCTGAAGCCATTTTGTTTTATTCCCGAAAACATTCAGGACGTCTCTGTCCCTGGTGTTAGGAAGTTTTACTCTTCTGCTTTGCTGTAAGTGTGGATTTTTCTTTCATGGTACTGGCTACATTGTATACCTTTATAATCTAGAAGTTAATTCTTTCAGTTTTGAAAATTTTTCTTGAATTATTTAACTTCTGCCTTTGTCATTCTCCCTTTTGAGAAGCCGTCAGTATTCCTTGACTGTTTAATTTCATATATTTGCTCTTTCTTTCCCATCTGTTTGCATTCTATGAGAGATTCCTTCCAGATAGCTTCCAAATGTGTATTACATTTTCATGTTTTTTTATTTCAGAGAGATTTTTGATTTGTGTTCCTCTGAATGTTCCCTTCTTTGGAAAGCATGTTGCCTTCACTGCATCAATAAAATTCTTCTTCCCTTCCTTCTCCTTTTCTCTTAGTTCATTGAAAAGAAAAGTTTGTAGTAATCTTTTCTGGACTGTATCCCAAGCTTATATCTGGTTACTCTCCTATTATCTTATTTTGAAATTGTTTTATTTTTTCTACTTTTTATAATAAAAATTGTTCTTCTAAAGATACTGACAATTGATAATTTACATCCCCCCCAATTGTCTTGATCTCTGAATCCCTTTGTTCTTGGATGTGTTTACAAATGGAACCCCTTCACAAAGGGGCTTTTGATCTGAGTCTTCTTCTCAAACACCTGGAGGTTCCAAGCTGCCTTTCAACAAGAGCAGGGCACCGGAGGGTCTGCCCATATTGCTCAGTGCGGACTGTTGACTGGGGACAGCCTCACGGCGAGGTGGTCCTGCTGAATTATTCCACTGTGGAACCCATTATATTGCTTGTATCAGGCAATTTTATCAAAACGTATCAAAAGCTTTTGCTCCTGCCCTAGAGGGGATGAGCCTGGTGCTAATGTTCTGGTTGCCCAGTACAGAAGGCTTTTCAAATTCTGCCTGCAAATTTTTCAGCGTCCTTGTCAGGACAGCACCTCTGCCCTCACTGCTCATGGTGGCCCCAGTCCTCACCTCTTCTCTGGGCCTCTGCCATGGTGGAAGAAAGAGTCTTGTGCATGGGTGGGAGAGAGAAAAAGGTGTGGGAAGAAGATACCTGGAGGTCTTGTCTCAGAAAGAAACTTTAGGTGTTTTTCTGCTTTTAGCTGCAATTTGCCCTGCATTGTTCGAGGTAAGTTGTACCATTCGGGCTTCTGCAGAGCAGTCATTTCTACTGCCAGCTCTGATCTCAGCCTTCTCAGGCCTGTTGAATCTGTTATCAAATGTCCACCTGCTTTTCTGCTGCAAAATCGTGTGTTTGGCATTGTTTCTTTTCCTGCTATTTTTTTCCTTAAGATGTGTTCTTTTTAAGAAAGCTTCCTGAGTTGTTTTGGGTAAAATTTCAGAAGATAGTGGAGATGGTGAGTGCTCAGTCCTCCAGCCTGAACAGGAAGCAGATGACTATTTTTCAAGTCCTCATATGGCGCGGCCTGTTATTAATGGACCTTCCCAGTGTGCGCTCCTACCTAAAGGACTGGCACCTTCCTTCTTGATGTATCTAAACCTAGTACGAACTCCTTGTCTTGTGTGTACAACATGATTACATAAGAGCCTGCAGCTTCTTGCTAGATTATAAAGTGCTTGAGTGGAGGAGTCCTGTTATCTTTTTAACATCCTCAAGCTCTTACACATGATCAGGCGTCTAAATGCCCAGTAAATTAATACTGAATTGAGCAGAACTGGATGCTATTTTCTATGCGTGAACTCAACTTCAAGCAGAGGAATGGCCCAGTCATACTAGCAGGAAGCCCCTAAACGGGAGCACTTTCCTAGATCCTATCTCACTATTGTTAAGATGGTGAACAAAGGGCAGGGGAGATAGCTCGGCAGTCTAAGTGCCTTCCTGGCAAGTGCAAGGTTCTGAGTTTATTTCCTGGTACTGCATGCCATTCTTGCCCCAGAACCCTGGGTGCATTGTGACAGCCCTGGAACTGGGCATGGTGGCACACACGTGTAACTGCAGCGCTGGGGAGGCAGAGACAGGAGGATCACTACCAAAAAATCAAGCTGCATAGCAAAACATCCTGTATCAACAAAACAAAGCAAAACAACACTAACAACAACCCAGAAAGATGGTGAACAGCATGATTATAGACCTAACATTTTCCAAGGTGTGTCCTTCAAACCTGAGATACTCAGTGCACTTGTCACATCCTTTGGGATCACACAGCAGAGACTAGAACCGAAAGTGGCCCTGGGACAGGGGATAGCTTGCATTGCTTTCCTAAGGGACTCAATCAGGGAAGCGTCGTGCTCTGCTCTGGGTGATTATGATAGTCTCCTGTCATGTAAGGGGGTTAGGAAGCGATCAAGAGTGAGAGTTTCATCCTCTCAAGTCTTCTTCAGTATTTCTCAGCCCTGGAACACACTCACAGAGCTTACCCTAATTAAGGCCATGCCTCCCCATGCAAAGCCAACCAAGTCCAGTGAGGCCAGGTTGAACAGCTTCCAGAGGCTCTCAGGGCCTAGAGCAACACTGATGGGAACCTTGAGTTCCAGTGTCTCTGCAGAGAAGCCAGCTAACAGCGATATTGTGTGTCATTGTATCTGCCCCTTCCCCAAAGGCAAGTAGTTGAGAAATCCAACCTGCCCTGGTAACCAAGATGCATCTTGCAGCTGCATTACAATTTGCACCTTTGCGTCTTCCACATAGAGGACATAGGTTGAGAAGGGCCAGCCTGGGACACTAGATTGATCTCTGGAAGGTTAAAGTTATGAATATTTTTGGAAGCAAGAAAGAGAAGCTGGGAAAGGCAGGCTTCCAGGCAGGATGCCCAGCCCCAGGCAAGCTATGGCACAGCATCTGAGACAAGCCATCCTCAAATGGCATCCACAGACTGACTATGCGCATCTCACCTGGGGAGCTGAGGGTGGAATACCATGAGGCTTAATGGAGCCAGATACCAAGTCTTAGCATCGTTTCTCTCTGCTTAGCTATTCTGGCATCTAAAACTCGGTTTCTTAAGATTGCAGGCTCCCATTTGTAGCTAACGCCCCCTGTGGTGTGACACTTCACTTCAGATGACAGCTCACCATTCACCATGGTAACAATGTTTAGTCAGGACCTGTCCAGGCTGGGAGAAAGAATATGAAAGAAAACAAATGAAGGAAAAAATATGCCATTTCTTAGGAGCAGGTAGGGTTATATATCTCTCGGGGGAAATAAACCTGTCAGGAATCTGTTGGCCTGTTTGGGTCATTGACATGATGTTGAATTCAGATACAAAGAATCCAGGCAGCCCATGTGCCTGGGTGATGGACTGTCTTGACATCTGATATGCACATGCTGGAGGGAACTAGACTCCCACGGCCAGACCAGCAGCATCCTAGAGAAAAAATTGCAATTTGAGAGTGGACAGGCCCAAATCTGCCTCTTCCTCAATTTTGATTATTTTTTTCTTTTTATAATAGGTTTAAAGAATAAATGAAATTTGGCCATGGATCTGGATGTTGCTTAGGAAACCCAGAGAATCTTGGAGAAAAAGGTCAAACAAGGCCAGAAATTTCCCAGGCAGACTGGGAGACAGTCTGAGCTCTTCTCCTTCCTCAGACGGCTCCTCGCCCTTGAGATCACGGAGGGGAACAGAGACGCAGAACCCAATAATGCTTTACTCTGCCTCTTATTAGCTGTGACCCTGGGCAAGTAAATTAACTTCCCAAGGCCTCAATTTCTACACTTCCAAGGAAGACTAGAAACACTTGGTGGGCAGGTTCTGAATATTATCAAGTGGCATACAAAGCTTGGCCCCTAAGTACCCAGCCATGCTATCAAGACACTGTTGATTCCACCATGACTCTCCAGGCTAGTGGGCAGCCAGGGCTCCCAGATGGGATGTTGTACCTTGGGTCAGTCGGGAGGGCTGTTCCTTTACTACTCTGAGGAGATCATCTGAACTCAGCCAATGAAATTGTTCCTCCAAAGAGAGCGAGGGCATAGAAACTCCATAGTAACATCATGAGCATCGGAAGGAGAAATAGACATAAAAACATTTCATAAGTGCTAAAGTTAATTATAAGTAATATTTCCTGGAAAGCAGTATGGTAGTCAACACGGCACAGGCTGGAAGGAACATGGGTTCCAATTCCAGCTCTGCTTGTAAACAGTTTCACCCTCAACAGTTCTTTAACTCTTTGTGGCACTGAAAACTCTCCATCTCTTAAAATGCCACCATGGGTGCTTTCCTCACAGATTGTTACTAGGATTAAAAGAGGAAAAATATACCAAAATATCCTACCCAATACTTTGTGCATAACAGGCATTCGTGATGAGTGACTTCTTTCTTTCCCAGGGCTCTTCTTCTGTTGCCTACTCACAAATCTCTGATGCATAATTCAGAATCCAGATGTCAGATCAGACAAAAAACACTTAGAGATGACAGAGTCAAGATTAAATAATATCCTAATCACTTAGAACACCGAGGCTGAAAAAAAATGTAAGGCAAAATGTTATAAGGCTATACACGCAAGCTGACATTTTGTTCCAGTCCCCAGTTTGTGCTGGAGTATGTGAGGGATTTGTGAGTTGTGGGTGTGTGTGAGCATGGCTGGTACCTCAGACTTCAGCAGTTTAGATGCACCACACATCAGCTACTGGAGTTTGTGGATCTGCTGAGCTCAAAACAGGTCAGACCATCTCCAGAACACTGTGTCACATTCTAGAGCTATGATTTTTTAAAAAAGAATACTGGTACATCAGAGTGTCTCCCGGGACGTGGCCATTGTGGCGACTTTCTTGAGAAATAATGGAAGGAACTGAGAAATGTTAATTTAGAAGTAGAAAAGTAAGGAAAAAGTGATAGCTATTTCTTTAAGGATTATTTTCTAGAAGAGAGAATAGATAGGTAGTGTGTCATACAAGGAAGCAACATGACTTTGGAGGTTTCATAAGAATTTTGGTGCCCCAAAGTTTTCATTCACTCATACACTCATTCACACACCTAAAAAACATTCCTTGAATTGAGTGTGCACTTGGTGTGGGCAGCGCTACACTGCTAAGTGTTCATCGACCAGCTGGAAGGAGGTGGTCATGATTTATCATCTTTGCCACCCCCTGTGATGTACTTACTCCTCCTGTGACCAACTACTGGTCACCTGCCTAAGTACGGAACTTGAGGGCGGCATGCCCAGTTGGCTCTCCCAAGCTAGAGCAGGCAGGCTGTGGTATACACCTGCTTATGGCCCCTGGGAATGTAGAATTCAGAGGTGTGGATCTAGCAAGACCTACAGTGTCGTAGGAAAGCCATTCCAGTCTAGCTGTGATGTAGGAGTACACTTAATTCTGAGAGAGGACCTGGATCTAACTAAAAGGATGTGACTAATGGATGTTGATTAAGGATGAAAACAAGTAGAGGTTCATTCTAGGCAAAAGAAACAGCAGCTGTAAGTGTGTAAGACCCCATGAGGGGAGATAGTAAGCATGGAGTGATCCAAATGTCTGCTCAATGAAGTTGATTTGGGAAGGGTGGCCCTGGGGCTATGTATTAACCACGCTGGAGCCTGCTTCCAAAGGCAGCTAGGAAGGATGTGCTAACAAGATCGGTGACACTGATCTGGTTAGTAAATAGCTCTTATGAGAGCTAACTTGCAGAGCTTTGTTAAAAATGCTAATTCCTAGGCTCTGTCCCTACAAATTGATTTTAGAGTGTGGATCTGTGCCTTTGAGTGTACGTTTTAAAAATAGCCCTGTGGAGTCTGCTGCATAATTCAGAGACAATGTTTACATTCATTCCTTCAGCACATATTTACCATGTTCTGGGTATATGCTAGAGATACGCTAGCACATTCCATGTGCTGGAGATGTTGTGTTGAATGAGACAAACTCTCTGCCATTGTAGATCCTTAAGCAGAAGGCATAGAAAATAAACCAAAGAAATACAGTAATGTTTAAATTGTGATATATCACATGAAGAAACCACAAGAAATAGGATGGGGCTTGATGGAAGGTGGGGCAGCATTACTACTTTAGACGAGATAGCTGAAGAACCTCTGAAAAGGTGATCATTTATCTGGATCATAAAAATAACTGAAAAACTTTGAGTTGTAAAATATAGAATTAAAGACTATAATGTTAAAAAAGCAGGAATAAAAAGGTGACGTGTTTGGTTTTTGACACGAGTTAAAGCTTTGTTAGGCATCTGAGAAGAAACACCTGATTAGCCATTCAATGTGTGCCAGTTAAGGAATCATAAAACAGATTGGGGCTCAGAATATACTGCTGGAGCTATCAACATGTGGACAGTGGTTGAAGCAATGAAAACATGTGGAGAACAGGAAGTGAGAGTGGATCCTGGGGGAAGAACCGTCTTGATGCAGATGAAGGAAGGACCTTGGGGAAGGAAGGAAGAGGCAGCAGAGACCAGAGGAGAAGGAAAGGCAGTGTTGTTAGCACAAAAGACCATTTCAAGGAAGAAGAGGTACATAGATTCAAGAGCTGCCAAGAAACCAAGTGAGATGGGGAGATACTGTGTTGAAGATAGTTAGCAATTAGAGGTAATTTCCTATCTTGATGAGGATACTTTGGGGATGGAGCAGTTGGAACAGAATAAGTGAGGGCATCAATTGAAGATGAAAAGTGCAGATATAGTAGAGATAAAACTGTTCATGCCAAAAGTCAAGGGGAGGAAATCCCAAGAGTGGTAAAAGAAGAGCACTGGATTGGGGGAGACTGAGTAGAGATGTGGAAATGCTCATATGATAGGAGAAAATTGCCAGTATAGGAAGGATAATAGAAGGGAAGATGATTGAGACACTGCCAAAGGAGAAGGACTGAGGTCTCTTCCTTGGGATCAGAAGGAAGCCTGGATATTCATGAACATGGTTCTGGGTAGAGATTAGGAACATAATGGATTTCCAATCTGAGGACCTTTATTTTACTATAAAGTGCAAGTTAAAGCTATTTGCAAAGTCTGGGGTAGACAGTTCACCTACCTGACCTGCAGAGGAGAGAAAAAGTATGAAAAATTGTCCTTTGAAACAAATGAGGTGATCAGGACTACAGTATCATGGGCAGGCCTAGGCTCTGCGAGGTTAGACAGCCTGCTTTTGATGGCCACCCATCTGCCCAAGTATGTGTTCGTCCAACACAAGTCAGTGTCCCAGGAGCTAGGTTCAAAGAAGCTGTGGAATGGAATCGATGTGATATTGAGGTTGCGACTCATGTGTTTGGAGAGAAGGATGAGCTAATTAGCTGTATGAAAGAAGGCTACAAGTGTTTCTGGAAAGGACCACCCCTATGGGGGATGGTTGACTGTTCCAGCTCTCCCTCTGGGGTGCTAGAGCTCGCCTGAGGACTGCTTGCTTCTTCTGAATCATTTGCAACACCAGCGAGGACCTTAGAGGTTTACATTTTCTCCAGCATCCTGGAGGACTCTAATGTTCACAAAAGTTTTAAAATGGCTGCTTTCTAAGGCCTAAAATTTCTGGCCGGCCTCTTGCTTTACCTCTAATCTCATCCAAATTCTCCTAAATAGCACAATTATTAGCCATTTAGAAGAATTACTGATGCTCCTGTTTGACGCTCCAGAAGTCCTCCTCACCTGCCGTATCTTCTGTCAGCCCTCAGGCCAAGCACTCCAACAGTGCCTAATTCTGAGAGAAGTATGCAAGTGTCCATAGCAGACCAGTCCCATGAGGGAAACACCCTCGGCTGGCATCCTCCCTGCAGGAGCTTCTGGTGCTTTGCCTTGCTGCCACCTCCACTGCAGTTTCCACCTCCACTGGGTAGGCGAGAGGCTCTGACTTCTTGATGCACTCTTTCTGCTCTCCAACTGGCTCCAGCAAACCATCACCTGGAGCTCCTGGTGCATCTCACTCCTCCAGAACCCCAGGCCACCACTTTACTAACTGGAGAGCAGGAATTAAAAAGCCAGAATTAATTAGGCAAATGTCAGGTGGACATGAGTCAGCACAGCCCTGAATATTTTAGTCCACTACAAATAGGAATGCTGACAGCAAAGAGGAGCCATTGGCGCTGTCAGTCACCTCTGCAAAGAATGGTTCCCTAGGAGCCCTCGATGATGTCTTTGCAGCCACCTGCAGGTGCCAGCCAAGACTCTGCAGGTGTTGGTAGGGGTTATGAAACTCCCACCTCTGGGAGAATCCTTAGCAGAGTCTGTTCAGATAATTGGGTGTTGAAATAAGCAACCAGGCCAAACTGGAGATTTACACAGACTATAAAATTGGAAGCACTCTCCTGGACTAGGAGTGAAGCTGAGGTGAATCTTCTCATAGGTCTTAGTGGAACCAGCAACCTGCCCACCCAGAATGACTTCTACATTTTTTCCTCAGATGTAATAGGCTGGATTCTCATCCTGCTAGTCACTGAGCCCAAGGTGGGTCATGTAGAGAGTGACAGAAGTGGCTGCCATATCCTGACAGGAAGCCCTGGCTTACACAGATGGTTAGGCCATTTCCCAAGAAATCTGCCCTCTTGTCCTTCACCCATCCCTACCCCTGAAGACTTATCCTACATACTAGTCAATGGTTGTCAAAGAAGCATAAAAACTAAGGGGAATTCTCCAGGACAATTTTTGCATCTACTAATAAGTTTCTTCCACTTATTCATTCCACAGGATTATTGAATATGTAGCAGTTTACTCCCTGCTCTTGGTGAGTGTGCCACTAACCCTGCTCTTAATAGATTTAATATGTGATAAGCAACAGAACATGCTCACCCTGCATTGTGCACAAGGTAGCCAGTGATGAAAGTGTGAGCAGGGGCCAGGGGATGACTGGACAGACAACTTATCAGAAGGAGGGACTCTCAAAGGACACAAAGCTTTAGTTATAAGATGTACTGCTTTTATACACCATGATGATTATTGTTATTAATAATGTACACTTGATAGTTCTAAGAAATTAGACTTCAACCATTATCATACACACAAAGTACATTAATTGTGAGGTGATGCATATGTTAATTTTGTTGTTTGTACTAATTATTTCACTGTATATATCTATATATCTATATCTATATCTATATATATCAAAGTACCACATCATGCTGCATACCCTATAAATATGCAATTGTTTCTTTTGTTTGTTTGTTTGTTTTTTATTTTATTTTTTATTTTTTAAATTAATTTTATTGAGAAATAAATAGCAATGAGACAGTTTCAAAACCAAGTAGTAGGACAGTAGTAGGATCAATAATTAATACATTGCATATTGTCGTCACTGTAGTGGTTATTCATAGTACAAGATGCAGACAGGCTATCTTGTCCAAACACTATTA
>NW_004524752.1:948945-963990 GCF_000260255.1 Octodon degus
GTCTTAACCATCCAGCAGAAAAGTATAAAAATGAAATATAAGAAGTAAAGCCCTGGTGTTATGTTGA
The DNA here is from genome assembly GCF_000260255.1 of Octodon degus. Taxonomy (NCBI): domain Eukaryota; kingdom Metazoa; phylum Chordata; class Mammalia; order Rodentia; family Octodontidae; genus Octodon; species Octodon degus. The sequence goes on from NW_004524752.1 coordinate 949,013, forward strand.
GCTGTAGGGGACTCAGGTCAACAATTTCTGACACTGCCAGTCAAGCAGAAGACCCAGTACTATTATGGACTACTGGACTCTTTTAGAATATTTTGGTGAGTTAACACACCTATAATACTCAAATGACGGAACTAAACAAAAAAGAGGATACAGATGAATGTCCATTTTGTATCTGTGTATTCAAAATGGTTAGGATAGATAGTTACATTCTCTTAATGAATAGAGGGATTTGTTGTAATAGTGCTTGTAAATAGGATATTACGTCTGCATCTTGTACAGCAAATAACCACTAGGAAGGCAGTATACAGTGTGTTAATTATTGAAACTGTTCTACCAATTTGATTTGAAACTGTCTCATTGCTATTTGTCTCTCAATAAAATTATGGAAAAAATTCTAAAAAAAAATTGGAATACAAGTACAAAAAAAAATCACATGGGAGTTCTCCTCCATCAGGTAACTCAACCTAAGAAAATGTGCAAAGTACTTTTGGCAGCTCTAAGCTGTGTCTGATGAGGCATCGTTCTTCAACAAAGTAATATGACCAATAATAAGACAGAACTTCTTTGTATTTTCCGGGTAAGCAAAGGCATTGCTTCTCCCCAGCACATGAGCAAGGCCAAGAGAGGGATTTGAGATTTATCCTTTCCCCCTCACTTCCCACAGCTAATTGATCACAAATTCTTGTTGGTTCTGCCTCATTAAAAATTCAATCAATATACATTTATTGTGCATCTTTATCAGGTTCTTCAAAATAAGATGAATAATACATAGTCAGAAGGAGCCCGTGATTAACTGTAGAAATGCACTCATATAGTGGAGACAGGGTAAAATGTAACATGTCAACACTATGTTAAACTACTCTTAAACAAGAGTAGAAGGGGTCAATCACTCAGCATTCCGGGTGGGACCAACAAATACATATCTTTCTGGTTTGTCACTCTGGTTCGTGTCTCTGAAGGTGTGTCCCAGACGGTCTAGGCATCTGACAATGAGGCTACTAAAGTTCTCCTTGTCTCCAACCCCAGTGTCTGCTATCTACATATTGTCCTCACTACTGCTGGGTCTTTAAAAAAACAAATTTTTACACATCCACATCCACACACACACACTTCACCCTGTTGAAAACTCATCAGAATATAGCCAAAATCTGAAGTACTAACTCTTCTCCCAACACGCATGAGATTATGCATATTAAGTATATGCGTTGTGTGGTGGAATTTCGATATATATGTGTATTGTGAAATGATTAACACAGGTCTAGCACATAAAGATAGCCATGGATGATCCTTGCTTCATTTTAACTTTTTAATAAATATTAAAACATCTTAAAGAGTACTCAACATTCTGTAATGTATACATAGTAAAAAAAAATCCTGTTGTATATGATAATTACATATAATTTTGTCAGTTAAGTAAATGAATTTTAAGAGTAGTTTAAAAATATTAACTCTGCTCCCAACATGGACACAAATCTCTACTTGTTTTTAAGTACTTTTTCATGTGTCATTTTGACCTAGAATCTTTTCCCTACTTTTCTCCTTGAGGAAAAATTGTTTTTCTTTTTTGTTTTATTTGGTTGAGATAGAATCATGCTGTGTAGTTCAGGATGGCCTTGAACTCACTATGTAGCCCAAGGTGGTCTTGAATTCATGGCAATCCTCCTGCCTCAGCCTCCTGAGGCTTGGGGGTACAGATATTTGCCACCATACCTGGAGAATCACTGCCTTTCTATCAAGACTTAATAGAAAAGACTTGATAGGCTTTTGACACAAAAGCTCACCTCCTTGATCCTGACCCTGTGGTCCCCAGACACAATTACTGTCTTTGTTTTTGGATTTGTCTTGGTGCTTCATGCACCCACTATTGCCTTTTATCTTTGTTTTGGACTGCAACGGCATATTGGACACTTGTTTGTCACCCAATAGTGGACATCTTGCAGACAGGGCAACATCTCCTTATCTGTATTGCCAAAGCAGTGTCTAATGCATTGTAGGCACTTGATCAATGTTTGTCACATAAATCTAAGTAAGTAACCAGAGAAGTGTGTTCTTGAAAACTATGGCTCTAAAGAAAATGATCTACAAACTGAGAAGGAAATTTCTATTGGAAACAACTACAATAACTAGGTGGCTAAAAGAATATTGAGATAACTTGATACTGACATTGTCCCTTAACTTTTAGGCAAAGATGTTTCCTTTTTCCACAGTGAATTTCAAACAACTTGGGTGGCCCATTTATTACTAAAACAAGGTGCTGGAAACCCTAACCCTTTGGCATCCCCAGAAATGTGGTCTTGAATTCATGGCAATCCTCCTGCCTCAGCCTCCTGAGGCTTGGGGGTACAGATATGCTGGCTTTTTCAATATTAACATTGTGATTTATATAATTTAAAATCTTGGATCTTCAGCTTACCTATCCATGGCAATGTCAACCTTTAGTGAGTTGAGGGCCAGCCAAATAGCTCAGTGGATTAAAGCATCTGCTTAGATGCAGAGTCTGGCAGTTGGATCCCCTGGGATGTGCTGAGACAGCAATTGAGACTGGGCGTGGTGGCCCACTTCTGTAATCCCAGCACTTGGGAGACTGTAAACAGGAGGATCACTGTGAGTCTATCTATGCAATGAGACCCTGTACACCCTGTCCTAAATAAAAAAAAAAAACAAACAAAACAAAAACCTTGAGTGAGTTGAATAATGGCTCCCCAAATGTATGTCTATCTGGCAGTTCAGCACATGACCTTATTTGAAGAAGGGTCCTTTCAGGTGTAAAGTAAGGCTGTCAGACATGGCAGCTTAGAGTGACTTCTAAGAGATGGCCTGTGAAAGACAGAAAAGGAGACAAGGACGCAGAGAAGAAGAAAGACAGAGACTGAGATGATGCTTCCACAGACCAGCAGGTGCCAGAAGCTGAGAAAAAGGTCTGGAATGGATTCTCTACAAGAACCAACTGTGCTGACATCTTGATTTTAGATTTCTGACCAAACTGTAAGTGAGTACATTTTTTTAAAGAGAGAAAACAAAAATAACAATAAAACAGAATTTCAAAACAGGCTAGAAGGAGAGTAACAATAATTAGTATATTGCATATTGTTACCATCATAGTGACTACTCAGGATACAGGATAGACATGAAATATTGTCCAAACAATATTAGCTCAAACCATTCTTTTCACTGAACTAAGAGAAATGAAAAGGGGCAACCATCTCTACTATAGTTTTTTTTGAGATGATAGTCCCATCCTTCCAAGTCTCCAGAGAACTTACTGGCTATTGATCATCCCAAGGACCCCTAGTCAGGTAGGTATGAAAACATTACTGCTGAAAGAACTTCCCAGAGCCATGAAATCTAGTATTCCTCAAACACAAGTATATATAAGAGCATCTCCGGGCTTTTACCAAGCAGGTCAGATGAGACATCTATTTCTCAGACATGGACTTTGAACCCTCATATGTAGACTCTGGGGCAGGTCTTAATATCCAAGAAGGACTTATGAGGGGAAGGCAGGGTCCAATGCCCCATGAAGGCTCAGTCAGGGAACAGACTGCTTCCTGCAACAGGAACATGGGGTGGGGGTGAAACAGGAGAGCCCAGTAACCCAAGATAAGGCATACAGGGTGGAGACTGAAAACAGGATGTCATAAACTGGGTGGATGGTGGGCAGAAGCCCCATAATTTGAAGAGGACATCTTGGGTCACTGGGAAAGAACAACTATGTGGTAAGCACTGGTTTTAGGTTATAATTGTCAGATAAGTGGTTGGGCATCCAATGCACAAGCCCAGTTGTTGTGGTAGTAATGGAGGCCATAGAGTGGGAACACAACTTCTTGGCAGCACCAGATGGCTCTAGGTAGCCATGATAGTGCTTATGTGGTCAGCCCTTCCAAGTGTTTACAGTACCTTTCTCCAAATGTTGTTTGTGCTTAGCTTGAACTGGTATGGGAACAAAAGAGCCTACAGGTGAAGATACAAGAAGAGGTGTTAAGAGGAAAGTGTGTGGTTGAAACCAGAGACAATGCTGATGTAAAATCATGGTGGCAGGGGTCTGGAGACCTAGGGATTTCTTACTGTGAGAAATCCTTCCAGTTACTTGGGTTCTTCCTTTCACTGTGGTGAGGAAGCAAGGTGGAGTGAGACTGACTCAAAGCTGAAGATGGCTCAGGTCACTGGGCACAGAACAGAAGTACTGTGAACCAGAGGTTTATTTATATAGTGAAGGTGGGGACAAAGCTGTGAAACAAAAACTTTACTTGGTGGGGAGAGCTAAAAAATGAGCCCCTAGGGATGGGGTTCTTGCTCTGCCCATTTTTATAAGGGTTTTAAGCCAATAAGGGCCTTAGCTTTTGTTGCTGGTTTGAGCTTAGTGTTAGGGTGGGCTACAGTTTATTAGATTGTGGGGGTCTCTAGTGTGTGAAAGAAGGTCTGTAAGAATAATTTCTATAAAATTTCACAAAGGGCAATTTACAATAACCTGGTGGTCATTTGTATAGCCATCAGTAGTGCCACATCAGCTATGCCCTACATTTCTGCCTATGTCCCTTTCTCACCATCCCTACATTCCCCACCTGCATTGATCATCCTACTCTACAGGATGAGGAACAGGTAGGGTTCTTATCTTTACTCCTTTGAGGGTCAACACTTGGTTGATTGGAATTGGGCTTGTTACTAGGGGTTTGGTCTTGTGGGCTAATAGGGGAATTTGGGTAGGCACGGTAACCTGCACTAGGAGGGACAGTGCTGCTTACACAGAGGCAGATGTCAAAACCACAGACTGTCAGCTCTAAACCACAAAGCTGCTTGAAAACTGCTAATTGTTCACATCCACATGGAGGCTGCATTTTCCACTCTCTAAAAGGGGCTTGAGTCTTTTAACTCTTCCCAGGGTACCTTCTGACCCTACAATGGTTTGAACTATTACATTAAAAGCTGCCAGTCAGATCTAAGGTAGTCTTTGAGGGTGGAGTGGGTGATATTTAACTGGATTTGTTATGGGAGTGGGAGCAAGAGTGGAAACAAAGATGACCACGAGGGTATTGGTGCAGCTCAGGTATAAATGGTAGGTCTATGTACTGAGATAAGAAAGTGAAGTGGAGAAGATTGTCCTCCAGGGAGAACTCAAGGGTTGGTTTTGAAGATGTTAAGTTTGAGATGCCTGTTAAATACTAAGGTGTAAAGGAATAATAGATCCTTGATATGTGGGTCTGGGTGAATGGGCAAGGCTGGTTAGAGATTGGTTTGGGAATCTGCGACATATAGTGGAAGTGTATGATACCACTTAAGAAATATGAGTGGAATGAAAAAGGATAAAGGATAGAAAACATGTCTAAACTTAGAGATCTGGGAAGCAAGAGGCCCCAGTTACATTTTTTTAAAAAGTTATTTTATACTTGGCTTCCCATTTCATAGCCCTCATCTGGCCTCAGACTCAGCTCTTCCAGGAAAAGAACTCTGTGTCCAAAATCCAAGATGATTCCAAATTAACCCAAAGTTTTAATTTTACATCATCCATTTAGGTGTTAAGCAACTATTCTAATGGTTCATTGTCCAGTTGTTTAATAATTCAGTTGGTATAGAACAATGATTTTTCAACTCTAGCTGAACATTAGAATCACATGGAATTTTTTTTAGAAATATTGCTACACAGGCCACATCTTCAAAGTTGTGTCTGGTTTATTCATTTAACATCATGGTCTCAAGTTGTATCCATTCACCTATGCATGCTTCAGGTGTATCTTTCTTCATGGAAGGTTAGCAGTCCACTTTGTATAAATAGCGCATTTTCTTTATTCATTCTTCTGTTGATGGGCATGTAGGCTGTTTTCCAAAATTGAGCTATGATGAATTGTGTTGTTACAAACAGTGGTATGTGGGAATCCCTGTAATATGATGTTCTGAACTCAGTAAGATACCCAGAAGTGAAATACCTGGGTCAAATGGGATTTCTAGTTTTAGTCCACATGGTTTATCTTATATGAGAAACATTCATATGAGAGAGAGAGACAGAGAGACAGACAGAGAAACAGAGAGAGAGAGAGAGAGAGAGAGAGAGAGAGAGAGAGAGAGAGAGAGAGCACAAGATCAAAAAAGAGAGCAAGAGAGACAGGGAGAGAGCAAAGCAGAAGATAGATTAAATAGGAAGTTGGGTGCTCTTTTTCAAATGAATAGGAGAATAATAGATGAAAGGAGAGAGGAGGAAAGGGGGAGAAACAAGATGAAAAAAAGAATTGAAAGAAAAACAATGAGAATAGAGCTTTTCCAATTGGGAAGGGGATCAAAAGCTGAAAGGAACATGGAGGGAAGGGAGGTGTTGGGAATTAAAAAAATAGTAAAGAATTGAGATGTATTATGTGTTTGAACACATACCAGTGCCCCGTGATAACTGCAATGAGAAGGTACTGCAAACATGCACTAATAAAAAAGATTCTAATTCAATTGCTCTGCTACAAGGCCCAGACATTATTATTATTTTTCAAGCTCCTTGGGTGATTCTAATTTGCATCTGGGGCAAGAACTACTAGTTAGAGAAGCCTGGGTCTCAACCTAATTGTCGTAACTATTAAATAACTAGCATGATCTGGCTTCTGCTTTCTCAGGAGTTGACCCACAGTTGATGGAACAAACTGGCTATTCTATATGCAACCTAGGGATCTACAACCCATTTCCAGCAGGTTAAAGAGAGATAAAAATCCTTCTTCGAAAGAGGAAGTTTTGTTTGATCCAGGGAATCCAGCCTCACATACAAAGATGTGTGAATTCCAAATCCACTGCTGAATTTGGATATTTTAATTTTTAGATGCAAATCAGAGAAAGTGGAGTGCTCACAGGATGAGTCAGAGAGAGTACCTCAGTGTGTGAAAAGACGCTGAGGCGGGGATGTGGAGAGATGCACACTTCCTCAGCAGAGGAGAATCCAACAGCTCTCTTCTGCTATAAGCAAGCTTTTCAATTTCTGTATTTGATGCTCTGATATCTTGGACCTTGCTGACCCTGTAGGACAGCTACTCTAAGCCAAATGGTCCTTAGAGATAGTAAGAAGCTCACTTGCAAACATATTTTTCATAAGTAAATAAACCAATTCAAAGCCCAATAACCCCAATCTGTGGAGTTCTCATAGCTCTGGCCATGTTCTTTAGTCCTGATCTCCCAGCGTCAGACAGCAGAGATGCGAAACATTCCTGGAGCCCACTGGAATCATTTAAATGAACATATCCTAAGTCTGCTTACCTTGCCTCACCCATTTATTCCCACAAAAAATACAGAAAGGCTCCTGTCTACATTACTCCCCACTGCCTTTGCCTCTGGGCTAACCTAGGGTTCCTCCTTGAGGTTCTCTTGGGATCTGATGCCATAACAGGTTCTCCTTTTAGTGGCAGTTATCTCCTGAACCGTTGTCCTTGGCACACCCGAGTAACAGTAAAACCTTTATCCTAAAATATTTTCCCAGGTCTAGAGAAAGAAGAAAAACCATAATGCAAGCCAAAGGCAACTAGGAAGGAGTTAACACACTGGTCAGGGAACATGTTGAGAATTGCCTTGGGAGGTACATGGGTTTTAAAGTATGGAAAAGGTTCAAATAGACTTTCTCCTGTGGATACTTATTTAACAAATGTTGCTCCCTTTTGCAGAAGCCTTGGTTGATTCCTTCCATAGAAGTCAGAACCTCACATGTCAAAGAACCAGCAACAGAGGTGCTCGAATTATATGAAAGGGAATGAGCTTAGGCAGGATTCACATGAATGGAAAACACCAATAATGGTAACGTCCTCCATGGGGCAGGATGGTGCTTGCAGCAGATTGTTCTTGGTGAGACCTGATTTCCCTTTCAAGGAGGTCTTGGAGGTGCAACACAGGGGTATAAGTTCTCTAAAAGACAGCAATCCAGTCAGCATGTATTGTGAAAGGAGAGTGATATCACACTCCCAGGAATCTCTTGAGGTTCTCTTGAGTGCCAACAGCATTTAAAGGTGTCTTATGTGTGAGCTGGATATTGAGATGGAAACATATAACTCCCGATCTGTTAGATGTCAAATGTGCTGACTTTGTGCTCTCATAATATTGAGTAATGAAGTCAAAACTAAAGGAGGGATTAGAAGAGTTTTATTAGAAGCAAGGAGGAGCAGAACAGCTAGTGGATTTTCAGGAAGGTCTCCAAGTGGGTGGCCATTGAAGCTATTTGTTAGGGGTAATTTATATAGTAAAATCACAGTATGAGAACAGTGTGGACAAACCACAATCAACCTACAGGATTACAAGTGTAGTTGTTTAGGAATATTGATCCAATAGGGTACATGGAAAGATTAAAGGAATTCTTGGTAGGAGAGGAGTATAGGTCCAGCTGATAGGGTCACTCACCATTGTGTCTGATGCCTATCTACGTCCACCGGGGCAGGTGGTACTAATTACAGAGCAATCTCAAATTATTGTTCATCTCATAGGCCTGGCTATTGCACTTCCACCCTGGGCCTGGCTCTCTTCAGATTTGCCTCCAAGCACAATCTTGATGTTTTGTTGTGTTGACTTCCTTGAGGGTCTAACTCCTCTCTGCGTACATATTAATTTCTATCTAACTTAGTAATTGACAATAGTATGATACCTTTGCAAATGAGTCATGTGGAAATCCTGCTTCCTCTTCTGCTCACTGTGTCTCTGGGTTGCTACATCTAACTCCCGGTGCCTGCAATTATGGGAGCGCTTACACATAAAATTTGAAAAATGAAAGTCTGTGAATGTTGTTCAAAGCTCTGATTCAAATAATAACTTAATGGATTTAATACCCCAAGAGTGTATTTCTAAAATATCGGCTAACTTTACAAATATGCCACAAACTATGATTTAAGTTTGCACTATGCCAATCTGACTTCTTACTGTCTTGTTGTTCCCTTTATCTATTAAATGGGATATATATTTAATATCCCTACGTCTATTGGCTATTGAATGAGCTTATGTAAGTAAAGATTAAAACCAGTGCCTGGTTGCCTGGTACTTAGTAGCTCTCAATAAATATTAGTTCTCGTTGATCACTAAGAAGTCCACAGGGCACTAAGATGCTACAAAGTAACTCACTGGATTATGTGAGGGCTAAGATGTTCTTAGGCTCCAGTGAAATGTGGAAGTTGTCAGGATTCTTTGGCTTCCTTTTAACAATGCTTAAGTTCTGCTCTAAAGGTCTCAGAGGTATGGTTACAGTCGAGGTTGGAGCTCACTCTTGGTGTTTGATGTTCAACTCTTTTGTAGCATCAACCAGGTTGTGGTAGCTCAAAAATCTTCAAGTCTGACACCCTAGAATCTGATAAAGAAGGACAGAAATTTCAGTCAGACAAATCTGACTGATTGAATGAATCCCAAAATTCATTCTAAGACACAGAAGCTAAGGACTCTGTTGGGAAAGTTCTTTTTCTTCCTGTTTCTGGGGCCAATTGTGTTACTTTTCAGAGCCAGATTCAAGGCCACCACCTATGAGCAAATTTCCACAACTGATTCAGACCAACTTTCAGTCTTTTGTCTACTCTTACTTCTGTTATAACATTGCTTTTCTTCTCAGATTAAATGACAGCTAAGACAATAGATTGCAGAGTATTGTACAGTGACTTTTAGGTTGACCTTTATGTCCTCACAAATTAGGCATCACAAGCTCCTCAGAGTCACAGACTTTATCTCATTTATCTTTGTATCCCAAGTGACAGAGTTATGACATGCAAAAGCTGCCCAGTAGATGTTAGAATAAGTGAATGAATTGAGGAAAATCCTCTGAGCATTGGTTTAGAAGTGGGGAAAAGGAATACCCATTTCACAGTATTCTTGTGTTGTTGTGGTAGGTGAAACACTGTCTGAAATTGTATACAGGATAGCTGTGACTCCAATACAATCCAGGGCTCCCTGTCTGGCACAAGTTCATCCTTCCTTTCCTCCAGCGTTCCTTTTTGGAGGTGACTTCTTCATCACGGTTGCTAAATCTGTCTTCCAGGGGGCGGGAGAAAGTCTGCAGCCCATGACCAGAAGCCTGGTTTTAATCTTCATTGTATATAATCTTTACTGTACATCAAGAGTTGGCTTCCTTGACCTCTTGGAAACTTTGTTAGACTCCGTAGCTACAATGTCCGAAATGATTATCTGGGTCTTCCTATCTTGGGCAAGGATTCTCTTAGAGCCAACAACATTATATATTTTTAAAAGGTGAGTACCCCCTCCTCATCAAATTCAGTTAAATATTTGGTGGAAACCTCAGAGAATAGGAGGAAATTTATGAAATATAACATGAACCTGCATAGCACTATTTTCAGTCCTGAGACTATTTCTAGACAGAAAAAAATCATCCTTTTCTTTCACAAAACACTCTGCTATACTGTATCTATTTTAATCTGTCAGAAATGTGGATTTTATTTATTCTTTCTCCTACTTTCCTTCCAAATAATTTCCATCATATGTACAACCTGGTCACTTGACCAACAGTGAGGGAGATTGGCTTCAGCTTCTGGCTATGGGCATCTCAATAAGACAACAGCTCTCTGTAACAAACATTCTGTGATATACGTGATATACGGGCATCTAAGAAAGAAATGGAAAGAACTGTGCTCTGCACACTTTTGGACAATCACATACATTGCCAGTCACACTAGATTGGGATGCATATTCCCTTCTGGACTGCTGCACAATGCGAGTGCTGCCATGCTGCAGCCTTTGGGGAAATCCTGGGCCTCAGCCCTGTAGGCAGACACAGTTGGGGAGCAATTTCCTCAATACATTTCACAATCAGTTTCATTCACCATGCCAGCATGCTGCAGATGGTGCTGCTGAGTTGCAGCTGCACAACAGATAGAAACTGTAAGGTACTGCAAGATGCTAGGAGATGCTGAGTGTGCATGGAGATTTTAAGTTTGCCTCAGGGCTCCAGAAGCAGCCAAGAGTGGTTGAGTGTAATGCAGTGAAGTAGTCTGTACACCTGCCAAGCATCTTCAGTGGGGGCTGTGCTCAGCGGTGACCTTAGGAGTCAGATTGAAATATCTGCCCATGACCCTGAGATGTGGAATAGAACATGGTCCTGAGTCCTGGACTTATTGTCCAGTTTATGTGTGACCATTTGTCTCTACACCATCTGATTTCTTTTATGATACAAGAGCACCCAGCCACAGAGTGTCTGTTTTGCCCCTACTAGCAGCTAATGTGACTGTTCTGGCTCTACCCAGCCATATTGGTATGCACAGTTCTGTGATTACTTGCAGTCCCTGACAAAAGATTCAAGTTAATTTTGGCTGGATGCTTTCAGGGTTGCCAAAGCGCCATACTTGGAACACACATGATCTGCTTCCAAATTAGCCTCTTGAATATTTGTATCAAGAGGAAAGCAAAGCACCAAAATAAATAAATAAAGCCAATTGAGTATGACAACACCAGCCAGAAATGATGATTGAAAACATTTTCATTTCTTGGGGAAAGTGCTTTAAGTATGCATGTGTGGGTACCCATGCACACCACAAAAAAAAAAAAAAAAAAAAAAAAAAAACCACGGCAGCAATCCCTGCTTTCTGTCAGATGTACCTTGCCCCTTCTGTGGCTCAGTAATTCAACTCTTCTTTTGATTACACAAATTATAGTTTTATTATTCAAAAGTGGCACTTTTTGCCTAACAAATGCGAGTTGGGTTCAAATCACTTGCAGCAAAATATTTTTACTTAATAAAACCAGAAAGAGAATTTTTTAAAAAAGTCTACTTAGTCAACTATTGAGTTTTCACTATTTGGATTATGTGATGATATACCCACCTGAAACTGAAAAAAAAAATCTCTTAAATTGAAAATACACTGAGGGCCAGCCAGATACCTCAGTGAACTAAAGCACTTGCTTAGGCAGAGCCCAGAGGCCATGGTTCGATCCCTGGAGTGCCATGCATGTCCTGCCCCCTAGGCTAGCTGAGAAGGTGACTGAGACTGGGCATGGATGGTGTCATACACCTGTAATCCCAGCGTTTGGGAGGCTGAGAACAAGAGAATCACTATGAGTCCAACCTACATAGTGAGACCTGTAGACCCTATACTAAATACAGGAAAAAAGAAAGAGAAGAAAGAAAGAAAGAAAGAAAGAAAGAAAGAAAGAAAGAAAGAAAGAAAGAAAGAAGAAAAGAAAAGTAAAGAAAGGAAGAAAAGAAAAGAGAAAAGAAAAGAAAATACATTGAATAGGTCTAAACTGCTGAGCATCATAACTCAGGCTAGTCTACCCTAAATATGCTCACAAAACTTATTTGATAGTGACATATTGAGTATCTCTTGTACACTGATAGATGGGCTATTTATCTACATAATGGGATGTGAACACATAATATCCCCCCAAATGCTGGCAATGTAGTGTGTAGTAGAGCGTGGGTTTCTTCCCCTCAGGATTACAGGGCTGACTTGGATCTTAGACTGTGGTATTATTTCTCACATTTATTGGACAAGGAAGCTAAAACTGAGAATGAACAATACAATCTGTAACAGGTAGTAAAGCCAATAATGCTGAGAATCAGGACTCAAATCAAATTGTCAATTTTAAATTCATCTATATTTTTACCTCTTCCTATATTGTTACCCACCTGTCTACAGGAGTTTTCTAGAACTAAATCTCACTTGTTTTGGCATTCGTAGTGGCTTGCAAATTTGTCACTTTGTGACTATCTTATATGTTGAATAAATAAAGTGTTAAGTTTAATTAGAATTGTTCTGAATTCAAAAAAACTCAAGCAAAATTTGGTAGTCTCTGCATACAAGTATTTTACATAATTTGATTTATTTCTCCAAATGAGTCTAAAATTAAGTCTGCCTGAACATGGTACTATTTTAAATACAGAAAAAAATGCTTCCTGAACCAATGTTTTCAAACAATAATTAGGTCCCATTTTCACTTGAGAATAAATCTAAATTTTTTTCCACAATGAGTTCATTTAAAGCAGGTGAGTATTTTTTGGACAAAATTTGAACTTTGAATATGTTTCACTTAAAAATTAAAATAATTATCAACCTTTAAAGGCAGGCATTTTTATATAAAACTCTAGATTTGAGGTTTGGTTTTTGTTATTTTAAGGGATGATGTGGTGACAACTTGGTGAAATGTGAGCTTGGGAGAATGATCAGCTGAATAAAAGACAAAGGACTGACTGTCACATTTGGTCAGAGCCAGCCACAGGCTCATCTGAATCCCTCTTCTGGTGATGCTTGTGGATGTATTCACCTGAGGGATTCTTGTTTACTAATGTATTATATCTAAGTCACTTAATGAGAAGGACTCCATCCCATGGTTTTCCTATGGAAACTGTGATAAGGGGTCTGTTTGACAGACATGTTAAAAAGCATATGTGGAGATGGCCATACTCCCAAAATTGCTGTACAAATTTAATGCAATCCCTATCAGACTAACACCAACATATCTCACAGACCTAGAGAAATCATTCTTAAAATTTATTTGGAACCAGAAAAAGACCTAGAATAGCAAAGGCAATCCTGGGCAACAAAGACAAGGCAGGAGGCATTACAATTCCTGACTTGCAACTGTACTACAAAGCTATTGTGATAAAATCAGCATAGCACTGGCAACAAAATAGACCTGAGGATCAATGGAGTAGGTTAGAAGATGCAGAGGCCTCTATGAAAACACTCAGTAACCTGATCTTCAACAAAAGGGCCAAACACACTTATTGGAAGAAAGATAGCCTCTTTAACAAATGGTGCTGGAAAAACTGGCTCTCTACATGCCAAAAACTAAAACGTGACCCAGGTCTATCACCATGCACTAAGCTAAAATAAAAATGCATTAAAGACCTAAACATTAAAACAGAAACACTAAATCTCCTGGAAGAGAAAGTAGGAGGAACTCTTGAAGACATAGGGGTAGGTAAAGAGTTCATGAACAAAAGTCAAATTGCGTGGGTAATATTTGAAAGAATTAACAACCGGGATCTCCTCTTACTGAGAAATTTTTGCACCTCAAAAGAAATTACCAACAAAGTGACAACCCACAAATTTCAAAAAAATCTTAACTAATAAGCACTCAGACAAAAGTCCACCCTTGAATTTATAAAGAATTAAAAACCATTAGGGCTCCAAAATTTAAAGACCCAATTCAGAAATGGGCATCCGAGATGAACACAAACTTCTCAGAGGATGAAGTTAGAGAATTGAATAAATATATTAAAAAATGCTCCACATCACTAGCCATCTGTGAAATGCAAATTTATTTTATTTATTTATTTATTGTTGGCCTGAAGATGCCTTGAGGGCATTTCTGGTTTCCTGTGAGTAACTGGGTTGGAACCAGAGCATCTTGAGCCTGACTGATTTGTTTAAGCAGGCACTTAAACAACTGAGCTAATGGGCAGGCCCCGTGAAATGCAAATTTAAAGAACACTGAGATACCATCTCACCCCACAAAGAATGGTTATCATAAATAAATTAGCCAACAACAAATGTTGGAGAGGCTGTGGGGAAAAGAGAATCCTTCTCCACCACTGGTAGGAATGTAGACTGGTGCAACCATTAAGGAAATAGGTGTGGAGACCTCTTAAAAAACTAAGATTGAATGAGTTCAATCCCTGGTACCCCCCCAAAAAGAGAAAAAACAAACAAAAATCTTAGGAACTGGAAATCCTATTCAAACCAGCTATCCCCCTCCTGGAAATTTTCCCAGAGGAACTGAAAACATCATATCATAGTAATATATGTGCACCTATGTTTATACCAGCACAATTTGTGATAGCCAAATCTTGGAAACAACCAAAAGGCCTGTCACCTGAGGAATGGATGATAAAGCTGTGGTATTGTTATACAATGGAATATTACTCAGCTATAAAGAATGATAAGCTTGAAACCTTCATATATAAGTGGATGCTACTTGAAGATATAAGTGAAATAAACCAGACCCACAGGTGTAAATATCATATAATCTCCCTCATGTAAGAACTCAAAAGAAAAAAATAAAAATAGAAAGGTAGAACACAATTAAAAGGAAAGCGAGAA
>NW_004524752.1:966094-976608 GCF_000260255.1 Octodon degus
AAGAGCTTATTCTACTGATCCATCTCCCCAGTCAGTGTTGTATTTTGGTGTTGGTTTCATGTGATGTAACCCTGCTGGTAATTCCCTTCTTCCCCTTCATGAATTACTTCCTTTAGACTTTGTACCATACCTACACATGCTACACAGCAAAAGCAGTTGTGATTCAGGTAAGATCAAAACCAGCATAAGCAAATCCTCATACTTGCTAGAGCAGGGTCTTATTCATGAAAGCCTTCTTGACCATCTTGACCCTGATCTCAGCTGAAGTTAAACATAGAAACTGTGTTATCAGATTGCACTGGCACATTACTGTTTTTATGTTCTTGAGCAAGTAATTATTTACTCTGAATCTTGTTTTTTTTTTTTCAACTTTCATATGATAAAAATGACTGTAAAAACCATTTCTGGGGGTCATTTTACTACCAAAATATACTTAAAAAAACATATATATAATTCTCATGTAGGTGGCTCTGGTCCTTCCACCACAGCAGCCATTGAGGAGGAGTAGTATCTCACCAAACACAAAGTTCATGGGGGACAGGATCCCGGAGGTGTGAGGCTTGGCCCCCTATAAGCGGCGTGCCATGGATCTGCTCAAGGTCTCCAAGGACAAGCGAGCCCTCACATTCATCAAGAAAAGGGTGGGGACGCACATCTGCCGGAAGAGGAAGCATGAGGAGCTAAGCAATGTGCTGGTTGCCATGAGGAAGGCAGCTGCCAACAAGGACTGAGCCCCTCTGTAATAAAGCTTTGCAGAAAAAAAAAAAATATTCTCATGCAAATAGATGATAGGGATTATAGCCAATGATTTCAGTCAAACATGGTGGCACTGGGAAGATAACAAAATGGATTCCATCTGCGGGCCTGGCGTGCTGCGCCCCCCACCCCAAGGGGGCGTGCTGAGCCAGCAATTGAGACTGAGCATGGTGACGTGCGCCTGTAATCCCAGCTCTTGGGAGGCTGTAACAGACGGATCTCTACAAGTCTGATCTAGTAGTGAGACCCTGAACACCCTGTAGACCCTTCCCTAAAATACAAAATAAATAAATAAATACAAAATGGATGTATTGAAGGGGGACAGCAATTTGGAAGGCAGAAAGAAATGTTGAACTACATGGGGCCCGGCAAAATAGCTCAGTGGACAAAAGTGCCTGCTTAGGCAAGCTTAGGCAAGTGCAGAAACAGTGGTTGTATCCCCGGCACCACATGCCACACCACATGCCACCCCCAGGATGGTCTGAGCCAGCCAGAGTCTTGAAGTAGTGGCACATGCTTGTAATCCCAGTGCTGGGGAGGCTGAAAGCAGGAGGATCCTGTGAGTCTGAGCTGTGTAGTGAGACTCTGTAACAACCAAATACTTTTTTTTTTAAAAGGAATAGTGGAATAAAATTGTAGCATTTGCTATAAAACCAGTTAACATCCTATATAAAACTATGATATATGGGCTTATTTTTTCTATGAAGCAGAAATAACTGACACAACTCATGTATAACACATTAATTTTCTAAAAGTTAAAAACTAATGTTACAGAGCCTGCAACTTGAGCAAAGTTATCTCCCCAGAGAATCCTATGTCACCTATACAGGGTTATCAACTATTCTTCTCTAAGGCTTTTAAAAAAAAATTTGGTTGTATGGCTTTAATTTTTAATTACATTTTAATTTTTTTCTTTACTATTATTTTTTTCTAAGGCTTTGAAAGGCCATGGTGTAATATTTCTGGCTTATTACAATATTTTAATAATTATACTTTAAATATATTAATTCTTTGATAGTCTTTAGAATACTATCTCCGTTCAGTGAACATCAAGTGTTTTCACCATTATTTATGTGGGGATAATTCAGTTTTTTTAACCCCACCAGGATGTTACAGTTAATTAAACAAGCAGTTACAGTCACCATCATTCCTAGCGCATGGTAAGCACTCAGTAAATGTCAGCTGCCTTTGTTGGTTGCTGAAGCTATGTCATCTTGGCTATAAGATGACACGACAGAAGCTTTGTACATGATTGCAGATTCTGTGAATTTTGTCACTGTTAACTTTTAAAGAATGTGCTACATTCAAGTAGCAATGCTATATTTTCTTATCAAGTGGCTGTCATTTTGTTCTAAGTTGTATGAGAAATGCTTGAACCCTTCAGAAGAAAGGCTCTTTTCAGAATAATCAGCCTGTCAATCACAGAGTCACACCAATCTAGCTCCATGTTCTTAGTTCATGGAACAAATTTTCATGAGAAGAAAATGTATTATGTACTTTCTTATAAATAACGTTGGGCAGAGGTGTCTCGGCCCAAGTTCTCTGTGCATTGATGTGATGGGCTGCTTCCCTCAGAATACCTCCTGAATGACGTCCATGAGCTTTTTTAACAATGTCACTATGTCCATTAGAAAGTCCTTTTCCAACAAAGAGCAAGACCTACAGGAGTTGGGGAAAGAAAGAATACCCAAATTGAAATCTGAGAATGTGCACTTCTTTTCAGTATCTGTATTGGTTTGTTTCATTAGTAGTGTCTATACTTCTTTAAAAAGTAGCCCATATTTAGAGCCAGCCCCCAGTAGTGTGATCTACAGGCAAGTTAGTTCTTTTTTAATAACATGGATCCATAAATGAGCACTGACTTGATGGCACACATCCAGCCTCCCACTTAATTTACCCCGAGAGCAGAAATCGTGTATTGAGTGGACTGTTCTGCCGTGAACATGGCTAGAACACTGAGTTTACCCATTGTGTGTGTGTGTGTGTGTGTGTGCGTGTGTGTGCGTGTGTGTGCAAATATTGCATTTCGTAGGCATTTGAGAAACTTCAGAAAGAAAAGAAGGAAGAAATAGGCCATAGGACCTACTTGGAGCTGCTTTATGTAAGTTAGTTATAGCTAGCTATCAAGGATCATAAAAGATTGAAGTTGAGGCCATCTATTCCAATTTTCTATAGGACTTTGAACATGAATGAGTGTTGGACTTGGTCAAAAGCCTTTTCTGTGTCGACTGAGTTGATCATGTGGATTTTGGATTTGGCTCTATTGATGTAGTGTATCACATTTATAGATTTGATAAGGACCATTTTGTATCTTTATATACAAAATAGTTAGGAGAGCTATACAGCTACTTTCTCTTAATTCAATGAGAAGAAAATTTTGTACTAATAGTATTTGAACTGGATATCATGTCTGCATCTTGTACTATAAATAACCACTATGAAGACAACAATATGCAATGTGTTAATTTTTGAAACTGTCCTACTAATGGGTTTTGAAATTGTCTCATTGCTATTTGTTTCTCAATAAAATTAATGAAAAATATTATACATATAGCCCCTTGTACATGGAGGGTGGTGAAAATTTAAAAAGAAAAAAAGAATCATAAAGCTTAGAATCTTACACCAATTTAGAAAGCCCAGAAGAAAATTAAACACTCTTGAACTTTTCCAAAGAAAATCAGAGAAACCAATTTGCTCAATTTGGAGAATGGTTCTCACTGTTCCTTCATAGGATTCCAAGGCATTGAGAAAACTTAAGAAATCAGTACTTAATATTCTTATAGGACATTAATAAGGATTTAAAAACCATTCAGCCTTTTAAGATAGTGTCCATCAATTGCCACAGTTCCTGATCAATAATCAAATATAGAGGGTGATGGAAGTTGAGAGAATGAAGAGGAAGGAGAGAAAATGGCATCCATGGATTATAGTACATACAGCCAAGCTGTAGCCCAGCAGAGCTACAGTGCTTACACAGCCCAGTCAACTCAGGGATATGCACAGACCACCCAGGCATATGGACAACAAAGCTATGGAACCTATGGACAGCTAATGATGTCAGCTATACCCAAGCTCAGACCACTGCCACCTATGGGCAGGATGCATACGCAACTTCTTATGGACAGCCTCCCACTGGTTATACTACTCCAGCTGCCCCCCAGGTATATCGCCAACCTGTCCAGGGTGCTTATGTTGCTACCTCTGCTACAGGCACCACCACCCAGGCTTCTTATACAGCTCAGTCTGCATATGGCACTCATCCTGCTTACTCAGCCTATGGGCAGCAGTCAGCAGCTACTGCACCCATAAGACCACAGGATGGTAACAAGCCTGAGACTAATCAACCTCAACCTAGCACAGGGGGTAGATCCCAGCCTAGGCTATGGACAGAGTAACTACATTTATCCCCAGGTTCCTGGAAGCTGCCCGATGCACCCAGTCACCGCACCTCCATCCTATCCTCCTAACAGCTATTCTACACAGCTGACTAGTTATGATCAGAGCAATTACTCTCAGCAGAACACATATGAGCAGCAGAGTAGCTATGGGCAGCAGCCTCCCACTAGTTATCACCCCTCCCTCCAGACTGGATCCTACAGCCAGGCTCCAAGTCAATATAGTCAACAGAGCAGCAGCTATGGGCAGCAGAGTTCATTCTGACAGGACCACCCCAGTATCATGGGTGTTTATGGGCAGGAGTCTGGAGGATTTTCTGGACCAGGAAAAACCAGAGCACAAGTGGCCCTGATAACCGGGGCAGGGGAAGAAGAGGATTTGATCATGGAGGCATGAACAGATGTGGGCGAGGAGGAGGACATGGTGGAATGGGCAGTGCTGGAGAGCGAGGTGGCTTCAATAAGCCTGGTGAACCCATGGATGGAGGACAAGATCTTGATCTAGACCCTCCCATAGATTCTGATGAAGACTCTGACAACAGTGCAATTTATGTACAAGGACTAAATGACAATGTGACACTTGATGATCTGGCAGACTTTAAGCAATGTGGGGTCAAGATTAACAAGAGAACTGGGCAACCCATGATCCACATCTACTTGAACAAGGAAACAGAAAAGCTCAAGGGCGATGCCACGGTGTCCTATAAAGATTCACTGCCAAGGTTGCTGTGGAGTGGTTTGATGGGAAAGATTTTCAAGGAAGCAAAATTAAAGTCTCCCTTGCTTAGAAGAAGCCTCCAATGAACAGCATGTGAGGTGGCATACTGTCTCATGAGGGCAGAGGGATGCCCCCCACCAGACAGTGGAGGTCCAGGTGGCCCAGGAGGTCCTGGGAGACCCATGCATCACATGGGAAGGCATGGAGGAGACAAAGGAGGCTTCCCTTCAAGAGGCCTCTGGGATTCTTGTGAAAACCCCTCTGGAGGAAGAAACATCCAGCATCGAGCTGGAGATTGGCAATGTCCCAACGCAGGTTGTGGAAACCAGAACTTTGCCTAGAGAACCATTGCACCATTGTAAGGCCCCAAAACCTGAAGGATTCCTCGCACCACCCTTCTCACTCCCAGGTGGTGATCATGGCAGAGGTGGCCCTGGTGGCATGCGGGGAGGAAGAGGTGGCCTCATGGACCGTGGTGGTCCTGGTGGAATGTTCAGAGGTGGCCGTGGTGGAGACAGAGGTGGTTTCCATGGTGGCCGTGGCATGGACCAAAGTGGCTTTGGTGGAGGAAGATGAGGTGGTCCAGGGGGCCCTCCTGGACCTTTGATGGAACAAATGGGAGGAAGAAGAGGTGGATGGGAGGACCTGGAAAAATGGATAAAGGTGAGCACCATCAGGAGTGCAAAGACCGGCCTAACTAGACGCAGAGACTCCGCAGAGCTGTACTGACTACCAGATTTATTTTTTAAACCAGAAAATATTTTAAATTTATAAGTCCATATTTATAAAGTTGGCCACAACATTATGATTATTTCTTGTCTGTACGTTAGTACTTTTCACCATTTGTGAAGAAATATTAAAACAAGTTAAATGTTAAAAAAAAAAAATCAAGAAATATATTGGAGCCCTGTTGCTTTCTATCACTCTCTTAGATACTCTGCATTTTAGTGGAAGAAATTATCTTTAAAGGTAATGCTCAGCTTATCTATGCTAAGCTCCTTGTTGCTTTTCACTTCACAGGTATAGAGGAAGAAAAAATTCTCCTCCGCTCTATTAGGTTTTGTGTCTGTAGTCTGTGAATTGAACTAACAAAGGACAGGTTAACAGAACAAGCGTACACTTTTTAGTTTATGTTAGTGTCATTATATGGCATGATTGGGAGAGGAGTAAACGTCACAGAATTGAAAATCCCAAAGCAGCAGTTATATCCAGACATCATGTGTGCTATTTTAACAAGGAGGAATATGTGCAAGGCCATGACAAGACAAAGGAACATGAGATTCGGGCTAGAGGTAGAAAATTGTTGGAAAGTGACTAGGCAATAGATGGGGGAAAGTGCTAGAGGATTAGGGTCCTTTTGGTGAGGTTTATTTGTATAGATTTATCCCAGCATTGACTTCCTGTCTCCAGTGCAAGACTATTTTTCTCCTCTTGGCACAGGTAGGGCACTATTCTCACAGGAAATTTATACTGTGCTTTTCAGATAAAAATGGGTAAGGCCAAAAGCCTGTTCTGCATCTGCTGTTTGTCAATTGCCTTCAGCTCAAAGTAACTGCTATGGGAAAGTGGCATATTTTGGGTAGAAAGTATTGATTGCCTTCAAAGGCTTCAAGTTTCAGTATCTTTCTAGTCATGTTTTTCTAAATACAGCTTGTCTGTATTACACCCAGGCCACGTATCAAGAAGCGACCGCAGCACACCGGGTGTGTTATCATCAACACAGAGCATATGCCATCACTTCCTTTCTTTAAATACCATAGCTTCCCTCAGTACCACCCAGGGGGAATTAGCTCTTAGGTGGTTGCCACACCTCAGAGTACTGAGTCACCTACAGCTTTTTGTCATGTAACTCCCAAAGTCTCTGTCACATGTGCTGTTGTTGCTAAGTGCCTCTCCTCCACTTTTGCTTGCTTTTTTTGAAACAAAGAGCCAACACTGACACTTTAATGGGTGTTCTTAGGTGTGGTCTCTTTATTAACTTGCTGATTCAAACCATTTTTATAATCTGCTTTTAGGGCAGCATCCTACCTTAGAGGATTATGGCTGAGCCCATAGTGAAAGAATCTGGGGGAGGCAGATTCAGAATGAAAAAAAGTACCATAGCTTGGTTAGTTCCTAGATATGTATGGGTAGTTCCAGCATTGTTCTGTAACATATAGTGCCCAATGAAGTGGTAGCATGTTAATGTATCCATTTATGGGTATCAAAGACACAAAAATTGTATAAAAGGCAAAACCCCACAATGCTAGGAGCCCAGCCCTTTGGGTGTTAGCCACTGAGCCTGTGCCAGCACTAACACAGTTGCTGCCAGGAAACATGAGCCTCAGTGTTCTGTGTCAGAATTCAGCTACACTATCATCTTCTGGGAATATAATTGATACATTCAGTGGACACAGTCTTTGGGCGTGTATATCTCATGGTTCAATATAAAAGAGAAATGATTAGCCCAACAGATATAAGCAAGTAGGATATGAAGTAGCAGGAAGTCCAGGACAATATGGAGGGTCCTCTACCCTAAGTTTGGGAAATCATAAAAGGCTTAAAGGAGGAAACTATGTTAGCCAAGTAGTGATGGATTTGCCGATACTCATCAGAATACTGCATGGACACTCTGAGGTCTTCTACCAGGCTGGTATGTGGGATTGGGGAGAAGAGAAAGCAGCAATGAAATATAGAGATAGCCCTAAATCAGAGCTTAAATTTCATGCCAAAAAAAACTGGGGGGGGGTATCAATTACTATAAAGACAGAAGTGCCATGAAACCTTTACTCTAGAAATGTCGCTTTGTCCACAAAGTAAAAAAATGGGCTGGAATGATAATGTTCAGGCAAGGAGACCAATTTCCAGAGGAGAGATTACAGAATTCTGAAGAGGGGTAGCAGTAGTAGACGTGAAGAGAAAGTATCTAGGGAAGAAGATAGTAAGTTCAGGACTGGTTGAACGGGTATGCCAGCTTTAATCCCTTTGGGTATATACTAAGGAATTGATAGAGCTAGGTCATATGATAATTCTATTTTTCATTTTCTTGATGAATATCCCTAATAATTTCCACAGTGGTGGAATCTAATCTATATTCCCACTAGAAGTATAAAAGGGCCCCTTTCCTCTGCGTTCATACCAACATTGATTTTTTTTTTTTTTTTAATTCTTGATCACCATTCTGCCTGGGGTGAGAAGAAATATCAGTGTAGTTTTGACTTACATTTCCTTGATGTAATTTCTTTGATTACATTTCTTTAAAGATTTTGAAAGTGTTTTCATATATGTATGGACAATTTGGGCTTCTTTTGATAAGTGTATATTCATTTTGCCATTTCTTTATTGACATGTTTGATTTTTGGTGATACATTAAGTTCTCCATATATTCTAGATGTTAATCTATGTCAGAAAAGTAGGTGGCAAAGTTTCCTTCTGTTACGTAGGCTGTGTCTCCACTGTACTGGTTGTTTCCCTTTCTTTACAGACTAATTTTGATACAGTCCCATGTGCTAAATCTTGCTGTTACTTCTCATGATATCAAAGTTCTTTTCAGGAAGTCTTTACCTGTGCTACAGCTTCAAGTACTCCTCTATTTTTTTTTTCTGGAAATTTCAAAACCTTGGGTCCTATGCCTAGGTTTTTGGCTCTTATTTTGGATGCCAAACATTTTGAATTTTACCTTGTTGAGTGTTGGATATTTTTGGACTTCTATAAATACTTTTGGGCTTAGTTCTGGAATGTAGTTAAGTTACTTGGAAACAGTTTAATTCTTCTTGCTTGCTTTTAAGATTGTTAGGCAAGACTGGAACAGCTATCAATATAGGGATAATTATTCCTTCCGCTGAAGCAAACATCTGTCTAAATTACCCTTGAGTCTTAAATTTTGAGGTTTTTCATTTGGGGTGTTGAGAATAAGCACTATTCTTAGTGACATGTGGTTGCTGGACACTGTCGTCCTAGTAATTCCAGAAAGTTCCCCTTCTCCCTGTCTCAGATAGTCTTACATATAGACAGGAGTTTCTCTGCAGGCATTCACAGCTTACTCACACTTTAGCACCCCAACCCCTCTGGTGCTTTCTTGATCTCTTTCTCTGTTCTCTCTGGTACTCTGCCTTGTGAATTTTACCAATTTAACCTCGTCAGGCTCGCAGATTTCTTGTGCCAGCCCGCGTAGTCCACTGGGCTCCTCCCTGCACATGAACCTGGGAACTTTTCAGGCAGTCAGATGGCTTAATCATAATGTTTACCTCTTTTTTTTTTCTTCCTATAAAGATCATTGCTCTTTTATGTGCAGTATCTTGTAAACCATTGCTTCATATGTTCTGTCCATTGTTGGTTATTGTAAGAGGAGGGTACACATGCTCCCTGTCACTCCATCTGAGCAGAAGTAGAGGTCTCATATCTGCCCACAGTGAGTATGGGATGGGGCAGAAAACTCTAAAGGACAACCAAGATTGACAGCCCCTACTCAGGACTGAAGAATGGTCTTAAGAAAATGCCATTACTTTTCATAGTCCAACAAGCAGTAGAATGTAACCAAGTGGTTTTTTTTTTTCTTTCCTTGATAATCCACAATTAGATATATTTTCCTTTCTGCTGTCATAGCCCTTTGTCTAGCCAAAGCATAGCCAATCATTCTTATCATTTCCCTTTAGTGTTAAAATCGCAGGAAACACCACCTGTAGTGTTCACATGTACCCCCCGCATAGTACTGTTAAAGTTCACAATAGCTCTTTGAAGGAGATAGGTATTGATTACAGTAAATGCTACTCTATTTTTCAGGCTCAGCTATTGAGGACCCAACCCCCAGTAGAGTCAGATATATAAGGAAATCCTGGGGTCCCTGAGGATCTCAGAGATTATAACAGAGGAGGAAACCCAGCCACTGAGGGGAGACCTAATATAGCCAAACTGCGGCTTGCCACCTGCAACTGATGCTCCTGAAATTTTGCCCACGCAAGTGCCACTGCAGAGGCTATTCTTATCCTCAGGGCTCTGATGTGAGATGAAAGCCTGGCAGTTTGTCTAACTAGCTCACTACTCTGTCAATTCTCCATCTGGAACTCTGGTTAGGTTTTTTTTTTTTTTCACCTTATAGGTAAAGGGGGTGGGTACAGAATCTCTTTATTGTTTCCTAGTACTAAATTCAGGGGACTTGAGTGGAGAAGATTCACTCTGTCAGACTTCTAAGTCAAGTAGAAAAGCTATAGTAGACTTCTTTTTTTATAAATGAGGAGACTGAGACCTTGGTGAATTGTATGCTGAGGACCTGTTCAGAGACAGCTGTATATTAAGCAGAAATAAGTGCCTAGGACCTTGAAGACGAAGGCATGAGTCATGGCTTCCTCTAAGACTAAAGGTAAGATAAGGCCACCCCTAACCAAGCATTTCATGCACTGTCTTGTAAGAATGTGAAGAGCACTTATCAAACTCTGCCCCTTTCTATGCAGGACACTGAGTGACTGGGCTCGGCGCTATTGGAGCACCATTAAGTTTAGCCAAATAGAATTCAGCAATTCTTGGAGTAACTGCCAGCAGGAGAAGTTGGTTTATTGTTATTTTCAAGCCAACAGAGTTTGATAATACATGTGAATCTAGTTATTGTTTTGTTAAAAGGTGTTTTATAAAAGAAATATATATATACATATACATATATATATACATAT
>NW_004524752.1:976979-998238 GCF_000260255.1 Octodon degus
ACCCCCCACTTTGTCCCACCCATCTCCCTGGCTCCCAGCCAGCTTTCCTCATTTGTCACCACACCCTGCTTCCTCAGCTCTCTGTTCTTTCTGAAGACTGATCTAGTCATTCTTGCCTAATGCTACAGTTTTCTCTGACACTCTCTCCCTAGATCTCAAGGTGATGGACTCTTTCTTTTTTACCTTTTTCTAGACCTTTAATCTAAAATGACTCTTAATCACTGCATAACACCATCCTCCTTGTTTTCATCTTAGCGTTATCACCACCCACTAACATAATGTGTTTGTTTTTATTCTGCTTTACTGAAGTACAAGCTCTTTAATGACAATCATACAGACCTTCCACCCTTCCCCCTTTCTAAACACCTTCTGTACAGTGTGTTTACTACTAGCCACAGCTATATGAGATTAGTTTATTGTTAATACATTTACAGGTGGTGATACTGGGGCAGTCTCTACTGAGATTGAGGCAATAGAGTTGAAATAACTTGTGAAAAAGTGGTTAGGTAGGGCTTTTGACTCCAGAACTCCAGCTCCTTTTCACCTTTGATGAGGAGTTAGGGGCTGTTATAGTCCTTTGAGAAGTAGCTACCAAGATGAGATTAGATGTATGAGAAATTTTTTGAGGAAGCACCAGTAAGGAAGCATGGGAAAGAAACCAGAAGAAGCTAGAAGAGTTAAACTGCAGTGTAATACTGACGCTTGTGAGAGAGAAGAGTGAAAGAAAGATGGAAGGAAGGGAAGTAGAAGGGGAAAGAGGGAGAGGGAGGGGTAAAGAAAAGAAGGAAAAAATGGAAGAATATAGAATTTACTATAGTTGTTTTGTCTTGATTTGTTTTGGGGGGTTCTTTGAGTGTTTCAGGAAAGCAAGAAATCTCTAAACCAAAGTCATCCATTAAAGAATTCCACATTTTCAAGGACTCTCCTTTCTCCTTCTCCAGTTTTCAATCATTGGCTGGGACAGCCTTTGGGAAATGTGATCTGGACACGTATACTGATATGAAAATCTCAGAGCACAGCAGCTGAGGCAGCGAGTTAATTACATTCCTCACAGCAGGGAATCTCAGAGAGGCACCTTCCTGATGGCTGCAGGGAAGGGGTCTTGTTCGCCATGTCTGCATCTAGTGTGTGGAAGACGCTTGATAGACATTTGTCAGCTCAGCAAATTATCACTTAAAATATGGGAGGTGCTCGATAATTGCCAACTATGATTAAAGGAACATGCAAAACAAGCAAGCTCCTCGCTCCTTTACATCAGTGTTGCTGCTTTGATGAAATGCAAGAGCCGAGAAACTTGGAATAGGCTCACAGGCTGCAAAGTTTCTCTGTCTCACACTTTCCTCCCACTGGTAACTCACTGGAGCGGTCGTTCCCAAAGATAGGTGTATTGCTCAGGTGAAAAGAATGAGCCTTGGCTGCTGTTTGGGCAGGTGCACTTACAGGTGCTTCAGACCTGCACATTTCAACCACTTCATCCACATAAAATAAGGACTGTTTGCTCTCCTGAAGGCATTCCAAACTGGCAAAATATATTGGTTGGTAAAGTGTATCATAGAAACTTCAGGCAGAGCCTGTAAGGCTTATGGCTTATGACTATCTTTTTCTTTCTTTTTTTGGCTTACAAGAACCAAAATTTATTCCCTCACAATGCTAAAGACTAGAAATCAGAAAGCAAGGTGTTGGTGGGGCTGAGTTGCTTCTGCAGGCTCCGCAGGAGAGCTCTTCTCTCCATTCCCTAGCTTCTTGAAGTTGCTGGTGATCTTTCTCATACATTGATTTGCATCTGCATCACTCCAAGTATTTCCTCTGTGAGAAACATGACCACCTCCCTGCGTATGTATTGTCTCTATATTCTAAGCTCCTTCTTTTTAAGAAAAGTTTTAGTTTTAATTGTGTTAAAATATGCATGGCATAAAATTTACCATTTCAACCATTTTTAAGTATACAGTGCGGTGGAACTCAGTATATTCACACTGTTGTATAACACCACCACCACCCTTCTCCGATTCTTTTCATCTTGCAGAGCTGAAACTCTGTACTTATTAAAAATAACTCCTTATTCTCTCCTCCCCATATCCCACGAAGCTGCCATTCTACTCATTGTCTCTATGATTTTGTCTAATTTAGGTAACTTATATGAGTGGAATAATCCAGTCTTTGCCTTTGTGGTTGCTTTATTTCACTTAGCATAGTGGCCTAGTGGTTAAACTATGTTATCAGAATTTTGTTCTTTTTTGAAAAATGTCACCTTGACGGTGTTGCAATAACAAATAATACAAATGAAGAGCCTTAAACCATCATTTATTCTCGCATAGTTCTGGAGATGGGAGGGTAAAGGTCAGTGTCAACATGCTAACTTAGCTTATTCTGAGGTCTATCTTCTTGGCTTGCAGATGACCAGCTCCCTGCTGCATCCTCACTTGTCTATCACTCTGTGTTGTCTGAGACTTAACCTCATCTATTTATGAAGGGTCATCATACTGAATTAGGACCCACATATGTGACCTTATTGTACATAAAGTACTTCATTTAAAGATTCTATCTCCAAATGGTTACACTTCTAGGTACATGACAAATTTTGGAGTATGCAGTTTAGCCTGTCACTATGGTATCATTATCAAAGTCATAAAATTAACATCAATATAATTCTCTTATGTTTTCAGGAGCCCTTGCATAAACTTTTTACAGTTGCCCCATGCCAGTTTTTTTTGGTTCAGGATCTAATCCATGATCACATGTTGCATTTAATAGCCTTGTCTCTTTAAGTCTTTTTTCATCTAGAACAGTTGTTAATCTTTCTTTGTTTTCTGTGATCTTAAAGCACTGCTCAGTTATTTTACAGCAATGTTCAGTTGTTTTACAGTGTGTCCCTCAACTTGCATGTCAATTTCTCATGATTAGGTTATGCATCTTTTCAAAAGTACACAGAAGTTATCTGTGGCCTGTTGAATTGTAAATGCATGACTATCTAATTAAACTATGAATATAAGCGAGACAAAATATTCATGTCTTGTTCTCTCTCCATATTCCTATGATTTTGAAAACTTTTAAATCTTAGAGCTTTTATTTATATTTACAGTGGTTAAAATCACATATAAAACACTCCCCTTAATTTTCAGAATTCAAAGAAAATTTCATTAGATGTAGTAGACATTTAGACATCCCAGTTTTCTAATATGAGGCTATTAATGAATTTATTTTTAAATAAAAATCAAACTAAGCATGTAATATATAAAAAGAAATACCGGCAGAAAATTAGCAGCCTGATTTTCATTAGAGAATTGGAAACCATATATCTGCCACCAAAAGTATAATGGGAAAATTGTAAAAATTAGAAATGTAAGATATCAAAAATGTGTAAGCAATAAAGACTAGATACACAAAAATTCTGGAGAAAATAATACCTCTTCCTATATGAGTTGGTACTGGTCAGTCACTTTCTTACAGGCATTTTCCAAAACAAGAAAAGGACTAAGTGTCAAGCTTGGCCTCGTCAGCAGGCAGTTACCAGGAAAAAAGTTAAACAAGGAAAGAATTTGTAATTAGAAGGGGGGGGGGACACACAAACTGGGTGAAAAAAGGAAAGCTTGAGACAAGGGCCAAATTTCCCCACCAGAGTTTTTCTTGGCTATAAAATTGAGTGCAGAAGGCTTATAGGAAAAGCAGAAGGAAATTTTCCACAGTTTTGTGGTTCTAAAGAGGCAAAGTCCTACAAAATAAAAGGGACTACTATGAACACAGACAGTTCTCTCATTTTTTCAGAACATGAAGTGGAATAGGGCAAGAATACAAGAAGTTCCTGCAATCTTTTAGGTTTGACATAAATTCTTTCTAGACTATCACAAGCTAGGGAGGTCTAATTTGTGATTATAGAAACAAGCCAAAAATAAATGGAGTCATTTTAAAACTTTAAACCAGGCAATATCTAGCTCAAATTCTAACAAAGTTGAGATTATTAACTGTATCTAATGCACTTATCAGAAAACATAGGAACAAATATGGAATTTATCAACTGATATCTGTAAGGTCCACTTACAAACACTATTCCACTTGGAGTCAAATTGGCTAAAAGTGCAGCCAGATCTGGTGGTGTACACTTGCAATCACAGTTTCTGGAAGGACGAGGCAGGAAGACCATAAATTCAAGGCTGGACTATGTAACAAGGTCAGGTCAACCTAGACATTTTAGTGAGACTCTCTCAATGAAAACAAAACAAAACAATACAGAAATTCAAACAGACAAGAAACTGTGACCTATGGTCTGTAAGAGAGAAGCAGAAAAGAAGGTGAGGAGAAATAATTTGTAAAGAAGCTGCACAGATGATCCGAATATTCATGTTAACACAACTGTCCTACTAATTGGTTTTGCAACTGTCTCATTGCCATTTGTTTCTCAATAAAATTAATTTCAAAAAATAACAACAATTTATGCTAAACAGCACAGAGGTTAAAAAAAAGACCAAATGAAAAAGATATGAAACATGTCGTCAAAGAATCTGAATGAATGAAAAGTATCAGGTAGGTAAGTTGTAACTAACAAATGCAAACAAAAAAAAAGTTGAAATCAAAATGTTGTAGGATAGTTTCAACAGCAGACTAGACAGGAGATAAAATTAGTGAAGAGCAGGAGATATTCAAATTGAAATTGAAGCAGAGGAATTAAAGAAGTAAACATTTTTTGAAGAGGAAGGAGGAAGAGAAAGAGATTGAGGAGAAGAGAGATATAGAACAGTTTGGACCAGCTTTCTTTAAAAAATTATAAATATTTTATCTCTTTATTTATTTGGTACAGGGTCTTGCTATGCAGTTCAGAATCATAGTGACCCTCCTGACTCAGCCTCGCCAGCACTGGGTTACAGGCATGTGCCACCACACCCGGTTTTAGTGGCCAGCACAGCACTTCTGGGGCTCCAGGTCCAGCATGACATGCAGTATTGGGGATTGAACTCAGGTCCTTGTGCTTGCCAGGCAGGTGATTAGACTGCTTAGCTATATTACTAGCCCAGAAGCATTTTTTTAATGCTAACATTGTATGAAAGTTCCAGAAGGAGAGAAGAGAGAAAAATTTAGAGCACAAGTGATAATAGAAGAGGAAATGGATGAGAAATACTAAAAAATATTAAATGTTATTGATCAAAACATTTAGCACGTCCCAAACAGGATAAATGTAAGCAGATCCAAAAATTAATCTGCCAAAAACATAAACAAAGCAATGTTAAATATAGCTAGCGAGAGAGTAAGGGAAGAACAGGAGACTTCACTTCTGATTAACAAGACAAATGGCTGAATTTTCAGCTGAAACTATTGAAGTCAGAGACAATAGAATCATATCTTTTTAAGGCTACTAATGTTCCTGTATAATTTCATGCCTGAATAAAATATTCTTTAAATGTTTCTTGAATGACAAGTGATGTTGAACATTGTTCATCTATTTAGTTGCTATTTCTATTTCTTCATCTCAGAAGGGTATATTCATCTCAGATGCCCGTTTTTGGATAGGGTCTTTGAATGTTGGAGGCCTGAGTTTTTCAATTCTTTATATATTTTACATAGAAGCCCTTTGTCTGAGGAATAGTTACATACAATTTTTTCCAAGTTCTTTTGACTTTTGACTTGGTTTTTCTTTTGACTTTTTTGGGTCTTTCTTTTGATGTGCAAATATTTTTTTAAATAAGGTGAGTTTCTAGTTGTGGGTTCTTTGAAGTATTTCCTGAGCAGTTTGATTTGTCTTCATGAATTCTCTGCCTACCCCTATATCTTGAAGATTTCTTCCTACTCTTTTCCAGTAGATTTAGTATTTCTGTCTTAAAATTTAGATCTTTGATCCATTTTGACTTTAGTGTATAACAATACATATAGGTCTAATTTTATTGTTCAGCATGTGAAAAGCTCATTTACCCAGCATTATTTATATCATTTCTTTCTTTTTAAAATGTATTCAGTACAGGGTCTACAGGGTCTTACTACACGGATCAGACTCATGGTGATCCTTCTGTTTTCAGCCTCCCAAGCACTAGGATTATAGACATGTGCTACCACTCCTAGTCTTAGTTGCCATTTCAGGATGCCCAGGGCAGGGCTAGCACAGCATACCGGGGATCAAACCCTGGTCCCTGTATCTGCCTAGGTGCTTTATTCTGCTGAGCTATCTGGCTGGCCCTTCCCCAGCATTATTTATGAAAGAGACTATTTTTTTTCCCAGTAAGCATGTTTGGCTCCTTCGTCAAAGATAAGTTGGCTCAGCGTATTTGTAGTTGTGTCTTTATTTAGTGTTCTGTTCCAGTGATCTTCAAGTTTGCTCCTTTTGCCAATACCAAACTATTTTTATTAGAGTAGCTTTGCAGTATAACTTCAAGGTAGGCATTGTAATGCCTGCCTGGCCTTTGCACCCAGGATTTCCTTTGCTATTGTAGGACTTTTCTGGTTGATGAATTTTAGGGATGTTTGTCTAGATCTGTGAAGTATGTTAACGGTATTTTGATTTGGACTTTGTTTGCTAATGGTAATTTGACACTTTGAGATGTATGACCACTTTCACAATTTTGGTTCTTCCTATCTATGAGCAGGTAATATTTTTGCATTTTCTGAAAACCTCTTCAGTCTCTTCTCAGAGTACTGCAATTTTCAGTGTATAAATCTTTTACTTTCTTTGTAATATTGATTCCTGTATATTTCTTTCTTTTTTTTTTGATGCTATTGTGAAGGATGTTTTCCCTAATTTCTTTCAATAAGTTTGTTTGTGCAGAAGAATGCTATTTATTTTTGAGTGTTGACTTTGTATCCTGCTATGTTACTGAATTTTATTATTAAATCTAAAAGTCCTTTGGTGGAGTTGTTGAGGTCTTCTATGTAGAATATCATGTTATGTGAAAAATAATGATAATTTCACTTCTTCCTTTCCTATCCTTATTTCTCTCATTTTTTCTCTTATCTAACTGCTCTGGCTAATGTTTCCAGAACTGTATTAAGTAGGAGTGATAATAGTGACATCCTTGTTTTGTCTTGTTCCTAATTTTAGAGTGAAAGCTTTCAGTTTTTGTCCATTTAGTATGAAGTTGGCTATTGGTTTTTCATAGATAGCTTTAACAGGTTGAAGTAAAGACCATCTATTCAGATTTTCTGTAAGGTTTTTATCATGAATGTGTGTTAGCCTTTATCTAGGCTTTCCTGCATCTTAGGCCAGTGAGATAGCACAGCAAACTAAAGTGCCTGTTTAGGCAAGCTTAGGCAAATGCAAGGACTGAGGTTCAATCCTCAGCAGCACATGCTGCATCAGCCCCGCCCCCAGGGTGGGCTGAGCCAGCCAGAGTCTGGGCATAGTGTCACAAACCTATAATCCCAGAGCTGGGTAGACTGAAAGCAGGAGGATCATTGTGAGTCCAAGCTGCATAGTGAGACCCTGTAACAACCAAATGCATAAAAAATAGTGTTCTAAAAAACAAGCTTTTTCTGCATCTATTAAGATGACCAAGGCCAAGGAGATAGCTCAGTAGAATAAGTGCTTGCCTGGGAGGTACAAGGTTTTGAGTTCAATCCCTGGTACCAAAAAGAAAAAAAAAGAAAGAAAAAAGAAAAAGAAAAAGATGACCATGTGATTTTTATTCTTGACTTTGTTGATATGGCATATTATATTTATTGATTTGCATATATTAAACCATCCTTGCATTCCTGGGATGAATTGCACTTAGTCATTGTGTCATAGGTACTTGCTCCTCTGGCTGCCCTTCCCATGGTGTAAGGGTGTGGGACAGACACCTGGGCCTCTGGACAGAGGTTCCCATGATTGTGGAAGGGTGGTAGGCAGCTGTCTCCCCTCTCTTATGGCTCACCAAGCCTTACTTGATGGTGGAGAGGTAGTGGGCAGGGCCTCTCCCCTCCCTCACAGCTCACTGTGGCTCACCAAGATTCCTTAAATGGTACTGGGGCCTGTAGCTGTGTTTTTAAGGAAATATACTTTGAAATTCTTGAGGTTAAAGGAACATCATTTCTTCAATCAAAACTCATGGATTCAGAAAAAATTCAGAAAGGGAAGGAGAAAAAATGATAGAGCAAATTACAAAATGTTATTTGGGGAATCTAGGTGAATTATTCATTTGTTTGTTTGTTTGTTTTTTGCAGTACTAGGGATTGAACTCATGACCTTGCATTTGTCAGGCAAGCACTTATTCTACTGAGCTATCTCCCCAGGACCTATTCTTTGTATAATGCCTTCAAAGTGTACTTTTTTTTCCTCTCTAATGTTTTTGTCTCTAAAGTTCTTTCAAAATTAAAAATTAATTGAAAAACTTCGGGTAACTTTTACCTCATGGCGCATGGTACAAATAAAACACAAAATCAGATTTTATTGCAAGTAAAACAACACTTAAGAAACCATACAAAAAAACTGTTCAGGCTACCTGGGCCTGCTGTGCTGGCCCCACCCCTGGGGCATGCTGAGACAGCAATTGAGACTGAGTTTGGTGGCACCCACCTGTAATTCCAGCACTTGGGAGGCTGTAGACAAAAGGATCACTATGAGTCCAATCTATGTAGTGAGACCCTATAGACCCTGTACTAAATACAAAAAAAAAAAAAGAAGAAAAAATTATTCAAGCTAAAGTTAAGGGATCTCATTGGAATACTGAAATAATATGAAAAATAGAAGAAGGTAAATATAAAAATAACATTTAAAGTGATGATTTTGATGGATTAATGCTTTGTGGATTTTCTCATACATGTAGCTAAAGTATCTTACAATAGTAAAAGTCACAAAAGATTGAAGCTAAATAAACTTAATCTTTGAACACTTGTAAAATTACTAATTTCAGATCAAATGTTATAAGTAACACATGAATATTGATATTCAGTAGGTATTCACTAGAAGATGTTATACATTTTTTCAGACATGTATTTTTTATACAGTAAGGATATATATGTTTAATTTCATAAGAGATTTTTGTCAGGCCTGGGTACTGGATTTTGTCATGTGTTTTCTTCTGTATAAACTGAGATTACTTTACACATTTGTAGAAAATATTCCTAAAATTTCATTTGGTGAAATCAGGCATCTTTAATTTTATCTTAGGGGCAAAATCTTTGTCTTTTATCATGGAGTATGATGTTCATTGGGGGCTTTCATATTTATTATTGCTATTATTATTATTATTATTATTATTGTTAGGGCAATTTCCATTCGATTTTAATTTGAGTGTTTTCAGCATGAAATTCTTCTACTTCATCAAATGCCTTTCCTGTATTGAGATTATTATGTGGTTTCGTGCATTCTGCTAAAAGAGCATATTAAATTGATCAGTGTCTATATATTGAAACATCTATAGCATTTAAAAAAGAAATATTACTTAATATTGGTGAATAAATCTTTTAATGTGCTTCAGATTATACTTGCTAGTATTATGCTGAAGGATTTTATGTCAATATTCATAAGGATGTTGGCATGAGGCTTTCTCATGGTCCTTCCATTTTAGTCTCAGGCTAATTCTGCTTCATGTAATGAATTAAGGAGTATCATTTCCTCTTCAAGTTTTGATAAATTAGAAGTATTTCTGCTGATTTTTTTTGAATGCTTGGTGTATTTACCAATGAAGTCATAACATCTGGGATTTTTGTTGTAAGATTTTTCATTACTGAATTATAAAGAGATTTTTTCAATCTCCTTATAATTAAGTCTATTCAGAGTTTGTTTCTTCATAGTGTAATTTTTGTAGATTTTATGTTTCTAGGAATGTAACTGCCTTGATGGGTTGTTCAATTTGCTGGTATATAGTTGCTTATAGAATTCTTTTAATAATTTTTGTTTCTATAGAATCAGAAACATCTTCACTTTTGTTTACAATTTCAGTACTTTGAGTATATTCTCCTTTTCCTAACCCATATATACACATATATGAAAGATCATTGGTTTCTTGTATCATTCAAATTCACTATTGTCTTCTCTTCTGTTTTAATTTTTTTGAGTATTGAAATACCCACCTACTATTGCAGGAATATTTCTCCCTTTATTGTTTTACTTCATAAATTTTTATGTTATGTTATTAGGTGCATAATTCTAGGTTTATAATTATTTTATCTTTTTGCTTCATAATCTCATTAACTTAAAATGCCGATTTTTGTGTCTCACATACTTTGTTATTTAAAGTCTATTTAGGCATTAGTATATCCTCCCACCTCTGCTGTGATTCCTGTTTGGATGTTGTTTCCATTTTTAGCTTTCCATTTCAACCTGTATGTAGCTTGTGTACAGTATATAAATGGATTTCTTTTTAAAATTCATTCTGCCAATCTTTGTCTTTTGATTGTAAGGTTGAGCCAATTTATATTTAAAATAATAACCGGTAAGGAGAGTCTCCTATAAATTTTCCCCCCTTTTGATATATCTTAAAGCATCTTTTTGTCCTGCATTTACTATCTTCTTTTGAGGGTATATGGGTTTTTTTTAGTGGACTATTTGAATCCTTTTCACATTTCCTTTTTGTGTGTCATTTCGTTATTTTCTTTGTGGTTACCGGGGGATTAAATTGAACATACTGAACTGATAGCATTTTATTATAAAGTTATATGAGTTTAGCTTCAATTGCATACAAAGCCATCCATTTAACAGTTCTATCTTCACCTTTTTCAGTTGTTGATGCCACAAAATTATATCTTTATATAATGCATCTAAAACACAAATTACCTTTAAAATGCACTAGTCTCATATACAAAACAGGTTTCTGGGATACATTAGCCTTTCAAATCATGTGGGAAACAAAAGGTAGCATTACAGGCCACTGTTGCAATAATATTATCTTATTGCTTGTGTATTTACCTTTACTGAGATTATTTCTTCAGATTTCACTACCATCTAGTGCCCTTTCATTTCAACTTTCATTTCATGGAAAGTTTCTAATTTTCTCCACATATGTGCTTGGTTTTGGATGCTCTCACCTTCGGTATCTGGCCCCTAATAAGCAAAGAAGAAAGAATTATGAAGGAAGTTTAAATACCCTGAAAATCACTTTGGCCAGAGGAGGATGTCTCTCAATATTGTGGGAAGGCATAGCAACATTGACCGCTATGGCTCTATACACATGTGTAAGATCAGAAATAGCAGAGATTGGAACACATCCACTTGCCCACCTTGGCAGCCAGTGTTCTAAGAGTTGAAATTAATTGTACATCACTATCCAAACCTTCCTCTACAAGTTGCTAGTCTTAAGTAGACTACTAAATTTCAAAATAACTGCACCAGGCAGATTCTGGAAGTGTGATAATTTTCTAGGAAAAGAGACAGATTTGTGGTGATTCCAACTCTGTCCTCTTCCCTGAATCCCCCAATATTGATTGAATTTTGTATATTAAACTAACTTGCATTCCTAAAAACTCCACCTGGGTGTAATATATTTTCATTTTTATATATTCTTAAATATGATTTGTTAAGATTTTTAGAAGTTTTAACACAGTCATGAAAGATATTTATTGTTAGCTCTTAATTTTTCTGTCTTCTTAATACTATTTTAATACAATATACAATACTGGTGCAATAACTTGGAAGTAGTCCCTCTTCAATTTTCTGGAAGATTTTGTTCAAAATTTCTATTCATTTTTCTAAATATTTAGTATAATTAACTAGGAAAACCATTTGCACCTTGGTTTTTTTGTGGATAGTTTTAGTCAAGTTGTCAGTTTTATTGGCATAAATTTATTTATAACATTTCATTGCTGTTCTTTTAATATCTTTAAAATCTGTAGTGATATCATTTATCTGATTCCCGACACCAGTTGTCTGCATTTTCTGTTTCTTCCCTTGCTCGTTCATGCTAGCTATGTATCACTGATCTCAAAGAGCCAGTTTTTAAAAAATATGTCCTTTATGTTTTCTATTTTATTGATTCCTTTTCTTATATTTCTTGGGTTTTTTTCTATGCTTTTTGAATTTCATTTATGCCGATTTCTCTGGGTGCCTAATGTGGAAATAGGTATCATCAATTTTAGCTGTTTCTTCTCTTATTATGGGTATTGATGCCATAAAACTGGCACTTTACACATTTTTGTAAAGTTCAAAATACTTTTTAATTTTTGCCTTGTGTTGTTTGGAAATGTGATAGTTAGTTTTTTAAGTATTTGGATGATTTTTACACAAATCTAACTATTACTGGATGTTTTTCAATTTAACTATATTATAATTAGAGGAGAATCTTTATAGTGATTAAATATTTTGTAATTTTTAAAACTTTGTTTTCATGGCTTACAATGTGGCTTATTTCTGTTAATAATGCTTGTTTACCTAAAATTTACCTGTTTTCTGCTATGTAGTTTTTGTGCTCTGCAACTATGTAAAATTAAATGCTAGAGGTATACAAATCTGTCATGTCATTATAATTGATTTATTAACTGTGAGAGGATATTGAATAAAAAGCTAAAAAAAGAAACTTGCAACAATAATTGTGAATGAATTTATTCTTGCAGTTCTATCAGTTATTTCATGTTTTTTTGAATTCTGAGATAGTGTAAAAAGAATTCTATGATTGTTATTTCTACTGGATGAAACGACCCATTTATCATTACAAAATAACTGTATCCATAGTAACAATCTTTGCAATCTACTTAGTTTAATGTTAAGAAGCCACTCTGGTGGGTCATAAACTTGAAGTTGATCTGACTGGGCTAAGAGGACAACATTATTTTCTGGAGGCTGCAGGAAGAATGCACTTTCCTGCCTTTCCAGCTCCTATAAACCACTGCCATTCTCTGGCTTGCAGTCTTCTCTCTTCAAAGTCAGTAACATCCAGCCAAGTTTCTTCCAGTATTGTCATAGCTCAAACCGTCTCTTCTACCTCTTTCTTCCACTTTCAAGGATATTTGTGATTATACTGACAACATTCAGATAAGCCAAGACAACCCCCTTCACATGGCTTGTTAGGTGAGCTAACTTAATTCTATCTTCTCCACTAAATTATTTTGTAGTTGTAATCTAACTTTTTTCTAATATTTTTTAAATTTTATTTGTACATTTTAGATATACATAATGACAACATTCGTCATAGAGAATTTGTTTGTTTTTGAGACAGGGTCTTACTATATAGTTCCAGCTGGGTGTAAACTTACTGTGTAGCCCAGACTGGCCTTGAACTCATAGAAATCCTCCTGCCTCAGCCTCCTGAGTGCTGGAATCATGAGGGTGTAATATAGGGAATTTGTCCATCTACATGATATATGTCTTGCTTCCTTTTTGCCCAACTTCCTCCCCTCCAACTCCTTTCCCCCTATTTATTTACAAAAGGTGTTTCTGTTTCTTCTTCTATTCTCTTTTTTTCCTTGATCTTTCTTTTCCCCTTCTCCCTTCCCTTGTTCCCCTTCCCTTTTGAAAGTTTTCTTCCTATATTCCAATATTATTATACATTTTGGTCCTTATTCACAATGTCTGATTCTTACCAGAAAACCAATGGGGTATTTAAGCAGATATGTCCAATTTATTTCACTTTAAAGTATGCTCTCAATGTGCATCTATTTATGTACAAATGTCTCAAGCTCATTTTTCTTTATGGCAGCATAGTACCCCATTGCACTGAAAAACCCACATCTTTATGTACTCTGTAGTTGATGGACATTTGGATTGAACTCAAGACATCTGTTAAAAACTGTGACACTATAAACATGGGTGTACATGTGTTTGCTGTGGTATGGTGCCTTTAATTCTTTCAGAAAGATACCAAGAAGGGGAATAGCTGGGTCAAATGAAACCTCTAATTTTAATTGCTTGAGGAATATCCATATTGATTTCCACAGTAGTTGCACCAACCTACACTGCCACCAACCTTGGAGAAGGGTTCTTTTTTCCCACAACTCTGCTAGTATTTGTTATTGATTATTTTCTTGATAATGACTATCTTTTCTGGAATGAGATGGAATTTCAGCATTGCTTCAATTTGTGTTTCAAAAGTGACCAGTAATGCCAAACATTTTCATATGTTTATTTGCCATTTCTACTTTATCAAAGAATTTCTATTCATTTTAGATGTGCATTTTTGTAGTAGGTACTTAAATCTGAAGACTATAAAATTTTTTTGACTTCATTTTTATTTTTTTAAAATAATTTTATGGAGAAACAAATAACAATGAGATGGTTTCACAACCAATTACTAGCACATTTTCAATAATTAATACATTGCATATTGTTGTCTTAGTGGTTATTCATTGCACAAGATGCAGACATGATATCTTGTCTCAAACACTATTAGAACAAACTTCTCTATTCATTGAGTTAAGAGAATGGAGCTGTATGTCTATCCTAACTATTTTGAAAATACAGATACAAAATGGTCGTTCATTTCTATCCCACTTTTTTGGTTAGTTTTGTCAGAGAAGGGCATTCCATTATCATTTAAGTACTGTAGGTGCATGAATTCAGCAAAATATCCCAATGTAGTCTAGTAGTCCATAATAGTAGTGGGTTTTATGTAAGACTGGCCATGTTCAAAGTTGTTGACTTGAGCCTTTTCCAGCTCAGCATATTAATATGGCTTTACTTTTCATACTTAGTTTTCATACTTTTCTGCTGAATGGTTAAGACCAAGAGAGAGCAAGACCTATATACCAAGAAATGTAACTTTTCTATCTGACAAGTTCAGTCAAATCCCCTCAGGATTTAATCTGAAACTCTGTACCTCAGATTGTAGATCCTTTGTCAGTGTCAGCCGTGTGGATGAGTCACAGCCATTGCATGACCAATTTGCTCTCTGTGAAAGCCTGGGAGAATACTTTCTCTCCATGTGACTCTCCCTATATATTCTATATACTGGTCCTTTGAGGAACACCTGGAAAAATTTTTTACCCATACTGTGAGCTGTCTCTTCATTCTATTGGTGGTTTCTCTTCCTGTGCAAAAGCTTTTTATTTTTTTTTCATAATTTTATTGAGAAAAAAGCTTTTTAATAAGATATAATCTTAGTTATTGATTCTTTGTGGTATTGCCTATACAAATCGGGATGCTACTGATAAAGTCGTTGCCTATACCTCTGTTTTCAAGAGCTCTACCAACTCTATCTTCCAGAAGTTTTAGTGTTTCTGTTGTAATATTTTGATGTTTGGTTCAGTTTTATTTTAGTTTAATGAATGGTGAAATATATGTGTCTAGTTTTGATCTTTGACAATGTGGAAAGCCAGTTTTTCCACCACCATTTGTTAAAGAGGCCATCTTGGCTGGGAATATAGCTCAGCAATCTAAGCACCTGCCTGGAAAGCACAGAGTCCCAAGTTCAATCCCAGATACTGCATGCCATGCCAGCCCTGCAATCCTAGGTGTTCTGGGTCAGCCTTGAAACATGGTATAGCGACACATATCTGTAATCCCAGTGCTGGGAAGGAGATAGGAAGATCAGTGTGAGTCTGAGCTTCATAGGAAGACCCTGAATCAAAAATTAATTGATTAATTAATAAAAATAAAGAGGTCATCTTTCTTCCAGTGAATATGTTTAGTTCTCTTGTCAAAGAGGAGGTGACTGAGTGTGCTTGGACTTGTTTCTGTATGCTCTAATATTTTCCTTTGATCCTTGGGTCTGGTTTTTTTTTTTTCCCAGTATCATGCTGTTTACATCAAAGTAGATTTGTAGTACAGTTTTAAGTCAGGGATTGTGATGTGCTTTGCGTTGCCTTTGTCGTCCATAATTACTTTTGCTATTCTAGATCTCTTCCATTTTAAATGAATTTTAGGATGGCTTTCTCTATTTCTGTGAGGTATGCCATTGATGTTTTGATTTGGATTGCATTAAATATGTGAAAGTATGATGATTTTCATTGTATTGGCTCTTCCCTACTCAAGAACAAGGAATGTTTTTCTATTTTCTGATATCCTTTTCAATCTTCTTCTTCCTTTTTTTTTTTTCTTGCAGTACCAAGGATTGAACTCAGAACCTTGCGCTTGCCAGGCAAGCGCTTATTCTACTGAGCTATCTCCCTGGCCATCAATCTCCTTTTCCAGACTATTGTAGCTTTCAATGTGAAGATATTTTATTTCCTTCTTTAGATTGATTCCTAGTTATTACATTTTTATGGATGTTATTGTGAAAGGTGTTGGCTCTCTAATTTCTTTCTCAGTGAGTTTGTTATTTGTGTACAGGAATGCTAGTGACTTTTAAGTGCTTTTTTGTGCCCAGCTATGCTAATGACTTTATTTGCTAAATCTAGAAGTCTTTTTAGTTCAAGCATTTTTTGGATCTTATATGTAGAGTATCATGTCATCCATAAATAATGATAGTTTGACATCTTCCTTGTTTCTTTTGCCATTAATTTCCAATTTTAATGCACTATGGCCTGATAATGTCCATGGGATAATTTCAGTTCCTTAACATTTACTTATGTGCATTCTTTTAGCTGGTATGTGATGCTTTTGGAGAAGATTCCATGTGCAAGTGAGAAGAACACTAATTTGTTATTGTCAGATAGAATACTCTGTAAAATCTACTAAGGCCATTTATTCAAAAGTTTGCATCATTTCTGATATTTCTTTGGTTTTTAATGTCTAGTGGATCTGTTTATTTGTGACAAAGGAATATTGAGGTCTCCCATTTCAATTGTCCTAGAGCTTATTTGATTTTTCATGTCTGTTAATATTTGTTTTATGCAGTTGTGTGCTTTTGTATCTGTTGCATATATATTCATGATTGTTATCTCTTCCCTTGGATTGTTCCCTTTACAAGGCTGTAATGACCTTCTTTGTCTCTTAATCAGTCTTCACTTGAAATCTACATTTTCTACAAATAAAATAGTTATCCCCATTTTGGGGTTTCTGTTTGCATAGAGTATTGTTTTCCATCCTTTGACATTCAGTCTATAAATTTCTTTTTGAGTTAACAATATTTCTTATGTGCAGGATATTGTTGGATCTTGCTTCTTGATCCATTCAACCTGTCTGATGTTTTTGATTGGTGAATTGAGACCACTGACATTGATATTCCAACGATGTGTATTGACTTGTCAGTGATGAATATTCTGATATGTATTCATGTTGTTTTCCTGTCATTGGTCCCCTCCATTTAATTACTTGCCTTGCCTGGTACATTCATTCTATTGGGGTTAATGGGGTTGTAATCCTTCTTATCTCTTTTTAGGATGTTCTTTAGAACAGTGTGGAGTGCTGGTGTGCTGGTGATGAATTTCACCAGGTGTTCTTTGTCATGGAAGTATCTTATTTCTCCATTCATTTTGAAAATTAGTTTTGTCAGGTATATAAAACTCTGCTGGAGGTTGTTTTCTTTAAGGCCCAGAAATATTTCCCTACAAGCTGTCATTGACTTGAGGGTTTGTGTTGATAAGTCTGCTATGATTCTGATTGACCTTCCTTTACAGATGATTTGTTTATTTTTCTCTAGCAGCTTTTAATATTCTGTTCTTGCTCTGAATTTCTAGAATCTTAACTATTATACACTTTGGGTAAATTTTTTTGGATTGTAGCTCTATATACCTCATTTATCTATATGTCAAATTCTTTTTCCATGCTTGGTAAGTTTTCTGTCATTTCTTCTTTGAACAATTTTTTATGTCATTTGTGCTATTTCCTGCTTTTCATTATGCCAATTCATCCTCTGTTATTCTTTGTATCACTAGGCAACTGTGAGAGTGATTTTTTTATGTGTGATCCCTTGCTATTTTAAAGCATTTCTTTTCCTGATCCCTAACTGAAATTCTGTCTTTTGTATCTGATATTCTGTCCTCACGTTGGCTTGTTCTGCCATAAATATTTTCAATGGAATTTTTAATCCTCTTGATGTCTTATTTATTCTGTTTCATGGATTCAATTTATTTCCTATATTGGGCATTCATGTTTTCCATCATTTTCCTA
Source organism: Octodon degus (assembly GCF_000260255.1). Classification (NCBI taxonomy): domain Eukaryota; kingdom Metazoa; phylum Chordata; class Mammalia; order Rodentia; family Octodontidae; genus Octodon; species Octodon degus. Next base: position 994,795 of record NW_004524752.1, read on the forward strand.
AACTTTTAAAAAATCTACATGTGCTCTAGAGTCACTATGTCTTTCATCTGCTCACCATCTCTGTAGTTATTTTCTTTTCAATTTTCAAAAGTATTATTTTATGGAAAACCTGAAAAAACTCATAATCAAATAATAAAAGAATAACAATAGTTATTACACTGTGCATCATTATCTTCAAAGTAGTTACTTAAAGTACCAGTTACAAGACAGAAAAAGTTCTTAGACAAAAACCTCACAAATCTTTCTTGTCAATGAACTAAGATAAACCAGCAGTATTAATGAAACTAATTAGCATATATATTGAAAATATATATTGAATACATGAGCATATATAATTAATTATTTTTAAAACAATGAAATTTGTAGACTGGGGGAGTATTTGAATATCTCTGCCTCTTCAAATTATTGGGATGAGAAGTTGCTGTCTATTTGGCCCAGCCCCTGGTTCTTTGGCAAGGGCCTACAGTATTTTCTATTACCCACCTGCAATCTCAGTCTTGGCATACCAGAAAGAACAATGGATTGGAACAATTATGTCACCTTGGCTAAAATAGTACAATTAGCAATAACAATAGTAGCAATAGCATCAAACATAGCCTAGCAAATGACAAACTGTAGAAACTATTAATCTATAACCTTTAACTGTATGTACTATATTTGTGGCTATATAACAAAATTTAAAACAAACCAGAAAATTGTATACAGTATATATGTGCTTGATATGATAATTTTACCCTCAGGGAGAAAATTTAAGAGGGGTAAGGAAGAATTTGGTTATTAATTCCAAGAGTCATTTGTTGCTCTTCTATGAAAATGATCAGGTTATCTGCAAATAATAATTTGCTTTCTTTTTATCTGTCTACATATCCCTTTTATTTCTTTCCCTCACCTGATTTGTCTGGCTAACATTTTGAATACTATATTGAATAGGAGTGGTAATACTGGAAATCTGTGTGCTGTTCTTGATTTTAGAAGGAAAGATTTGATCTTTTTCTCATTTAATATGATTTTAGCAACAGGTATATCAGAAATGGCTTTTATCAAATTTAGATAAAGTCTTCTTATGCCTATGTTGTTTTAGGATTTGTGGCATGCGTAGATGTTGGGTTTTGCCCAAAACTTTTTCTCTAGCTATGTAGATGATCACATATTTATCCTTGTTTCTGTACCACTTTTAAGGATGTATATGTACTGAGCCTTCCCTGCATCTGTGGGATGAAGACTACTTGATTCTTATCTATGATCTTTTAAATGATTTGCTACATCCTGTTTGTCAGCATATCTTGTGGAATTTTTTTTGCATCTATGTTCATTAAAGAGATTGGCCCTCTTTTTTTGGTTGGGTGCTTATATGGTTTTGGAGTCAGGGTAATGTTAGCTTCCAAGAATAACCTTGGAAGTACTCTTATTTCTCTAAATTTTTTAGGAGATTGATATTAGACCTTCCAAAGTTCTTGTGCAGTAGAATACATTTTTTAATCCATTGAGTACTGAATTTTTTTTGCTTTAAAAATAAGTGTCAGTCTTTTGAAGCTAAAGGTAGAATATTATGGTTTTATGTGGATGCTCCCCCAAAATTCCATGTGTTCAGTAGGTGGGGTTTAAGGAAGGTTGGATTGTGATGACATTTCAGCTGAGTTGTGTTTAGGAGGAGTTGTCTAGTTGGAAGAGCTAGACCACTGGGGGCATGGCTTGGAAGGTGTCTGTCCCTTCCTGTTCATCTCTTCACTCTGTGTGCTTCCTGGGTGCCATGAAGGGAATAACTTTCCCCTCCACGCCCTTTCCCAAGCTCTGACTGGTTTGGAGCTGGCCAACTATGGGCTGAAACCTCTATAAACTGTGAACCAAAGTAAATCTCTCCTGTAAATTGTGAGCATCAGGTATTATGTCTCAGCAGCTAGAAGATGACTAAGGCGTATGCCATATAAGATCATTTCTGTTCATACCATTTTGGTTTCTATACATCTCTTGCACATGGTTTTCCACTTATTTCCCAAGATAAGGGAAGTTTTTTGCTATTTCATTGCATATATTTTCTATGCCCTTGAACTTTTTTTTAATCTTTAAATAGTCTAGCAATATTGACATTTGTGTATTTAATAGTATCTCAAAGATCTTAAGTGTTCTGTTTAGTCTTTCTTTTATTTTGTCTGTTGGGTGACTTAAAACACCAGCTTATATATTGCTTATTCCATGTATCTAGTCTATTGTTGAGGTGGTCAGTTTTTTATTCTATTTTATATTTAATTTTTTGTTTCCAAGATTTCTGGGTTTTTTTTAGTAGTTCGCTCATATTGTGCATTGGATTCCTATTTTCATATAACTATATTTTATTAAAGTCATTGAACTTTCTTTTTCAAAGTCATTGAACTTTTAAAATAGTATTCTTTTAAAATTCTTAATCAAGCTATTTGCCCACTTGTATTCTCTGAAATCTGTTATTATAGAATTACAATTTTGGGTGAATATTATATGACTTTGATTTTTCATATGTCTTGTGTTTATATAATGGATTTTGTGCAATTGATTAACCAAATATTGCTAAAACTTTAAAAGATGACATTCTTATCAAATAACTTTCTCCTGAAAATGTGTCTAAGGCTCCTCCCTGAGCAATGTTGGTTTTATTTCCAGCTGGGTATGATAGCATAGTGTTGCTGTATTGTCTATTGTTATGATTAGTGAGTTTGGCCATTGTACATACCATACTAGAGCTGAAGAGACAAACTATCTTAATGGGCCATGCAAGAAATGGAAACATTTCAGCAGTTCAGAAACATGTGCTATAGACATCAGAATGTGTGGTGTACACCACTATGTGGCTACTTCTACTATGGAGTGGGAGACCCTGTCATATAATAGAGGCTTCCTTGCACACTGTTGATATGGACTTTGTTATGTCTGAAAGTCTCTGGAACTGGCTGATGGACCAAAGAACTTGTCCTCTGACTAGACAGTGGTATTGGTCATGAAGGTTCACAGGGAGAGGTGTTGTCAAAGAAGCACAGCACCACACTCTTACACTCACACCAATTTTGACAGTAGTGCAAGGTCAGGTAAGGTGTAAGGGTGGCCAACAGTGGGAACCTTGTAAGTATGGTGGCAGATAGAACTGTGTATGCCTCTCTGCTATTACCGTGATAGTGCTTTCCCAGAAGTTAGGCAGAATCCCCCCACTAGTTATATGAAATTCAGAGATGAGGCACTTACCTTACTTGAAACTGCAGTGTTCCTAACCCTCTTAATAATAGGTATCAGTATGTGAATTGGGAGGGAAGTTTGATGGGAAGCATGTGTGTATTCACCTACAGTCCTGGCACTGATATGAACCTACACATGTCTGACCATCCCCTTTTCCTCAAAGGACAAGCTACCTGATTCCCACTTCTGGACAGTATCCCCTTGTGTTCTCTGTGTCAGAACACAATATAGGACACTCAGAGT
>NW_004524752.1:1005678-1024734 GCF_000260255.1 Octodon degus
CAGGGTAGCTGGAAGCTCTCCCACACTCTCTCCAGGGCCTGGGTTAGGACTGGATCTGGGGGTCCTCAGAATGCGACAGAAATTCTCATTGGGCAGGCGTGGTTGTGGGGGGATGCTGCAGAGTGATGGGGTTTCCCAAGTGGGTGGAAGAGTGTCTCACCCACGGTGCACCTGGGCTTGGACCAGCAGGTCCTGCTGGCACACTGTAGCTGGAAGCTCTCCCTGAAAAGTAATATTTTCTTAGCCTATTTAGTTTTCAATACTCTCTATATACTCATCTTAAATTTCACTAATCTTTCTTTGGCCAAGTCTAGTCTAATGACGTCATCCAGTTTATCTTTAACTTCATATTTTGTAATTTTTCACCTCTGATAGCTCAGTTGAGTCATTATTATGTCCTACATGTCAATTTTTAATGTTTTGAGTACTTATAAAACACAATTATAATTATTTTATTAATCTAATTATGGACTCATTTTAATATTTGTGTCAGCTTTGAGTCAGTTTTGCTTGATTAATTTATCTTCACATTATGAGTTGTATTACTTACTCTGCTGGCAAGAAAAATTCCAATTAATTTTATAGGCTATTTTTATTTGTGAATCAGTATATATTTTGATGTTCTGATACATATTTTTGAGCTCTGTTCTGTCTTGAAATTATGTTATTTAGAAATAGTTTTATCCTTTGATATTTTGTTGTTTAGGGCTGTAAGACAGGATTAGAGTAGTTATCAATCTAAGTCTAATTATCCCCCTTTACTGAGGTAAGAACATTTCATGCAATGTTTTACAAAGGCCATTAATCTTCCATACTTTCTGTCTGGTCTCCAGCTATGTCTTAGCATTAGGAACTGTTACTTTATTCAGTTTGTCCTAGGCTTAGGTAGTTTCTTTTTGTACATGGGCTGATCAGTATTCAGCTCAATACTCAGAAGAACATCTCTGCAGATCGCCAGAGTCCCTTATATGAGCAGCTCTTTCTATTTTGACACTGTTCAGCCTCCATGAGCTGCCGTGGTCTCCCTCAAATTGCCTACTCCTTATCCTCACCTCAAGGAGTTCACAGGACTCTTCATGGGTTCCCTTTGACTGTGCTCGCACCATCACCTGAAAATCTTCTCAAGACACCAAGTTGGGGTAATACTAGTGTTCACGCTTTGTTTCTTATCGCTTATGGGTGACTCTCCCATTATTGTTTGATATGTAGCACCTTCAGATAGTTGTTTTTTTTCCCCCAATGTTTGAGTTTTTTTCTTTTTATTCATATATATTGTGGGCATATTCACACATCAGTACACAGTCTTTAAGATATTAATTTTCACCAAGATGGTAAGCTCTTAAACATTTTTCTCCTTATTGGATGTTTATGTTGTTAGCCATTCTTTGCTATAATGAATACTATTTTTACCTTTTCCTCTTCCTCTTTTTGTCTTTCTTTTTTTGATAATTTTGTCGAGAAATAAATAGCAATGAGACAGTTTCAATAATTAATATACTGCATATAGTTGTCTTCTTAGTGGTTATTCATAATACAAGGTGCAGACATGATATCCTGTCCGCAAATACTATTAGTATAAATCTTTCTAAGTTACTTTCTCTTCACTCAGTGAACAGATAGTTGCTTTTTGTGGTTGTTGTTTCAAGAAGGGAGTTAAAGATGGAACTTTCTGGTAGACATGTTGGCACCACCCTGTAAACCTCGTCCTCTAGTAGACTGAGACTGAAAGATTATGAATTGAAGGCCAGCCTGGGCAACTGAGTGACTTAACAAGACTGTTAATAGGCCTTTGTGAAACGGTACATGAAATGCTCTTACCTCAGTAAAGGGGAACAATTAGACCTACACTGATAACTGTTCTAATCCTGTCTTACAACCCTCAGAAGACCCTATAATTTTTTTTTAATTTTTATTTATTTGAGAGAGAGAGAGAGAGAGAGAGAGAGAGAGAGAGAGAGAGAGAGAGTGGTGTGTGTGTGTGGCCAGCTCAGCCCACCAGGGGGCGAGGCTGGCTGGCATGTGGTGCTGGGGGATTGAACCGCTGTCCCCGATGCTTTGCTAAGCTTGTTCTAAGTAGGTGCTTTAGACCACTGAGCCATCTCTCCAGCCCCAGAAGACCCTATAATTTCATTTTTGGGAGAAACTTTTTTTTTTACATTTGGGGATGAGGGAGTCACGCCAGCTGTTCTAGAGGGGCTTACTTTACTCTACTATGTCAATGTCAGACATTTACTTGACTTCTTTTGCTATCACAGTCTTTATTGTCTAGATGAGATTCTTGATCTGCCTATGTATAACATAACTTTCTGGGAATTATGCTTCCTAGATATGTATTAGATTCAGAGCCAAGAAGCCTAATATTGATAACAAATGAACTCGTGCTACCGCATTTCATTGTGAAATGATCTCCTGAAAGTATCTTAGAAAATTCACTCAAAAAACCAATCTTTCTGATGCATCTTAACTATACAGGCCTAAAGCATAGATTACAGGTGTGCTAGTTTTTCCATATTGGGACAAAATACCCAACATCCACAACTTAAAGGAAGAAAAGTTTATGTAGCTCATAGTTTTAGTGGACTCGATTGGCTGAATCTAAGAGAAATGATATGACAAAGAAAAATTGTTCCTTTCCTGGTGGGACAGCCAGGAAACAGAGAAAGGAGGAATTGCTAACAAGATTGTAACCTTCCAAATCATGCACACAATGATCACCAGTGACCAGGCTCCATCTCCAAATGTGAGACTATTAGGGGACATTTTAGATATAAATCCTAATAAAAGATATGATTTTATGTATATTTTATATTACCCCATCTTCATCCTGTGCTCAGTAATAGCTCACTCAATGACATTATTTAGAGACATTTGTTCATCACTCACTAAACAATATTTATTGAGAAACTACTATATGCCTGTCATTAACAAACACTAATTCTCTCAGGTTCTAAATATTTGTTTCTCATCACTTTATACCTTAATATTCTTTGTTGCATCCAGGAATTAGGTATATGAATGTCAGCCTCCTCATCTAATTTGTGAGCTTATTACAGTCAAAGTCCCATCCTTATTTGATGTTTACATATCCCTTAGTGCCTTTAGCACTGTTCTAGAATTTACAGTGATCTTAATAAATGATTGCCTTTGAAGATGAGCTTTTAAATATGTAATGTATTTGTGTTTTTAATACACAGATATCATCTGTCTTATGTGTCTGTGCATTCTTTATTTACTGCCTTGGAGCTTTTATACAGAAAACATTTTTCTGGACAGAGATACTTCTTTCTACAATTTGTCTATTCTCCCATTGATGCTCTGCAACTTTTGCCAAAGGAGGGCAAGTATCCCTCAAGAGGCCTCTGTTGTTTAATTTAGGAAAAAAGAGGGCTTTAGTTGTGTGTGTGTGTGTGTGTGTGTGTGTGTGTGTGTGATATACCTGAGATTGAACCTAAAGCCTTCACAATAAGCTACATACTAAGCCATTTTTATATTTTTATTTTGGGACATCTCATTAAGTTGCCAAGCCTGGGTTCCAACTTGTGATCCTCCTTCCTCAACCTCACAGAGAGCTAAAATTATAGCCACACACTACTATGCCCAGCTTTTTTTTTCTTATTATATGAATACTTGTCAGAATAGTATGCTTGGGAATGATGCTGCTCATCATTATGATTATTGGATTTAACTATTCCTGTGGATGAACTACATCTTTAAGCCCAAAGGCAGCAAGATGAGTCGAGACATGCAAATATGACCTATCTTCCAGATAGCTTTCAGTGCAGGCTAAATAACAACAAATGAGGACTTTCAAAGAAAAGTTCTCAGCAGAGATTACTTTCAGTTTTATTTAGGTCCTACTGGCTTCTCCATTTAGTTATTTTATAAATTTTACTGGAGCTGAGAATTGATTTTTGGTCTCTGCCTCTATCTTCTGTACACATTCAGGGAAGTATCAGTGGCTCTTTCTTGTCCTGATCTCTCAAGTTCACAAGGAAGGCTGATCAGTGTTGAGGACAAAAGGACTCTGGGGAACAAAAAGATGGGTTTATTTTTCACAACTAATTCTAAATCTCTGGAGTTACAGGTGCATAGCAAAGCCTTCCTTAAATCATGGTACCCTTTTGTTTACTAGTTCTATCTAATTAATTTTAGAACCTGCAATATTTATGTAGAGGTCAATGAAAAGATGTTCTTGCTAGAATATCCAAATATTCCCTTTTGAAACTTTGAAAACAGTAGTAAAGATGAATAATCTTAGACTTGGGTTAAAGGATAAGAGGCTCATATTTTTCACATGCCTTTTTTCAGCCTCCATGTGTCTTTGCTTATTCTTTCTTCTATATTTCTATGTATATGAACTTTCTGTTTAAGTGAGTCAAGATGAATACTTCAGTATACATACAGAAGTGGAGTATGTGAATTATTTGGCTGAGCTTTTGCTTAAAGCTGTAATGAGGTAACAAGTTCTACAGAAAATCCTCCATCAAAAATAACTAAAAAAACTAGACAGAATAGTTTAAAATGACTGTATTCAGATGTCATATAACAGGCTGCATAGGACTATGAGTCTTAAGTAGCTAAGTAAACAAAAGTAAGTAAGTGATTGACCCTCTAATTAAGCTGGATTCTCACATGAAGTCAATTTTGGACACTAGTTTTGAGAAAGGGAGTTCAACTCAAGCAGGGCCCAGTGACCTCAATGAATTCAAGAGCTAGATCCAAGAAAACTAGCATTTCAAGGCAGCCTAAGTGCTTAGATATTATTATGGAGAATTTTGGAAAACTATGGTCTGAGAAAAAGCATAACTTAAAAAACTGAAAAATGATCTTTAAAATTATTTACTGAGTATAGGCTACCTGCTCATGGAAGAAAACTCTTCAAAGCAAGGCATAGGATTACCTAGAGAACTATAATCAAAATCATTCCTAGCACTCACTCAGGTTGATAAAACTGTCAATGAGGAAGTATTCAAACTATTATCAGCAAGATTTGAACAACAATTGGTGGTCTTCCCCAGGTAGTCACTGGAGACCCATCACTGATGAGCAGAACTATGCTTTTTTGAAGCAAAGGCTCTTGCGCTCCCGCCCTACTAAATTTACAGACAGGACTCAGAGGGATCAAACCTATCTGCAAATAACTGTCTATTCAATGCTTTTTAAGGAAAGAAAGACAACATATCTCAGATGTTCAACAATGTAATATCCACAAACTACCATCCAATACATTAGTAGACCTTCTTAGAATCAGAAAAATATAACTCATAATGCAGAAAAAAAAAATCAACCAAGAGGAACAGGTGCAGAAAAGACAAAAAACACTGGGAAATAAGGACAATAAAAATAAGTTGTATAACTATGTGCTAGTGCTCAAAAGAAATGCATATATGAGGAGATATAAAAACCAATTAAATGGGGCTTCCAGAAATGATAAATATATCTGAAGTAGACTTACGCTATTGCATGAGTTCTATATGTGAAAATAGCATCATGAGAAGATGGATAGCAAATTGTTTAACCCACATTTTAGCAACCTTAGAACAACCACTAATAGTTAGACAAATGCAGCTGATTCATTGCTATGTATGAGTTTAAGGTATTTTCTCAAAGCCCCAGGTGTTCTAAGATGGGATTCTTGAAAGATGATTGGATTATGGGGATGCTACAGATGACTTAATGTTAGCAGACGGGGCCTGGCAGGAGGTGAGTCCCGGGCAGTGCATGGAAGGGCGTATCTCCCTTCCTGTCTCTTCACTCCTCTATTTCCTGGTTGCCATAATGTAAACAGCTTTATTCTTCCCAGACCCCTCCACTATGTTTTTCTGTCTTGCAGCCAGAAAACTCTGGACTGAATCCATAAAACCATGAGCCAAAATAAACCTCAGTTTCTTGTGTCTTCTGGTATTGTGTCTCTGCCGTGAGGAATGACTAACACATAAGATCAGAATGGAAATTAAACAAAATGAGGAACATACTTACATAACCCCCAAAGAGGCAGAAAAGGAGGTCAAACAACAGCAACAAATAACTCATGGGATAAATAAGATGGTCAATTTATATCCCACAATTTCAATGATTATATTGAGCACAAACGGTCCAACATTCCAACTGAAAGGCAGAGATTTTCATATTTGAGAAGGGAAAAAAATAAGATCAATAAAAAATAAAGTATCTAAAGTATAAAACTCTAAGAGATTTACAAAAACATATTTTAAACATAAAGATATGAGTATGTTAAGAAAGAGAGTCAGAATAGACTCACATGTATATGGTCAATTTTAACAAAGATCCAATACAATTTAATGAAAAAAAGATAGTCTTTTGCTTTGTTTTAATGTTCCTGGAACATGTCCATATGTGTGGAAATGAATTTCAACCTGTTTATCCTATGAGAAAACATGGGAGAAAATTATTATGAAAGATCAGCAAGTTTTCCTTACAGTCACTTTTAAATAATGGCCCTCTAAAGATGTTCATGTGTTCATCTCTTAAATCTGTGAATATATGCATTTACCTGGTAAGGAGGTATTAAATGAGATCAGACTTAGTTTATCAATAAGCTAACCAAAAAGGGAGGTTATCATGGTTATTTAAGGCACCCAAAATAATTTCAAAGGCCCTGAAAAAAGGAATAAGGAAGAAGAAAGAACCAGAGAGTTGGCAGTGTGAGAACTAATCCTGCCTTTGAATAAAAACAAGGGCCCACAAGCCAAGGGATGCTAGAGGATGTCTAGAATCTGAAAATGGAAAATGTAGGGAAATATATTGTGCTCTAGAACTCCCCAGAGGAAGTATACCTCGCTGACATGGTGACCTATATCCAGTGATATCCTTGTAGGATTTCTAAACTATAAAAGTGTAGGATGATTTATGTTACTCAAACCCACTAATTTTTTTGTAATTTGTCATAGCAACAATAGAAAACTAGTATATTACTAATGAGAGTAAGATACCAGGAAGAATTTTTACATAAACATAGCCATGTTTTGTGTTGTAGTACTCTTGTTCTCAGTTTAGCCACCACTAATTGACACCTGGAGGACATCTCATATAAAATAGTCCATGTAAGTATACTCTGGCCAGTTGTTGATTAATTCAATATAAGATGCTTATAAATTAAATTAATGAGATTTTCTTTTTTCCTTTAACCTTTGAGCTCTTAGAGTCAGAGTTCAGTAAAAGAGAAGAAAAGAAGTGAAAAGATTCAGAGGTAACCAGTTACAGGAAAAGAAATTGAGTCATTCTAATGATAGGGTAGGGGTACAAGAGATCCTATGAATGTATACCTGTTTCTGAGTAATTACTAGACTGTCAAATCACCAGAATTCTTCAGTATCACGAAGCTCTGAAGATCTTCCAGTCTCAGTGACACATGGACAAATGGTCAAGATTATGGTTGTGTCCAAATATAGCCTTATGAAATTTGCTCTGGGACTAAGGTCAGCCTAAGTAAATAGAGCTAGAGTGTGCAAGAGGTAGAGCTAAGTAATGCTGGTGCCTCAAGTTTCAAAGACTTTGAATGGTCAGTGTCTCCTCAAGAGTTGTTTAGAACCCTGCTCCTGTGCTTTTTATTTTAGTTACTTTTATACATTTGTATATTCCTCATTTAAGACCCCAAAGTTAGGTGATCACTCTGCGATAGGTCAGGCAGTTCTATCCTATAAGATCATCCAGAAACCTAAGTTCCTTCTATTTTGTTGGGTCACCGTCCCTTGGGGTGTTTTCTGCCTCCACTTGTTCTAATCTCGTTTACCAGCACTACCACAGCCTTCCACCCAAAAGAAATTGGGAAAGAGACCAGTAAGTTGTAAGCTTTTCTTTTCAAGAAAATTGTACATATCACTTGTGCTTACAATACATTGGTGACAACTTAGTCAATGGCTATACATAGGCTGGCTGGGAAGTATTTTCTTTGCTTCATATTCAAGTCGTCTTCTAAGCATATGAGCCACAGAATTTTATTTTTAAAAGAAGGGAGAAAGAATATTGAGAATTATCAGTCTCTTCCATATTTTCTAATGTTCAGAAAATATGGCTGCTATATGCTAGGTCCCTTTCTCAACAGGAATGAAATTCCTGCCTTCATGTAGCTTATGTTCCATTTGAGAAGATCGACAATTTACATATAATTCAATGTAATTATGAGACATTGTCATAATAGGGAAAATGCATGGTGCTGTGGGACACAGAAGATATAGAAGAGGTGTCCAGCCCACATTCATCGCATTGGGGATTCCTTGCTTTAATTTTTCTTGAAGGTTGAGTAGGAAACTAGGCATAAAATAATTAAGAAAGATTTTTGAGGTAAACAGAAGTGCAAGTCCTGAGATAAGAGAAAAAATATTGCAGTAAAGAAACTAAAGGAGGTCAGCAATTCTCTTACGTCATCTAGCATATCCTAGCATATCATTCTTTTTTTTTTATTAAAAACTTATTTTTTTAAATGTATTGGGTAGAGGGTCTCACCAAATGTGCAGCTCAGACTCATAGGGATTCTCCTGCTTTCAGCCTCCTCAGAGCTGGAATTACAGGCATGCCCACACCTGGTCTTTGTGGCTGAGCACACCTGGGAGCAGGGCGGCACAGCATCTGGTGCCAGGGATCGAACCCTGGTCCCTGAGCTTGTCTAAGTAAGCACTTAGTCTGGCATGCTAACTATCCTGCCCTTTTAGTAAAAACTTTTTAATGCCTGTTCTGTATTAGGTTCCACTTAGGCTTTTACAAAGAAGGCCTTGCTTTAGCCAATAACTTCTATTTTGTAGCTGTGTGAAGAACTATTTTGAGCTGCTTTACCAGCCTTTTCAGTGATTAAAAAGACTAGACTATCTCTAGTTTTTCTCCATTATTAAGTACTTTACTAGTACTCGATAATGAATAATTTTACAGCAATTTAATTCTAATCATAGACTCTCACTGCACACTGAGCTGCTAACAAATTAGATACACAAATGCAAAATTTCACAGTCCACATACTCATGAATGAGTACACTGGTAGATGGTTAGAGTATGTAAAGTTAAGTATATACAAATATAAGACTAACAAACATTGTTAGAGAACAAGGATCTATTCTAAATGTTTTTTGAAATGCATCTATTTATAAGAAATACATGAATTAGAAACAATTATTGTCTTTAGTTTAAAGATTGAACTGACTTTCTCGAGGTAAGTACTGGCCAGGGTAGAAGTTGAACCCTGCTAGTTTGGCCCCAAAGTCCTTGTTCTCAGCATCTCTACAAGACTGTGAGATGTAGGCCCTCACAATATACAGCTGTGTCACTAAGCCTCACAGAAGTGAGCTGAGTCCCTCATTCGTTCATCTCAAGTTCTTATAATATCCAGCACCTCACTTGATGGACAAGTACCACTACATGGAGTGAAAGTCTTGCAAGTGAGTGAAAGTAATTAGTAAATGGATTAGAATAATGTTCAAAATTTGATTATGGTTCTGGAGTAATGAAATGTTCTCAAGTTGGGACAGTTGAACAATTCTACAAATACAGTAAAACCTTTTAAGTGGATGGAGTATGTGATATATAAATTGTACCTCAATAAGGTTTTTTTTCTGTATTTAGGACAGGGTCTACAGGGTTTCACTATGTAGATTGGATTCATAGTGATTCTCCTGTTTTCAACTTCCCAAGTGCTAGGATTACAGGTGTGTGCCACCATGCCCTGTCTGTCAATAAGGTTGTTAAAAGAGACAAAACAATAAATCATAATTCAGGGCTAAAAATTTTTATTGAAAAAATATGTTTTTGAATTTTAGTAACTCAGTCTTTAGGAAATGTGGTTCAGGAAGTTGGTTATAGCCAGTTCAAGCTGCTGTAACGAAGTCCCATAGACTGAGTAGCTCAAGTAAAATTTATTTCCCATAGTCCTGGGAAAGGGAAAAGTAAGATCTTGGCAAATTCAGTGTGGAGACAAAGCCTGGCTGCTGGTATGCAGATGGCTTTCTGGTCATTGTGTCCTTGCACTGTGGGAAGAGAGCCAGCTATTTCTATGACCTGGGGTGTCGTATGGCTTCAATGATGGTGTTCCTCCACAAGTCATGATGAAATTGAATCCCCAGTTACAAGGCATGGCTTTGGGGAGGTGATTGTCATGAGGGGCTCACCCTTAAGAATGGGGTTATCTGTCTCATGAAAGGTCTTGGGTTTGGTTGAAGTGTGATTTTGCCCTTCTTCTTTCTGCCACCTGAAGACAAAGCAAAAAGGCGCCATCTTGGAAGTAGAGAGCAGCCCTTACCAACACCAGTGCTTTGCTCTTAGATGGCCTACCCTCTAGAACTGTTTGAAATAAATTTTAATTCTTAAAATACCACACAGTACCTTAAGTATTATGCAATAGAACCACCAGCTGACTAAAACAGGTGACAATACCATCCATGGGGGCTCCACCCTCAAGATCTAATTACCTCTTTTTGGCTTTGCCTCTAAACATCATCATATTGGGATCACTGTTACAATATATGAATTTGTAGGAGAAGAACACAAACATTCAGTTCCTCAAATCACTGTTCTGAGCAGCTTATTTCCTGGTCTCTCTTCATCTTTAGTTCATTGTCATCACTACTAAATCAATCCCTAGTTCATATATGGAAGGTGCAGGGCATGGATGCTTTCACTCTCCTTTCCTTGGGTGGAGCCCTCTTCATAGACTTTTCCTAGTCTCTCAAATCTTTAAGCCTTGGAGTGAAACATCAGTCTCTTCCCTTCCCTTTCTCACCTAGTTCCAATGAGGGATGCCTGGGGAGCGGGAAGTTGGTAGAGATGAGAAACTGGATTCAGTTCTGGATGACACACTGGGAGAGGATAGCAATGCTCTTGATCATTATTGGAGGAGTTAGAAGTTAGGGAGGGGGTTGACATCTGAATACACTCAGGATGTATGGCCTGAGTAAGTCTTTATGAGTATTTTCAAACAATTGAAGAATATTCTCTGGAAGAAGAATTAGATGAAGGTAGCTCCAGAAGACAAATGTACATGCATTAAAGTTAACATGGTATGAGATTTTGGGAGATTAGCAACATGCCATAGGATGTGAAAACAAAACACAAACTGCATGAGAGACAATAAAATGGTGTGAAAGGTGGCCCATTTCAGATTGCCATCTTTTTAGACAGAACTAACTTGGAATACTACTTTCAAAAACTCAGGCTTTGCCTTGAAATGTCAATGTTTGTTCTAAATAGTATGGTCAAAGCAGAGTAGAAACACACTGACAAAATGCCCTGGGTGTAATTTTATGAAGTGCACATTTGGAGCTCTTATGGTTTTTATCTAGATACCCACTCACTGACTCAGCACTCATAGGTGGGGTTTTGGAAAGGTGATTGAATCATGGGGCCACTATACAGAAATATGCTGTCAGTAGGTGACATCAGCTGAGAGGCAGGTCACTTTGGGCATGTTCTGGAAGGGCCCATCTGGAAGGGCTTCTTCCTCACTCTCTGCTTACTGGCTCCCCAAGACTAGATCCGATGTCCTCTGCCCAGCCCCTCCCACCACACTGCTGCCTGCGCCCCAAAATAAACATCTCTTTAAAAATTTTTGATACTAGGTATTACGTCTCAGCAACAAGAAACTGGCTAAGCAGGAGTTTTGATTATATTTGTATGTCTAATCCTAAGAACCTCTACAATTAATATCCTCAACTTTGGCAGAGTTACTGTGAAGCTCAGAACTGTGTATACAAGAACAAACCAGCTCAAGGAAACAAATTCTTAGAATGGCTCAAAAAAAAAAAAAAAAAAAAAAAAGAAAAGAAAAGAAAAGAAAAAACACCAAACAAGATATCACAGCTTTCTGTTCATCTTGAAACAGAAAGATAGTCATGACTTGAATGTCAGTTACTCATGATGCTTATCAATATGGCTATGTCAGTCTCAGTGTTCCTTGTTTGCAAAATATTTTCCTAGCAGATGATATTTTTTAGGAGAATAGGGTGAGTAGAGCTTTGCAAAAATGAGGAAACTTGTAACCTTCAAATGCTATAAATAGAAATACATTTGAACTAGGAATGGTGTCATGGTTTATATCTAGGTGTTCTTCCAAAGCCTCTTGCACTCATAGGTGGTGCCTTAAGGTGATTGTATTATGGGGACATACAGGGGACTTGCTGTGTGGAGGAGTCATCAGGCTGGAAGAGATGGGTCCCTGTGGATATAGCCTGCAACTCATTTCCCTGCTCCCCTCCCCTCTCTCTCTGTCTCTGTCCCCCTCTCTCCCTCCATCCTTGCCTCCCTCACCCCTCCCTCTTTCTCTCCCTCCTTCCCTCCCTCTATTCCCCCTCCCTTCCTTCTGTTTGCCATGCCATGGACTATTTCTCCTCTGTCATGTCCCTTTGTGATGCTGCCTGCCCTGGAGCCAGACAACTATGGACTGAAATCTCTACAAACTGCTAGTTACATAAACTCCGCCTCCTCTAAACTGTGGGTGTCATGTATTCCTCAGTAAAAAGAAAGTAACCCAGGCAAGGGGAGTGTGTGCTCGAGGTTTTGGTTTTATTTTAGAGCAAGTTAGCATATTATGTGCCTTGGGCAGCATAAATTTCTTATCAATGAAAGAGGAATCTATAAATATATCCCTGTTTCTCAAACATTTTTGGCTGGACTAATTAGAATCGCACAGAATGCTTAGAAAATTGCAAAATTTGGGGCCCTACCCAAGACCTACCAAAGCAGAAGTTTTGGAAGTAAAACTCAGGAACCTCCACTTTCAATAGGTAGCCCAGGTGAAGCTGGAGAAGAGGCTTAAGAAGACCAGGGACTGGCCCCAGGCTGGAGGGTTCCCGGAATGTAGGACTTGCACTTTTAAAGCCATGTCAGTCCTAGTGGACTGTACAAGAGACCAGCTCTAGTGGTTCACACCACTTCTCAGAGGCACCAGCAGCTCCTCTGCTCCAGGCACACATTCACAGCTAGGTGACAATCATCTTCCCCTGACATACTCTGTTCAGCAGAAGATGAGGTGGCTTTTGTGTCTCTGACATTAGCAGGAGCTCAGAAGCCACCACTTCCCACTCTGGTTCCTTGCAGGCCAGGGTCTGCAGGATTGGGGGAGTAGGCCAGAAGGCTTCATCAGCGGCTCCCGCCATCTGTGCAGCGAGTGTGCGAGACCAGCACACGTGAGTCAGCGCTGTGCCTTGGGCGCAAGCCTCCCGGGAGGGATTCGACCTCCGCCTACTTCTAGAGAGTCATTTAACAAAGACTGACCTAATTCAAGCAAAAATAGGTCTTGAATAGTGTGTGACTCACCTGCTTATTTTTCTAATTAAAAGTGTCCTCCTAAGCAACTACATTGCAATGCTTGGTAAAGGTGAAGTTATATTTACTATTCTGTTTTTCTTCCTTCCTCTTCTAGACTTCCTTTAACTCTTTTTTTTTTTTTAAGGTATTTGGTACAAGGTCTACAGGGTCTCACTATGCAGATGTGATTCATAGTGATCCTCCTGTTTTCAGCCTGCCAAGAGCTGGGATTACAGGTGCATGTCACCACACCCAGGCTCAATCACCATCTCCGTGCACCCTGGGGGGCCGGGCTGGCATGGCATGCCAGGGATCAAACCCCAGTCTCTGCATCTGCCTCAGTAGATGTTTTAGTTCGCTGCACTGTCTGGCCAGCTCTAACGCTCCCTTTCTTGAGAAAATTTATGCTGGTGGCCAATAAGTTGCTTGAAAACTTTCATTAGTTCCTTCATTTCCCAGAGCAGTTGCTGTGCAGAACTCTGGTTATTGCCCAAGTTGAAGTCATCAGCCCTCGGCTCAGCTCAGAGCAGCAGGTTCTTGAGCCCTGCACAGCACAGCACATTCTACAAAGGCCACAGCATACATGACCTTAGTGTCCGCTGTGTGCCTGCAGCACCTGCTAGCTTGTCCATTTCCCTTAGCACCTGCTCAGGGAGCATTTCCAGCCTCCTGTGAAACACTCATTGCCATATAAGTTGACTTACTTTGAATTGGTCATGAGAAGTAAGAAATTCTTTTCTTTTTCTTTTTCTTTTCTTTTTGTGGAACCAGGGATTGAACTCAGACCCTTGTGCTTGCCAGGGAAGCACTTATTCTACTGAGCCATCTATCTCCTCAGCCCAGAAGTAAGAAATTCTTTAAAACTTGATTGGAACTTTTCACATTTCCTCTTCACCCTTTGCTTCTCTCTGTGAAGACTGGCCCCGAAGTTTCACTATCAGCCTCAGGGTGAGGAAAATAAAAGTGAAAAAGGAAAGACAGTTACTAACTATGTAGGGGATGAGACAGGTGATCTGATAGGTCTGGGGCAGAAACACAGTAAAATAAAGACTCGGAGGCACAGGTGCCTCACACCATAGCAAGCGGGGCTTCCAGGAGAATTGTATAACCATTTGTACCCCAGCAGCTATTCTGCTGAGACACATATGAGGCAAATTTTACTTCATGCCTAAGATGTACTTATGAAAATTGTTTCAGAATTAATTTATTATAAACATTATCCTGCTTTAAACACAGAAAGGGAAAACTGATACACTTTAATGAAACCAATACCTTAATGAGATAAATCAAGTTTCCACAATTTGTCTTGACCACTGGTTATGATTCTTGCATAGGCTCTTATTAGAAACTGAGTCTCTGATCTGATTTTTTTAGTTCCTGAGTTCACTCTACAAGGAATATCCTGAAGAAGCTGAATATGTGCATGACAGAAATGCATAGGCCATTAAAGTACATGTGACAGTGACCCTAGGAGGGTCCTCTGGGTCTCAGAGCCCCAAGAATAGGCAGGAAACACCAAGGGGCTTGCATGCAAAGCAATTTTGCTGGTTGTGCTCACGCCCCCATGCCGTCCAGTGGCCACAGGCCCGTGGACCTGTGCTTGCTCAAGTGACTAATGAAGACCTCTGTGGATGGTTATGAAGTGACCTACCCAGATATTCATCCTCATCTCCAGAACCTATAATCTCACTGTACATGACAAACAAGACTGCAGGTGAGGTTGAGGAAGTGGAGAGACTGTCCTGGATAATCTGAGCGGACTGCTGAGGTAATTGCAACACTCCTCATGAGAGGGATGAAGGGGGAGCCAGACGAGCAGGAAATGTGATGCTGGAATGCAAGGCTGGAGCGATGATCTGTGAAGATGGAGGAAGTGACAACAAGCCAGAGGACACAGTGAAAGTAAAAGAAAAGCAGAGAAACAAAGCTTCTCTCAGGCTCCAGAATTGTAGACTGCCAACACATTGAGTTTAGCTCAGGGAAGCTGAATTTGGATTTCTAACCTCTGGAAATTTAAGAGAATAAGTTTGTGTTCTTTTATACCACTGGACTGCATGATTTATTGTAGGATCAGTAGGAAATAAACACACCATCTCAATTAACCAGCTTGTTGGAAACCAGAGATCTGTATGTTTGTGTGACACACCGTGGAATCCCCAAAATGTAAATGCCTTCTCAATCCTACTTCTTTTCATTCTGTGGGCACTATGCTAATCCTGGCTGCTCCTTACCTGCTCTCCTTGTTGCTCCCTCTTTGAATTCCTTTCTCTTCTTTCAGCCAGAATGCCTTTTCCCCCAAATAAATTTATACCATTTCTCTACATCAGACTACCCAGGGATGTTCACTGCTCTCAGAGTAAAGCCTAGGGATACACAGGGCAGCTTGCTCGCCTGGAGCACTTGGTGAGTCCTGCAGCACGGAGCTCAGAGGCTGACCTGGCTGAGGAACGAAGGGGCTGAGGGTCATCAGTGGGCCCTGTGCTCCAGCCTGAGGTTGTGGCCCTGCAGAGGGGGCTTACTGCAGTGGCCTGATGTAACTTCAGGGTTGAAGAGACTCATGTTCCATGACATTTCTTGGCACCTCACCAGGTTAACCCAGACCAAGAACTGCTTTGGTGCATGGTGATAAGCTGAATCTGGGGGATACAGGTCTCCAGGGAGTCACTGCTATTATCATCATTAGCTATGTAACTTCTCATGCAGAAGCTCACTGGTGTCTGTGTCGTAGAGAAGTGTGAATTTTCTGACCGTCCTGACTTTGAGTAAACCTGCCCTGATTTATCCATTTCTGCATCTATTCTCCCTAGTCCTTACTATGTGCCACCGGCAGGGTGGTAAAGGCTAAACTCTGATCATGGTCTACAGCCTTCTGTGAACTCTGCAGCTCTAGCCCTTAAAGGTTCCGTTCTTGAACCAGAGTAAGCTATTTTCTCCCGCACTTCCAGGTTCCCTCTCTCCATCCATATTGCCGGCTAACTCTGGCCATTCTTTAGGCCTTGGCCTTGTCTCAAATACTCATTCCACCAGGAGGCCATTTCTGACCTCCAAAGGCATTAGTGTTAGTGTTAGAATTTTATGTATTTGGTGAAGGAACTGAGGGCACTCTTAGGGAATTCCATCATACCTTAAAAATTCCTCACCCTAATAAGATCATAGGACAGTGTGGCGATTTTTTGTCATTTGTAGCTTCTGCAGGCAAGGAGTGGACACGACTTCATCTGGCTGGTTCATTATTCGACCGTTGTGCTTGGCACCATAGTAAGTAGTGAATAAATGTGACTTAATAAATCCATGTTCTCTATGTGTTATAAGATTATTATAAATCTGCAAATGCAGGCTGTAGCTGTTCTCATTTCCATGTACATAAATTGTTTTGGTTGTAGAGATGAGACAGAAATATGGAAGTAATCTTCTCAGGGATCTCCCAGTGGTTGGCTTCAGACATTGCTTTATCTCATGGCACCTGAATAATCCCCTAGGAATCTCCTGTAAAGGGTTCTAGAATTCACATATGTCCAGAGTTGATGCCTTATAATCATTCTTATTGACCAGCTAGGCATGGTTTATAAAAAGGATTTTTTTCCTTTTGTTAATGGGAGAACATCAGCTCATTGACCCTGAATTTGTTGTTTACATGTAATACCCTAATAGGAACTTGTGAGTAGTTTGATACTTAAAATTGCCTTGAACATTGCTGTTTATATGCTTACAGTATCTTTAATGTTACCATTAACATTATTACTATATTTTACAATTACTGCTTCCCATTCATGTTTCTTTCATTTTGTTATTAAATGACTACCTAAATTAGAAGTAAAGTATAAGCAAATTAAGGTTTGTTTCTGAGATAAGAGTGCAGAAATTATTTAAAAATAGTTATATAATTACAATTTGCCTGCTTATTAAAGCTATTTTACTCCCCTTTCTTAGAAACATTTTTGAGGATAAAGTTGTCCTCTCTGTGTTGTTAACAGAAGACCCATACAGAACTCTCTTCTGACTAGAAAGTGGCCCTGAAAGGTTCAATTTCTCAAGTCTGCTGGACTTGGGGAAAGCACTTTTGCATGACATTGATGACAACAATGGCGATAACCTCCATTTGTTTCACACCTACTGTTACAGTTTGTGTCTAGGTGTCCCCCCAAAGCCTCATGCAGTCACAGGGCAGCTTCTGGAGTTTGTGGTTAATTACTATGGGTGTGGATGCTGCACCTGCCCTGGGGCAGGTAATCTGCACTACGATGTAAGGAGGGCAGAGAGGCTGGCTGGCTGCCTGGGCTGCTGCCCCTCCCTTTGCTCCTGCTCTTTGCTGCTGAACTGCTGCCCTCTGCTGTGTGCCGCTCTGCTTTGGAGCCAGCCGAGTATGGACTGAAACCTCCACCAATGGTGAGCTAAATAAACCTCTCCTTCCTTCATTTTGGGCGTAAGGTATTTTGTACCAGCAATGGAGAGAAGAGTAACTGAGACACCTATTATGAGATAGGTACTGGCTGTTCTGATCCTACACAATCATTTCTTCATTCTCCTTAACAACCCTTTGAAGTGGTTGCCATTATGGTTCCCATCAGAAACATGCAGAAAGTGAGCCGAGTGGCAGTTCAAGGGCACAGTAAATGAATGGTGGTATAGTGCTCTAAAGCACCCGTACTCAACTGCACTACTCTTTTTCTTGCCTTCGTGGCTCCTTATGTTTCAGGTATTCTAGAGTCATGGGCCCCTGTGACTACTCCCATTATTTTGTTCTTGAGTATTTAAGAAACTAAAATGTTGATCCTTAATTTGGAAAATTTCCCAGATTATTCATAAAAGAACTGCATATACAAATAAAGACATTTGTAATATTCCAGAGGCAAAATATAAGGTTTAAGTATATATTGTGTGGTAAAAGAAACTAGATATTCAGATTATAATACAGAATCTTGAGGGAAGTTCAGGATACTGTCTTAGTTTTCTTTATATATACTTCCTAGTTTCATTAGCCTGTAAAATGATATGAACTTGAGTTTTAGATTATAAGAAAACCAGATAAAAGAAGTCATCAATGCACTTAAATGCCTAGTAGTCACACCTTTGCCCAAGAAGCCATAAAACCATGAAGATCTAGGTTACTAGATTTAAACTTTCCAACTCCAGTGGTGATGGAAGCCATGGGAAGGAAATTATAATTTAAAAGTAATGTAAAATCCAAATGTCTGACAGGAGCTTTCCAATCCAGTCTTGAAGGACCCAAATCTCCCAATAGATGGCCACAAACCATTTTTAATGGGCTTTATCAGAAAAAAATTACCTAATAAAGTCCTCTATCTTAGGACTTAAGATATTTTTGATCAAACTACAAAAATTTACCCTGCAGTATTGTTTTCCAACCTAACAAGAAAAAGAATTATTAAGATTTAAATAGGAAACTTAACAGGCCTAAATGAAGACATTGTCTATGAAAGACATTTCCTCATGGAGAATGAAACTGTTGTTTTTCAGAATGGAGACTAAAATGGGCCACAAAAACAAGGGCTTTCTTCTGTTCCTTCATTCAGGAAGCTATTGAAGTAAAATGAGGAGTGATATGTGCTAAAGGTAAAAAAGAATAGATGGCATCGCCTCAGAGTCCTGGGAAATCAGAGCCTTCCTGAACTTGCTACCTAAGCTGGTATCCTGTGGTCCTTCCTCCCTGGCTTTCAGAAAGGAGCCTGGTTATGGTTATTGTTTTTGAAAAATTTTACTATTATTATTTTAGTTATAGTATCCTATGGTTCTACAAATATATTCTCTCTCATTTCCTCTCCCCTCTCCCCTCTCTCCCCTCTCCCC
>NW_004524752.1:1025261-1131734 GCF_000260255.1 Octodon degus
TCTTTCGTTCTTTCTCTTTCTTTCTTTCTCTCTTTCTTTTTCTCCTTCCTTCCTTCTTTCTTTTTCTTTCTTCCTTCTTTCTTTTTCTTTCTTTCTCCTTCCTTCCTTCCTTCCTTCCTTCCTTCCTTCCTTCCTTCCTTCCTTCCTTCTTCCTCCCTTCCTTCCTTCTACCAAGACAAAGAGTGTGTCTAACCAAAAGGAGATCTTTCAAGATCAAGTTGCCCTTGGAACTTAGAGAACATAATAATTTCTCATAACCGACTGGGCTGAGCAAACCTCAACTGACTGCATCTGCAGAGCCTGCTGCTTCACTTACCTCAAGTTGCAGGCTGGGTTTTGTTCCCCTGATATCAATTTTTTTTTTTTTTTTTTTTTTTAGAATTGAGGACGCAAGTCAAGTGAGGGAATTGGGCCAATAAATCCCTTACAACAAGGTTTTATTTATTCTTTTCTTTAACCTCCCAAACAATTAAAGTTGTTCATCGTTCTTTTATTTGTAATGGCTTTCCTTTTGGATCCAAATGAGCATTTCGATTACAGGATATACACCTGACAGACATGTCGTCCTGAACTCTGACTTTAGGAATGATGCAGTGACACATGGATGGGTGTCACTACTTAAAGGGGGAATGTAATCTCTCCATTTTCAACTCTACTATATTGAAGAGTCACCGAAAACATGCAGTGCCTTTGAGCTGATTTAAAGCAAGAACACTGGCTTCCACCCAACCATCAGGGCTGCAGGAATCTTGGGCTGGCACACCAGTGTGAGGATGTGCCTCCTAGGACTTGCCTCTCACATGTCCTGGAATACAGGTATCTCCATCTGTACAGCCTGATGCGGAGCCCCCAGTTTCCCTCTTGATCCCATCTTAAATGCTAATCTTCTAAAAGCATATCAAGGAGGGAATGATGTCACCTGGGGTCCCATAGGACAGAGGTTATGGCCTGGATACCCTGTCATCTACCTCCTTCCAGTGTCACTCCACACACATAAGATTAATACTGCTGTACCTTGCAGTTTGGAGCATATTCCTGATGAAACTCATCCACTGTCCCATTCACCAATTCTCCCTCTCATGATGCTTACACTACTCAAAGGGGGAATGTAATCTCTCCATTTTCAACTCTAGTATACTGAAGAGTCACCGAAAACATGCAGTGCCTTTGAGCTGATTTAAAGCAAGAATCTCTTTTCTGTCTATCTCTATATATGTAGAAAAAATTTGCAGGAATCCACCAATCTTCTGAAGACACAAGTCCACTACCCAATGTGAATTTAATAGAAAGAATCTCTCTGAATTCCATATCAAGGAGCTTGCCCATGATTTAGGCAAAGGGAGGATCCAGGGTTACACATATCTAAGCATGTCCTCTTGCTAGTTTCCTACTCCTCAATCTCGTCTTTGTTCTACAGTTTGTCTTCCTACTCTGCCCAGTTGCCTTCGCTATAAAGTACCAGACATACATGGTACATTAAGTGTTTCTTCATTTTAAAAAATCTTTTATTTATTAATGTATTTGGTATGTAGGGTCTCACTATGTAGCTCGGACTCATAGTGATCCTCCTGTCTCAGCCTCCGCAACACTCGGATTACAGGAGGTTTTGATAGCTGGCATGGCATGCCTGGAGTTCTGGGGCAGGTAGCATGTGGTGTTGGGGATCCAGCTCTGGTCCTTGTACTTGCCAGGCAGACGCTTAGCCCACTGATCTATCTCCCAGCCCTCTACATGTGTTTTTCTGAGTGTATTACAAATACCGGACTCAGTTTGAGTGGACTTGGACTGCTCTAATATCACCAAGACAGAAGTTTCTTTGGAATTACAGCACTTTGAGTGGCTTTTGTATAAATTTCAGCTGATTCACAAAAACTTTGGATGCAAAAATACTGACTGACGGTCAGACCACAAGCTAAGTACATATTCCCACTGGTAGCCATTAAAACTCAATACCTACATTTTTATTAAGTCCAGCGGGATCTGCCTAATATTAAATGACTGCATATTGCACGTAACTAAGATGAGAACTACTGTGTACTTTAGTTGGCAGCTAGACTGTTTAGCCCTCATTTCCTATTAGTTTTATTTTAGAGAGTCGATTAATGGCATCTTGAAATTTTGAAATGTTTCTCTTGCTCAACCCTTATACATATTTTAACATACTTGCTTCAAATGGTGATTTTTATGGCCATTGCCATAAAAAAAATCAGAATTCTAGAAAGAAAACAATCAAGTCATTGAATAAACTCAAATTCAGGCATGAAAGATATGACTTATTTAGTGTTCTTTTCAGCTTTGGGGTCATATCGTGGGTAAACTTAAGGAGAAAGTACAGTAACTGGTACAAGTTCAAGTTCATGCTTCCAGAAAAACCCATTCATAGCTCTTATAAATTTTCAGAGCAAAAGGAGAGAGTTTCACTCAGATTTTCAAAGCTGTATTGCAGAAGATTCCTGGTTGAGGATTTTTAGTGGTTATTGTTCTTTGGCCATGGCTGAGTTAAGTGTCCACAAAAAGAAGATGATAATGAGAAGCTTATAGTATGGCAATTCATTTTTTTTTCCTAGATTAAAGAAAAAGT
The DNA here is from genome assembly GCF_000260255.1 of Octodon degus. Taxonomy (NCBI): domain Eukaryota; kingdom Metazoa; phylum Chordata; class Mammalia; order Rodentia; family Octodontidae; genus Octodon; species Octodon degus. The sequence goes on from NW_004524752.1 coordinate 1,027,843, forward strand.
CTGAGCTGTTTTTAAATTAGAAAGCTAACAAGAAAAGCAGGGGAAATGGGAAAAATAGAATGTGAAATTAAAGGAAATCTTAGACTCACATTACACTAAACATGAAGTTACTTCAAAAAGCTTAAATTCTTATAGCAATGCCAAGAATTTTACAGGTGCTTTGTGGAATATAAGAAGGTTCTTCCAGATTGATTTCTGGAAAGTGCTTTAACTTATGCATTACTAACTTACGAACACTTAACATACACACAAACTAGCCCAAGTATTGGTATTTTAATTTTACTAACAAGGGAAAGAAAATGGATGTAATAACCCTGCTGAAGCACTGATTAGTACAGAAAGCTGGAATATGATTTATTATTTTTACTTTTCAAAAAGCTTATGTATTTGGTACAAGGTCTCACTACACAGCTCAGACTTCTAGTGATCCTCCTGTTTTCAGTCTCCCCAGCTCTGGGATTACGGGCATGCACTACCACACCCAGACTTGGTGTCCAGCTGACCATGCCTGGGGGCGGGGCCAGCTCAGCATGTGGCACTGGGAATCAAACTCTTGTACATGCGCTTGCCTAAGTAGGCGTGTAGTTTGCTGAGCTATCTTGCCAGCCCTATTTTTTACTTTTTATAATTTTCATTTATCAAATTACTATAGTTTTTAAAATTACCATATTTTGTTTGTGGGTTAAAAATGCCTAGAAAAAAATTCCATCCTGTTATTTCCTTGGTTTCCACAGATGTTTTGGTGCAGTTTCTTTTTATAATTAATCTAAGTTATATTTTAAGTCTCTAGGAAGAGAAGACGCGGAGACATACACAGGGAAAGAGTCAGAGGTCTACGTGTTGACAAAGAAAAGGAGGAGAAAATCAGAGGAAGAGGCAGAATTAGTACTGTAACTGCAGTTTTGACTCCACTATGTTAACATTAAGTAGCCGGAAATTAATCCCTTAAAAAAGCATACAGAAGATTATAAACACAAATTTATCCTTCTTTGCTGCCCTGAAGCAGGTCTATTACATAAAACTCAGGCACCCAAACAAACAAAAATGCCCAAGGGACAATTAACATAAATTCCTGCACCTCTTTCTACCTGTTCTAGTCAACTCTCATAGCTCAAAGAATAATTCAAACTTCAAGAGCGCATTTACATAGTGTCATAGCTTATCATAAAGTCTCTTCTTGCATTTAGAAAGTCAAGACATGAATGCTCCATTATAGGATAGCAGGATATGGGTGAAAGAAAGGAACATTATCGAAATAGAAGGGCAGTGGAGGCCCCAGCCTCACTAGCTGTTGCTCTAGACATTTTGTGATCCTCATTCATACTTGACTGGGCTCAGATCTGACTCAGAGGATGCTTCCTGAGCCCTCGAACGTGTTGGGACAGTTTGGGAACCTATTCTTTCTGACCTGGTGTGAGCTCATTGGCATATATCAGCCTTTGGAAGCTCAAATAAATAAAAAATAAAAGAAAAAAGAACAAAAGAAAGATTCAAGGAAAGGAAAATACTGCCTGGAAACCAAAGATAGTTCTTTCTTTTCCTAGTTCTTTCTTCTGTTACACGGCACGTGTCCACACTCTGGGCAAGTTGCAGCATGTGGCAGCTGGCAAGAACTCCACGTGGTCAGTGTCCAGGAATAAGTCTTCTCTTTGTGGCCCCAGAGTCATGAGAGGGCAAGAGCCATGGACAGCACTTCTATTAGGCATACAGCTGGCTATAATGGACCAGGTGGTTCAGAGAGGAAAAAAAAAAAACAGAAAAAGCTACTAATACCAGCAGTGCTAACAATGTGGGGTGTCCTTTGATTACCTTCATGGAAAAGTTAGGCTTTAACCCCTGAGTTAAAAATAAGCATCTCAGTGTGGAGTTATTTAAAGATAAACTGTCCAAGTCACCCCAATTCCTTAGGGCTTCTTGTTTGGATTGAATCCATCATATTCTGATTGGCCATGTACAAGGTACCCAACTGATCAATTCCTTCCTTCCTTACTGTCTTATAAAGGACTTTCCTGCTCCTCTTGGACAATCATCAATGAATGCTCTGGGATTGGGAAGGAAGGATGGACAGGGTGGATGAGACAGCTGATGAAGAAGGTTCCCTCAAAGGACTCTTCACCAGGAGTTTTGGGGTACACTAGCCTCAAACCTCCCAGAGTCTTAAAACATAACAGGTAAGACATGGATTAACTAAAGTAGCAGCAAAATTTCCTTAACCTTCCATTTTCACAAAATCTCTTCAAGGCAGGAGACTACCCACTTCTCCTTGGCTATATGCTCATGTTCTTTACATACAAGCTGTGATAACCAGGCTAAGGAATGAGTCTCTCAGCTTGTTTCTAGTTCCACCCATTGAAGAGTACTGTATCAAAAAATGAAATGGATGCAATGAAAAAGTAGAATTATTTTTTAAAAATCAAAATTATTTTAAAATTTTGTCTCCCTATGCCAGGTGAGACCTAATTTCTCTGTAGGGTGTTCTTGTAGAAAATGTCGACATTTCACACACGCCTTAGAACTTACTTCAGATCATCTTGTGAAGATCATCTGATGAGTTTCAGGCCATATTCTATTAAAGGCAGCATTTACCAATAGCAGAGAACATGGGGGAAATTATCAGGCCAGAAAATAAATTCAGATTGAGTGGATTTAACCATCTGGGGAGTTGGGTCTGTGCTAACATGCAGCAAAACGAAGGCAGGGATAGGAGATATGAGGGCACTCCAGCCATCTCATAGACCGTAAAGGAGAGATGGGGTGGGTGTGTGCAGAGAAGGGACATACTGGCTGAGTGGTGAGATATGATGACTTCTCTTTGTGGCCTCAGAGGCAAAGGAGGGAATATCCAGAACATTTGGGATCAGCCTCCAGATAATGCTTTGATGTTCTCAGTACTGTATAGAACAGCGAATGGTATGAAGCCTAGAACTGAAATAGATTTCTCAGCTAGAAGAAATACATAATCTCCTATGACACAAGTGTCTTCATGGCTCATGGAGCCCATGGGATGCCAGAGGCTCCACTGACCCTGGATCTCAGGGTGCCTTGACCAGATCCCTCCTCCCATGTATAGTGGCTTCTTGCATTCCCCATCCATAGTCTATCTAGAGTTTTGGATGAAGAGAGGGATATGTGAACACAAACTACCCATGACATCTCCCTGTCTTGGCATCACTACCTCCAGTGTTGTTTCTTCCTTCTTTTACTTTCCTCTCTCTTTCACTCTCCCATGCTTTGAGGAGATGACTAATGTTGGCAAGGGAGACTGGACATCTGACTAAAGAATCTTCTAGGAGACCTGTTGTGCTCAAGTTTATCGTGTGTATGTGACAAGATGCAGCTGTAGTTCTTAATGTAAAGAGAATGATGAATGGTGAGATCTAAAGAAGGCCCTTTTTTCAAGGGAAAGAGAAGAGCCATAACCTAAAGGGAAGTCCCGGTTGGCTTCAAAGGAGAAAGCTGGTGTTCACGTTTATACCAAGACGGTAGGAAACCAAAGATGATTAGGATAAGTTTGTGACTTAACAGAAAATCATTTTATTTTCTTAATAGAAAGGTAAATGCAAGCTAAGAGAAAAGAAACCCAATTTCTTAATCAAGGGAAGTTGAATAGAAATAGGTTCATAATTTCATTAACACTAGAAAAACCAGGTGGTCGGGCAGGTGGTCACATCTGTAGCATGTTACAATGCTTTATTCAGGACTCAAGTGTTTGTGTGTTCAAGGAGTTCAGATGTGCAAGGTGGTATACTGGCACAGTAAATTTGGTATTCTGACTATTGGTTGTAGGCCAATTCCATTTTTGGTAATGGTTCTGCCAGCCCACACTTCTCCTATGGTTGAAAGGGCATGAAGTATCACTGCAATTCACTTTCTCCAATTATCATCCCACGGCCTCTCCAGCTCAGCAGTCACCGTGTTGTGGGCCTTTCCCTAAGGAAAGCTCTGTGTCCAAGGTGGAGGAAAGCAACTCTATGCGCACAAAGCAGGCCATAGCAGCACTCTGGCATGAAATCAGACTGAGCAGAAAAATCCTTTAAAACAAGACCAAGCCCAGCATAGTACGTAGCCTTATGTAATGATCATGCCGGTGAGGCTCATTCCTAGCTGCCCTCAAGCACACATGCGCTGTGTGCGAGGGAAAATGGAGATGGAAGAGGGACTGAGAGTAGGAGACCTGTGTCTGCCACTTTGGGCTCCTGTCCTGCGATTACTTTGGTTTGGGGCTGACCATGGGTCATGAAATTCCATCGACATCTAGAAGAGAAGGCAGGCTACAACAAATAGTTCTCCAGCCACATGATTGATTAGGTTTTTCAGAGCTGAGACAGCTACACCATATTTCTATTTCAATAGGGGGATGGGGGATGACAAAAAAAAAACCTAACTTCATAAGAAAAGAGGTCTTTCTAAGAAAAAGAACTGCTCCTACCCCAGAGTTCCAGAGGACTCATAGCTGGAGGAGGATAAAAAGAGCATCTGTCTTCTGAGCTCTCAGTGCAGGGTCCTCAGGTCATCCCCTGCCAAGGAGGTCTTGTTTGGCAGGCTGAGAAAGAAGGGCCTTGTCCAACACCCCTCTGCAGGCCTCCATTCATGTACTGTGATAGTTCTAGGGAGAGGCTGAGGGCCATCTGCACTGCCACCAGACACATATGGAGATACATTCCACAGAATGGAACCATCTACTGTATAGTGAAGCAGCACCGACTGACCAAGAGAGGGCTGGTTCTTAGTGCTGCTTTCCTTGGGGACTTAAGTATGACACAGTGGCCTGAGGCTTCTGTCTTCTGCCCAGCTTTTCCTCTTGGGAGGGGTGAAGCCCAGTCCTGGAGCAGGGAATGTTTAAGGACAAATGAGCCCTGTCAGAGCCTGCTTTGCTAGAAGGAGCAGCCTAGCTTGAGGCTGAGGTATGTTTACTAATCATCTTAAGTGTCCTTATCACCCTGTCCTGTCAGCTGCAGACACTGTGGAACCAAGGCTCCTCCATCATGGGAGGTCCTCAGGCAACTCAGATTCACCCTCCCTGAAGGGTCTCTGTACCAGCCTTTCCCATCTTTATAAAACTTTGTTCGTTGGGGGTTGCCCCTTAAAACGCATGTGCTCACAGAGGAGTGGCAGGAAAGGCTGAGCCTCAGGCTCATGGCCTCGCTGAGCTGAGCTCAACACTAACTTGGCTGCTACATGGGGGACCCACTACCTCCAGCCCAGAGTGTGGCTCATCTTCAGCCAGAATGTGCTAGTACCAACACAGTGCTGCCACCAACACTGAGTTACTTCTGTTCTGGGTGGAAAGTGGATTCTATTTGAGTTCCTCAGATTACCCCTACTCTTGGAGTTGTCCCATGACCAGCATCTAACAGGCCAATGCTGGGAACAACATAGGCTTCCCGCACTGTGACTCTGTGGGTTGGTGCCCTGCTCAGAGGTGTTGGTTGATCTTACCTGAGCCGCAGGCACCTCTGTGGGCCCTGGGGTGTGCCTTTACCCATCCTAGCTACTATAGTACTATGAGGGTGCAGGATCCGGGACTGTACCCACCAGCACCTCCTGTTCTGTTTCTTTGGCTCCCACCTCCATGGCTTGGCTTCTGGACTATGGCTTTTCTCACCAAGACCAGCCCTTGCTGCTGTGGCCACTGCACCTTGACTCCTTCCATTTCAGCCCTTTCCTCCTTCCTTGCCTCCCACTCTTGGTGCCCACCACTTCTGCCTTAGCTTGTACTTCTTTAGGGGCTGCAAGCCACAGAATAACACACGAGATGCTACTGCATTTGCCCTGGTAGCAGTGGTGTTGGCTGATCTTGGGAGAGAGCCGGTGGGGAGGAGATTGCTCTCCAACAGTCAAGTCTCCACTGTTCCCAGGTAAAAGCCAGAATGTCTTCCAGGCTGCTCAAGGCAATGTGTACAGACCCAGGCCAGCCAGATCCCTCCACAGGTTATAGAAAAGTGGCAAGGTGCCAGGGAAGGCAAGCCACCCTTGTGTCCCTTCTCCCACGGGAATAACCCTCCAGATTCTTGTGTTTTCTTTCCCCAGCAAAGAGGCAGAACTATGGCAGTGCCTGTCTTGCAAAGGGAAATAAAGCAATTTGGTGGCTTTGACTGGTTTTCCATATGTCCTTGGCTTCCTCTTCTCTGATAATGCATGGAGTCCTTCCATCCTCCTCCTCCCTCTTCCTCCCCCCCGGGCCGCACTGGCTTCCCAATTCGGTCTTGGTTTCCTCCCTGTGAGAGAAAAGCATGCATCGGAGGGGGTAGCAGCCTCTAGCACTTGTCGTCTTCTTCTGTGTCACTCAGAAGGTCACTGACAGCTCCACACATCATGCCAGGCCCAGGCCCCCCACGCCTCCGTCGCCGATAGTGCCCATTGGGCATCTGCCAGCTGTGCCGCAGGGGTGGGGCTGAGCCGATGGTGTTGGACCGGCCCAGGCTGGTAGCCACCGCCGCTTCGAAGGTGAGCGTCTCCTCCTCGCCACAGTCTGAGGCGTGGGAGTCTTCATGCAGGGCCAGGTAGGGCTCGGAGATATAGCGCTGTGGGGAAGAATGCTGGCCCTGCTGGGGATGAGGGGAGTTGGAAGACTCGGTCAGGCAAGCACTGTTGCTCTCCAGAGCTTGGGAGGTCAGAGGGGATCCACCCTCACTTCCATCAGCTGGTGGAGAGATGCTGCCAGCGTGTCGCAGTAGGGAACTGTAGGAAAGGAGGGGCCGAGGCTTTGGTGGGACAGGTGGGAGCTGCCGACGGCTTCTTCTTGGGGTGCTGGTGTCCGAAACGGAGGGGATGGAGCTCTCACTCAGGGAGCCTGTTCCCTGTACAGCAGCAGAAACATGGAAGGTGAGACTGTTCTTGCATGAGCTCCATGTGGCCTGTTAAGATACCTGACCCCTTCTATAAAGTGCCCTTGGAGTCCTAGAGAGGAAGCCTGAGAGGGAGCCCCATGGACTAGACACATCCCCCTGGGAAACAGGGATCAAAGGAGACTGAGGAGTCACACCATCCAGAGCAGGACACCTCCTCTTTCCACATGCAGATGCACCTCTGTACCTCATGCAGGTCCAGAGGAAGCCCTGAGGTTTTGCATCTCTCATGAGCTACTAGCTGCCGCTTTGGCTACTTGGGACAAATGATTTGGAAGCTCTATGTCCATAATACGTGGGACACTGAAATAAATAAACTTTAGTGAAAGATAAACCTATGAAAGGTGGAGCATCATTAATGATCCAGAGTTGCTCTCTCTAGGAACCTTGGGGAAGGAGGTTCTAAGGGGGTTCTCAGGGAACTGTGATATTCTTCTTTCATCTTATCTTTTGCCTCTCTGTCTTCAGGGGCTTGCAGACCTCAGCCTCTATCCCAACACTTATTTGTTGGATCAGGCCTCATTTGACTTGCTCACCTAGTTGCAAGGGTACCTGAGCCCAGGCACTGATAAGCAGACTCCAAGACAATATTTCTCGGGGTGTATATGACCTGTGAATTACTTCTCAGAACTTTCCAGGTGGGGATACTTTCTAATGCAGATTTCTAGTTCTCATCTTCAACTAGAATCTTTGAGGTTCTGGGAATGTAGTGACAGAAAGCTCTGTAGGAGCTTCTGTTCTGTAGTAATGGCTGGCCTAAATGATGAACTTCTTCACCCCCTACTTCTCTAATACTCTGCCTTAGCAACTCCTGCTTTTCCCAGCTGAACATTTCTTCTGAGTGGTTCTCCCCATCTGAGACAGAACCCTGAGTAGGGCTAGAAGTGAGTGGTAACACTGGGCTGAGGAACACTTTCATAAGATTGGTATTTCTTAGGCATTGGGTGGGGTTTCAGCAAAAGGCTAGGAGACCTGCGTCTAAAGGTGCATGCCTGTAATTCCAGCTACACAGGAGGCTAATGTAGGACAGACATGCTGCTTCTCTTGGGATAGCTGGACAGCAGGTGAACCACGTGGAATTGTTCAGACTGTGAATTACCATCCCCGCTAACACTGAGGATCATAAGAGACAAAGTTTTCTGGCTAAAGGACCATCCTTTCCTATCAACTCTGGGTGGATTTGTACTCCTGGATTCTGTGGACTAGAATGGAATGACTTCAGGACTCAATCACCTTTCTGTGGGGGAAAACATCTGGGTTTCTGTGAGTTTATATCACTTTTGAATTTGTAAGCAGAGAGCAGTTAACCTCTCTGTCCACTGGGTCTATGTTCTTCTGAAATCTGGCTCTTTGAAGATGTTCAAATAAGGATGTGGGATACCCATGCTCTGCCGCCCATGTCCCAATCCTTTCTTTCCTGTCCGACGTAGGAGGTTCAACAACTTCTCCACGCTCACCTGTCTGGTAGGCGTCTGTGATCTGCCTTCACTGGGTGACCTGGACTGATGGCGCTCTGGGGAGTCCCAGTCGGCCTGAGTCCCTCGCTCCTCAGAATTACAACGGGAGACATCAGGAGAAAGAAGATGCTTTCGCTCTTTGGACCGTCCTCGCTCCCTGCCCCCTGAGCGATGGGTGTCTGACTTGTGGCCTGTGAGAGATGATAAAACAACTGTTTATAACTCAGCTACCTCTGGTTGCTGAAGGCAAACTAACCGAGTATGGCACCCCGACTTGGGACTAGGCCCTCTTATGAACTGAATGTGTGTGTGTTCTGCAAAACTCAGTATGGAATCTCAATTCTGACTCAAATGGTGTTAGGAGAGGAGGCCTCTTGGAGATAGTAGGGTGTGAGGGTGGAGCCCTTAGGATGAGATAAAGGTCCAGAGATGAGAGCTGGCTTCACCTCTGCTCTCCATCATGGAAGAATATGCTAAGAAGATGACCATCTACACACAAGGAAGAGAGATTTCAGCAGACAGCAGGTCTTTTGTTCCTAAGAACTTTGATTTCTCAGAAAAATTAAACTTTTGAACAAGAATTTGAATAAAATCATACCAAGATATACAAAAATGAAATTGTCCAAAACATTATAAAGAAAAAAATCATTATGAATATAAGTTCCTTAATTTGGGCACAGAGTGAACTATTATATTGACTTATCTGTAAATTCTTTCTTCTTCATTTTTATTTTGGATGATTTTTGCTATTATATTCATTTAAGTTTGTAAATAATTTATGTACAATGTGCAATCTATTATTAATCCCATGCTATGGATTCATCTCAGAAATATTCCTCTAAAATTCACTCTGTCTACATCTTATAACTTTCACATTTCAATATTTGTCTACAATTTTTAATATGCTATATAATTATTGATCTTCAATAAAGTTAATGAGAAAATTAAATTAATTTTTTTTTAAAAAAAAAGAACTTTGATTTCTCAGCCTCTACAACTGTGACAAATACACGTTTGTTACTTAAACCACCTGGGCTATGGTAATTTTTTATAGGAGCCTGAACTAAGACAGATTCCTAGATTGTTGTGACTTTTCCAAGAATCTTGTCAGCAGATGATCCAGAAGGAAAGTGGGAGAGCAAAGCTAGAAAATCACCCCTTTGTGAGCAGGTGAGTCTGCAAGTTGCCCCTAAAAAGATATGCATGTCAAAGAATGTGATTTGGTCTCTTCCATTTATGTTAGACACAATAAAGTTAGACTCCTTGCCAGGCATGTGGCTCAGACCTCTCTGACCTATGCATGGGTGTGTAGGCTTGGGGAGGAAAGATGACACGAAGCAGAAAGGAAATATGAAAGTTTTGCAGAGAATAATGGCATCCTTAATGTAATTCAGCGGTGAGAATGACAGGACTGAAGTTAAACAATCTTCCAGTTCTGGCTCTATCATTTACTAGTCTTATACTACGGGGCAAAACACTGATCTTTAACTTTGATTCCTCCATCTGGTGAAATAGGTTGAAACAGACTACTGGTTTTCTACCCTTTTTTTAAAAAAAGTTTACATCACTATAACCCTTTTTTGTTATAAAAAAAGCTTAGATGAAACCTGAGTATACCAAGAAAAATACTAATTGGGTTGAAGTGTAGTAAGTTGGTGGCAGGAGCTCAGTACCCCCTCCCAAGGGACCACTAAAAGAAATCTCAATGGTTTTGAAGAAGGCTACCTGAAGACTCTAGTCTATTGATTGTATCAGTTTTATATTCCAGAAGGAAGAAATTATGTCAGTATGTGTGATGAATACAGGTTCCAGACCTTTTATAGGATATTAATCAAATGTAAGAAACCCTTGTGGTAAAAAAGTGTTCTTTGCTCACTTTCTTAAACCCTCCTCTTTATCTAGTTTCTATTAGTCATGATCAGGCTTTGCCCTAATAAGTGCATCATGGTAGGAGCGCACTGCCTAGCCAGTTGCCTGAAGTGAGGTAGACCCTGTAGACCACCTCACCTGAGTCTGAGTTCAGCCTGTGGGCTGACAGCCGCAGGGAAGAGTGGTAACTCCGGCGACGAGACTTGTACGTGTTTTCACTGCTTCGCTCCATGGAGAATTCCTCCAACCACGAGGAATTTGAACGCTTATCCCGAATGGTAGAGAATGAACGTCTCATGGAGCTAGGGTCTGTCACCACCTAGAAATATGAGCCCCAGAGGAGTAAAGGTTGCGGATTAATTATTTCCAAAAGTGCTGAGGTGGGACTAAGACTTCTGAGAACTGCAAAATCGAATGCTGGGAAGTAGTAACCACTTTTGAGATCCTGTGCTCAGACCCTAGCTAGAGAGCCTGATTTAAAAGGGGTCTTCATATTGTGTTAACATAGTCACTGAAACTGGCCTAATGGGTCTTGCTTTAATTTAGTCTTACCTATCCAGCAGAAAAGTATAACCACAAGGTATAAAAAGTAAAGCCATATTAATAAGCTGAGCTGTAAAAGGCTAACTACAACTTCTATCAATTGCCAGCTCTGCTGATAACCCACAACTATTATGGACTATTGGATTATATTGGGATATTTTGCTGAGTTAAATTACCTACAATATCTGAAATGGTGTTAAGTATGAAAAAGTCCTTTTAACACTTCTGTAAATACAGCTTTTCCAACAACAATGGAATACACATCTCTGACAAAACAAAACAGGGGGATATAAATGAAAGACCATTTTGTAGTGAAAAAATATATATGTATATACAAAATGAGATAGATATACAGCTACTTTCTCTTAGTTCACTAAGAAGACAGCTTTGTACTAATATTGCTTAAACAAGATATCATGTTTACATCTTATCCTCTGAATAACTACTACGAAGACAACAATATGCAATGTATTAATTATTGCAACTGTCCTACTAACCTGTTTTGAAACTGCTTCATTGCTATTTTATCTTTTTTCTCATTAAAATTAATTTTAAAAAGAAAAAGAACGCAAAGTCTCTGAGTGTACCAGGGAACAGCCAAACAACGCAGGCAGGCACTATGCAAATGTCCCACAGAGCCATCTACCATAGGGGCTCAGTCAAGACTTGCTGCAAATACTAAGCTACTTGGAAAGATTTGAGGGCAGCTGGCAGAAAGGCTACACTGCGAAAGATACATAGCTTTGTCTTTAATGTCCCCCTCACCTGGGAGGGCCCTGCCCACCAATGCTACAGCCCAGGAGAGCTTGCAATTTAACTACTAAGTCTGCAGTGCTCTCCTTTGCAGTACAATTGATGAATTGTACCCTGCCCCACCGTAAACTCTGGCATTTGGATTTGTCACAGGTGTCAAAACAGATCAACAAAAACTTGTCTCTGTCAGAAGCTGATGTAAGACAGACAGACAAAAAAAAAAAAAAAAGAAGAAGAAGCCAGGAAAACAGACAAAGAAATGAGGCGTGGCCTGCATTGGTTGAGACAGTTCTGACATAGAGCTATGTGTATATATAAGTGCATAAATGCTAGAGGAGCCAGAAAAAGAGAAAAGGACAGGAAAATATGAATAAAAGCCTAGAAAAATATTCTTTCTTGGCTGGTTCAGTCTTGAGAATGCATAATCTAGTGAGAGGGAGTTATGGCATGGTGTTGATTTCACCTACTGAGGTCAAAGAGTCACTGTAAACACACTGTAGGGGAGTTCACTCTATCACAGAAGGCCCACAAGCCAGGGTTGGTTTATGGTGAGAGTCCAAGGCTCACCTGAAAATATTGAGTAACCCACCTACAAAAGCCCAGGATGCCACTGCGTAAGGTAAGTGGTGGTTGCTTTTTACCTGGGGATCCATAGTCAGACGTGGCATAGAGGATGCCCTCCCAGATCCCGCATGCTCCTGGGTATCCGAAGGAAGGTAGATGCCATGGTTAGAGGACTGCACGCTTTTTAATTCACTAACCTCTGGCTCCTGGAAATAAACACACAGCCAAGCTTGTGGAACTCATTGCTTCTCACCTCCAGTGGAGGATTCTGCCTCCTCAAGAATGGCTCTTAAAAGGGGAACTGGCATCTTCAGGGGCTCATGTATATGTGTATATATGTATAGGTTTTTGAGGACATGTGTGGTATACCAGATGTCCCAAAGAGAAAGCACTATCTGGAATTGAAAGGGTACCTTTTGTTATCAAATACCTTTTTTATTATTAAGCAGTGCTTCATATATTACTCCTTTATGAAATAATTATTGTTAGTAATAGCATATTTTAGATGTGAAGTTTACTTTCTGAGATTTAAATATTTGATTATTATTTTTTTTTAACCAGGGATCGAACTTGGGACCTTGCATTTGCCAGGCAAATGCTTATGCTGCTGAGCTATTTCCCTGGCCCTTCTGATTTGTTATCTTAATGTGAGGAAGGCTTTTATCTATTAAATAGGAACCAAGATGATAAAGCAAGTCACGTATTATCTGATACCAAATTTATCTTCTCCAACTTTAAGATGCATGACTTTATTAGATAAGAGTTTTTTTTTAAATTATTGAAATCATCCAAACATGCTGTGGGTGGCCATCTGTCAGGATATTCCTGATTTGCACAGTCCAATAGAAATGTAATATAAACCACTTACATAATTTAAAATTTCTAGTAGCCACAGTTTTCCTAACATACTTTATTTAACCCAAAAAATCTGAATATTATCACAGTAAATACAAAAATTAATAAGATACTTCACATTTTATTTGAAATCATCACATCTCATATGCTAAAAGGCACTACATGTTTACTCTACTGGACAGTGTCCTGTTAGAAGGTTGCATGGTGAACTAAGTTTCCACCAACCTCCTTTGTTACTTTCCTTGTTAAACAATACCAGTTTGGAAGTTGCACAGACTCTACAAAGATAGGTATCCAAAATAAATAATAAACAACAGAGCTGACTCAGAGATTGAGACCTGTGCACCCAACAAAGAAATGAAGAGTATCTTCGGTATCTAGAGATTGTACTAGAAAATAGCTATGCTATATTTTGGAAATAATACCCTAAAAATGATTGCATGAGTAGGCCATTGCCTGAGGGACAGGTCATCTGGGACAACCCATTCAGCCTTCATGACCCTTTAGCTGCGTGGCTCTGAGGTGCATGAGAAGAGAGCCTTCCCAGGATGTGGTGTGTGAGCTTGAAGGAGTTACAGTGCTTGCAGTCAATGCTTTATGTGGCACACAGTTGTGACTCCAAACAGACGAAGTAACAACACTGCAGTCTACAAGTGTCGAAGGTGGCGTGAGACACACATTCCATATGCACATACACAAATCATGGCCACGCCTCGGGATGTGGAGCAGGGACCCTAAGGGACCTGGAGAGGTACACAATGGTGAGTACGTAGCACAGCTGAGACCTGAACTAAATTATAGACACCAGCACTGACAACAAGATGAACACATATCCAAAAAGTCCTGGCATTAGAGCTCAGCCTTGGGGAACCTGCAGAAAAGAGGAGGTAATACAAGGTCTCCTTGGGGAGAAAAAAGAACATATTATAGAGATTTTTTTTTTCTCACCAGACACATCACCAGGCAAACAAGCTGTAAAATTCAGAGAAGCCCTTTTAGGAATGAAACTATCTGTAGCTATTAGTCCCTAGGCATTGGTGCTAAGTTCCTCAGGAGGAAGGCAGGGAATTATTCCAAGAAATCTACCCCACCAAGATCATCCTCAGGCAATTGGTTATGCACCAGCAGTGTCTGGCTTAGCTTTCTCCCCAACAAAATCATACATACTTCTCTGCCTCAGCAATCACAGGAGACACGACTCCCGTTTGAGCTATGAAAGTGTTTTCCCTCTCTAAGAACTACCCTCTTTTAGGTGGTTACTGGGAATCAAACTCAGGACCTTGCACTTGTCAGGCAGGTGCTGCGCCACTGAGCTATCTCTCCAGCCCAGGGATACCCATTCCCTCACACATGGCCTATCAAAGTGGGCCACACACACTTTGTAATAGCCATTTGGGATGCCTCTGGAGTATATAGTAGGAGTGGGAGGGACTGTGAGGGAAAGGAAGGGGACAGAAGAACCACAGATGAATCAAAGTGATATGGAATTCACTTAGTACTAGTTATCTATACAGACTTTTGCATAGGTTGAGTTTTTCTTTCTCAGGTCTAATTAAGTTTGAGCAGAAACTTGAGCTCAGGGCTACTGAAGTATGAATTATGGTGAAGCAGATTAGCTTTAGGAATCACATTTTTAACTCTATTAGCAAAGCCAAAACGTTAATCTTCCCTCATTTTTTCAAGCTTTAACTTGACTTAACAGAATTCTCCAAAATTTTACTGGCTATGCTAATTTAAAAAAAAAACTCATTTTGGGTTCAGATAATGACTTCAGGGCCCTGTTAGAGTGTATGTGACTTTGCAGAAGATGGTCGGAATCTACACAGAGCAAAGCCGGTAGTTTTCTGTTCCTACCAGCAGCCAGTTAGTCACTGCAGCAGATGCTTCCACTGAGTGCTAGAAGAGGCAGGTCACGAAGGGCAGGCTGGAGCCAATCTGTGTCCCTACAAGCGGCAGCTGGTATACTATGCTACACAGTTGATGCTACTCATTCTATGGGATTTATCTTAAAGCATCTTGTCAAAGGAAAGATTTTACATGTGACTTCTGGCCCTACATTTGATGTGCAAGGAAAGAAACGGAAAGGGTGGCCTGAATGGGTATAAGTAAATTGCACAAGGGAAGTGGTTCTTGGTCAGTACAACCTTCAGAATAGACTTTCTCAGAGAACATGAGAAACTGGGCTATGAAAGGGGTGGAGACAGAACATTTCTAGGGTAAGTGGTATACAAGATGTCCTGCCTAATGATGGCTGTGCAGTAAAACTGGAAAATAAGAATGAGCAAAATGAAGAAAGCAAAGAAATATTTGCAAGGCCACATAACCCATTCATTCACCAGAGATTGCTGTTCCTGAAATTGTCCATCATCGGCTGGGTCCATACAAGCCAACTGGAATATTTCCTGAGGGGAGAGTGGACTCATGGAAGGGTATCCACTCCGGCCACTCCTGAAAAGCAATGTCAAATTCAGAGATAATGAGAGTCACCAAGAGAAATAGTCATGCCATAGCTGCCTTCACCCTTCCCATCCCAAACCGGACCTCCACTCAGCAAGGGTAGCACCCTCTACACTCAGCTGGCCTGCTCACTTGCAGGTAGCTGACCTTGAACAGAAGCTCTAAAAGTAAGTGTTGAGAAACTGGGATTTTCACCTTGCATTTTAGGCATTCGCCATTCTGCTGATGACTAGCATATCTGTGGCAAATGACATCATTTTCACCCTTGCCCAGTGGGAAGACCAATGCTAGATTGTAAGCCTATTTCTGTTGAGTTTTCCATTGGACAAGAAAATGCCATAGTATAAGCAACTAACAGCTTATTTAACTACTAAACAGCCTCAGATATGGTTTTAATGTGCCAATATTCCTGGCCAAACAAAATCAACCCAATTCAACTCCATAAGTATTTACTGAAGGGCTACCCTGGGCTAGACATTGGATCTATTGGTTTACAACCTGGGGAATGATTTCAGAGGTGATGCTGAGGAGTTGCAAACCTCTGGGTTGATGAAGAGAGAAATTTAAAATGTTGGAGAAAATTTAAATGTTGCAGAAAATTTAAAATGGTGATGAGGCAATAGGTCCAACATGGAGTCTGCCATATGTTTAGAGGGCTTAAAATAAAAGTATGGAGAGCTGTCACAGTGTAGTATCATTAAACCACTATTTGGTACTTTTAGATACTATTAGATGGTCAGGTCCACTGGACTTAGTAGGAGAAAAAGAGGCCAAGAGTCAGGCTAGAGTCTAGGAAGCAATTATATAACTGGTGACATATCTGGGAGGAGATGTGACACAATCTCTCCCTGTGTCAGCCTACAAAGAGCCATTTCATGGTGGAGTCTACTGAGTATGACTCTGGATCCAATAAAAAAAAAAAAAAAAGGGAGAATGAACAAAGAATGCTGGCTACTTAAAAAATAATCCAGGACCAGTGAGATAGCTCAGTGGACTAAGTGCCTACTTAGGCAAGTGCATGGACCAGGGTTCAATCCCTGGCACCCCATGCCATGCTGGCCCTGGCCCCAGAGGTGCTGAGCCAGTCAATGAGACTGGGCGTGGTAGCACATGCCTGTAATCCCAGCCCTGGGAAGGCTGAAAACGGAGGATCACTATGTGTCCAAGCTGCATAGTGAGACCCTGTACCAAATACATTACAATAATAATAATAATAATAATAATAATCTATAGGTGCAGTCTCATTTAATGTCACAGAGGAAGATGCAAATACCAGTTACCCAATCTGTCTTTTTGCTGCTTATGAGGGCTTTAGTTGAACTGCCACAATTACTAGAGTCATCTGATACTTAAATGAATTTTTTAATGTCAATCTCTCCTTAAAAACTGGGAATAAGATGAGTGTTGCAAATACAGTATAAGAAAGGGGTACCCCCTTTCTCCTACAGAGAATAACTATAGAATCTTTAGTGAGTGGAAAAGACCCATTATGGTTTGAATGTGTTTCCTAAAATGTTCATGTGTTGGAAACCATTCTTAAGGTTACAATGTT
The DNA here is from genome assembly GCF_000260255.1 of Octodon degus. Lineage (NCBI taxonomy): Eukaryota > Metazoa > Chordata > Mammalia > Rodentia > Octodontidae > Octodon > Octodon degus. The sequence goes on from NW_004524752.1 coordinate 1,044,741, forward strand.
AATGGAATTTGAAGGTGAGGCCTTTATGATTTGATAAGGTCCAGGGGGGCATAATGGCAGTGGTGGCTTTATAAGACAGAGGGGTCTGGGCCAGCAAGCCTGCGGTCTCATTCAGCAATGCCCTGTACCAGAAAAGGATCCAGTAAGAAGGCCCTTACCAGGCTCTTGGGCTTCCCAGCCTCCAGAAATGAGAATAAAATCAAATTCTATTTTTTATAAATTATCCTGTCTCATATATTTTGTTACAGCAATGCAAAACAAGCTAATAAGACTATTAGAATCACTGAACAACTTCAAAGAGTTGAAAAAAATTTGAACCCAGAGTGATATCCTACTTTAGAAACCCTGCCAGTCTTTTATTGTCTTTAGGATAAAGTCCAGAATCCAGCACATGGCTATCTCACCATCTGACCCCATCTCACCAGTTCCTCAGGTATCACTTTACCTTTTACTCCAAGAATTTCACATACTTGCCTTTTTTAGTTTGTTAAATATGCAGGCTCTTTCACTGAGGTCAAGAATTCAAAACAGGGTGTTCCCAGGGAACAGGATCCTTCTCTCCAACTCCCCTGCCCTCCATAAGCTCTTTTCATGTAATTTTAAATTTCTTCCCCAAAGTCACCTTCTTCAAAAGTCTCTTATTCCCACAACTGGACAGATTTCTCTCCTATAACCACCCATATCATGGTAATTTATTTTTTTCTACAACTTATCATAACTAATGAAATCACTGAAAATAAGAAATTGCCTTCTTTCCCATAGCTCTGCTGCTTGGTGTCTGGCTTTGCACTAGGTAGGCACAATCTCTGTACTAGGCATGATTCCAGATACGCAGTCCTGAAAAAACCAGCCTGCTGCTCCACCAGCACCACCCCCAAATTCAGGCTATGACATGAGGGTCACCTCTGAGTCTTCCTTCCTTTTCACTCCATGCAGGCAACCAATCATTAGATCCAATTCATATCTCTTGTGCCTGTCTCTTCTCATTTCTATCTTGTTAGTCCAGACCACTGTCATTTATACAATTGCAGTGACATAGTAAACAGTATTCTTGTCCCTAGAATTGCTCCCACAATCCATTAAGTCTAAACAGATTTCATGAATCGATTTTGAAAAGCACAAATCTGATATGTCACTCTGAAACGTAAAACCTCATTGTCCTAAGATAGCATCTAACTGCTTTATCTTGCTTATAGTGCCATTCTGAGTCCCAGCCCATGTAGTCTTCCAACCCATCTCCCAATCTGTCCTGCACAGGTATATCCTACACAGGTATAAGTTCCTACAAATATCCTACACAGATATAAGTTCCTTAAACTTACCAGATTCTGTCACCTTCCTTTCAGAGCTTGCCTGTGAGCCTCACTTGCATGCTATTTTCTTGGAGATCCTCCTTAAACCTAAAACTAGGTGAGTGGCTTCCATTACATGGGGTCACCTTAGCCTACCCTTTCACACTCTAATCCAGGCCACTCTTGCAATTTCTATGTCCAAATCTGCCTCAATGGGCACTGTCTCTAAACATGGTTATTGGTGTCTATAGTCCCCAAGACAGTGCTTAGGCCATGTGGACCTTACTGGTAAAATCAATGAATTAATGAATTGGAAAACATGGAAGAGGAGCTCAAGTAATCCCACAGTGTAAGCTGATTTAGACGGAAAATTCCAACTTGTTTTCTTCTAGTTATCTAGCTTTAGGCAGCTTGTTTAACCTCCTAGTTTCCATTTCTTGATTTGTAAAAATGGTGACATTTTATACTCCAGGGTATATGGCTGCTATAAGAAGAATCAGGTGAGATCAGGTAATGGCATCTCTACAAGTATAACGCTCAGGGAGAAAATCAGTCACTGCTGATTCTTTTCCATTTTGCACTTAGCAGTCGTGGGACCCATTAAGGAGCTTCTGTCTTCAAGCAGAACACTAGAACTACAGGGAAGAGCTAACCAAGAATTCGACGGGTGATTATTCTTCGCAAGAGAACTACCACTAAGATGCTAGAACATGAAAACAAAAGGTGAAAAACCCTTTTTCTACTGCTGTTTCACAGTGATCACTTTTGTAAAGCTGGCTGAAATACTAAACATGCTTAGTTTGCTTTTCTCTTACCCATAACCCTTTTGAGATATTCAACCTCATGAGAAAAATCATTCATCTCAGAGTAGAATTTTATGGGCAATTTCAGGCAATGAGTTCCTGAGTCTGCACACTGGCCTGGGTGGCAGAATGAAGCAAGAGGGCTGTGGAGCCTTGGTTGTACTCACAGGCCTGAAACAGGGTCCTGCTGGAGATAAGGTAGGGCTTTGGCATTAGCAATGATCTCCTGAGGCAGAGAAGAGGGCTCCATACGCTGGAACATGGGTGCATTTTTCTGCAGAAAAAGAGAATTACCATCACTGTGTGGCACCTGCTGTGGAGAAAATAGACCTTACTTGATTCTCAACACAAATAATACCTTGTTTGACCAGCTTAGTCTTTGATCTACTTGGTTTCTATTCCATGTTACTAGAAAGCTCCCGCACCCCTACCACACTTGCTTTAAGAACAATGTACTTCAGGGACCTAGGGCCTGGCCCCTTGGAGGCCATATGGCTCCTTGTGGTCCCCCACCCACAGCACTCCGTCACTGGGTTTCACCTGTTCCTCCAGTTGCTGCCTCTGCTTCTTTACTTTACTCTGTTTGTAGTAGTCCATGATCATCATTGCTGCATAGATTTTGCCCACAGTCAGGTCGGAGGCTAAAAACACAAATGTGGCTTGGTGGTGAACAAGGAGAAGGCAGGTGGAAGGGAGTAGGGACACCTCACAAGCCAGGTTATCTATTTTCAGGAGCAGGTGCATACCCTTGTTCACCCATTCATCCAGTATGCAATGAGACACTGAAGATACAAAATGAATAGGCCCTAAATCTGTCCTTAAGTAGCTTATATCTCCACTCAATGATAGTAACAATACGGACAGTGAGAACACACACTCTACCACTCTAGATGTCTATACCTAAGTAACAATACCTTCTTCCTATATGCATGAGGGTTTGCTACATAGTATTTTGTAAAAGGAAAGAACTATGCACCTAGAGAGTTTTACTTACAATCACAATGACCAATCTCAAGAAACTGTTTTCAATTAATGATTAGAAAGATAAAAAGTAGAGAATTTAGTTCCCTAAGGATGAAGGAGCAATCTTCCTTTATCTCCTTGATTAGCCCAGGGTTTCTAAAAGATGTGGCTTTGGCATGCTGGGTTAGTAACAAGGACACTCAGAAGGAGACCCCACACCTTTGGGCATGGGTACAAGCAGATCCAGCATCTTCTGGGACAGGTGGGGCCAGATGGCTAGGGTCTCCTTTTGTAGCTCCGAGTCTAGCTGCTGCCTATCTGCACCACCTAGAATAAAATACATTATTAATAAATGAATTGGAAGAGAGGCAAAAATAACAGAGACTGAGGGAGCAGCCAGGGGCAGGAGCTGAATCAGCATGGCACCCCATAGTCTGAGAGGAAATTCTGGCACTTAGTGACAGTGGATCTTTCAATACTAGGTCTTCCTGCTGAGAAAGCACAACACACTTGGGCTCACATTTTCAGCAACTACGGCATATTCTGCCACAGATCTGGGGCCCTGCAACCAAGATCAACTTCCTCATTGATTCTAAAAGCTTCTGTGGTGCCCAAGGAAAAATAAAAATTGCCACAAGTAAGCCTTCCCTGCCTCATGACAGTACACATATTGTCCTTTCTGCCACCTTAACTCCACAGTCTGAGTAACCTAACTTTAAAAAGGATTTCAATCAGGAAAGAGAGGCAGGCTGAAGGTCTGTTTAGAAGGGCTGAATTTATGTCCTATATTACTGAATTACCAATCAAGATGAGCAAAAGTATTCCCAGGTTTCCCTATGATGCGTCTGCTGAAAAAGGGCATCTAAGATTTTAGAGAAAAGATGCCATATAGGAAAAATATGAGAATGTTAAATAAATATCCAATTAACAATTATTCTAATATTCCTGCTATATACCACACATGGACTCATCCACTGTTAAAACTGGAAGGAGACTCAGAGATGATCTAAATATTTTTGTTTTGTTTTGTTTTAAAATTTAGTACAGGGTCTCACTACACAGATCAGACTTGTAGTGATCCTCCTGATTTCAGCCTCGCAAGTGCTGGGATTACAGATACACACCACCATGCCCAGTCTAAGGTATTTCTTTATCCACAGGAAAGTGGCAAATACTAAGCCTGAGAGGTTATACCAGGACCCTGACACTTGGTTTCCAGGGTACTGCGTCATCACTTCCTTCGCTGGCTGCATGATGATCCAAACAGCTCTGTCCTCTACCATCCTGCACAGGTTGTTCCATAAAGCCTCCCTTTACCTTGCCCTTTCCCCTTCCTGAGCTGACCTTTGGCAATTTTAATGTCCAGAGCTGTCCGGATCAGAGCCATAAGTGTGGAGGTGAAGTGGACGGTCATGTCCTCAGCTACTGGCATGTTCATCAGGACCAACCTCTGTGTGAAAGAGAAAAAGGAAACGGCAGGCAAAAAAAAAAAAAAAAAAGAGAGAGAGAGAGAGAGAGAGAGAGAGAGAGAGAGAGAGAAGAAAGAAAAGAAACAAACATTGAAAGATACCTTGGTGAGAAGGGAAGAAAAGTTCAGAGGTCAAATGCACAGACAAAAAAGAAGGGCAAGGATTCCCCATCCCCTGTCCCAGTCCTATCCCCTGCTTCTCACTAAAGGCTTATTTGCTGCTATTTTTTCTGGGGAATGATGCCAAATTCCAAGAGAAGAGGGTTCCCTAATCATTCTTCAGAACTCCCTCTTGAGGAGTTCCAAGAACGTCTCTGATAGGAATAGGAAGTAATTGCTAAAAGAAGTGGCTCAGGGAAAGGAGTCAGCTCTAGGAGGTGGCTTCATTCCCTGCTTCAAGGCTGCATATTTTAACTGGTCCCATGAACATCCCAAACTTGAAGGAAAAACAGTATAGGGTGGGGATTTTGCTTTATCTGACTTGAATGATGCATCCTAGTGCCCCCTTTTTGAGTCTTTCAAAGATGAAATTTGCCAGCACATGATTGACATGCATAAGTCCAACTTATCCAAAGGATGAGGTGGAACAGGATGGACAGGGAGAGAGTGCAAACAGGCTCTAGGAGAAGGAGGAGGAGGACAAAGGGATTGGGGAAGAGAGAGCAAGAAAAGGGGGCACAGGCAGGAGCAGAGTGGGCAGGCCCTGTTCCCTTCAGCCAGAGGAAGGGATCCAACTGAAATGGCCAAATCCACTTTCCAGAGAGTATCTTGTTTTTTAAATTCTTTACCTTTCTTCTGACCCCTTCTCCAGTTCTCCCACCCAGCTTTGTCCCAGAATTGCACATAATTCAGGGTCATATTCTACCACCTGGTGCTTTTGGATGTGGCCATCATGAGTAGAAAGGATACGAGCCCCTAAGCTGTGCATGAGAAGCCATACACTTGGGTGGGATGAGAGTCCCTAAGTGGCCACGGTCCAGGGAAATGCTCTCTGGAGCAATACAACTTGGAGGAAGCAGGGGAATGGCCTCTGGCAGAACCACCAGCCTAGCAGGGAGGAAGTATGGTCTCTTTTGCAAAGCAAGATCTCAGATATTCAGCTAGAACATGTTGCTTAGAGTGATTCCATGAACGCAATATCTTAGGGTGTAAGGGCAATTTCTTGGTATGTAAGTTCCATCTCTCCCACTTTCTAAACTCCCAAAGAAGTGGCAATATCTGAGTCAAATGGGGCCTCTAATCCAAGTTTTTTGTGCAGTCTCCACACTGATTTCCACAGTGGTTGTACCAGTCTACAATCCCAATGAACAGTGGAGAAGGTCTCCTTTTTCCTCACAGCCCCACCAGCAATTTGTCATTGGTTGACTTTTTGATGATAACCATTCTTTCTGAGGTGAGATGGAATCTCAGTGTTGTTTTAATTTGCATTTCTCAAATGACCAGTGATGTTGAACATTTTTTCACGTATTTATTTGTTATCTATATTTCTTCATCTAAGAAATGTGTTCATCTCAGATGCCCAGTTTTGGTTTTTTGTCTGTTTTTTTTTTTAACTTTTTTGTTTTTTAATGTATTTAGTACAGGGTCTACAGGGTCTCACTACACAGATAGTACTCATAGTTTTCAGCATCCCAAGTGCTGGGATTACAGGTGTGTGCCACCACACCCAGTCTCAATCACTGTCCCAGCTTGCCCCAGGGGCAGGGCCAGCATCTCATGCCGGAGATCAAACCCTGGCCCCTGTGCTCTGCCTAAGCAGGCACTTTAGTCCAGCAGCTATCATGTTTTTTTTTTTTTTGTTTTTATTTTTGTTTTTTTTTATGTATTTAGTACAGGGTAAATAGGATCTCACTATATAGACTGGACTCCTAGTAATCCTCCTATTTTCAGCCACCCAAGTGCTGGAAATACAGGCGTGTGCCACCACACCAAATCTCAATCCCAATCTCAGCACACCCTGGCAGTGGGGCTGGCATGGCCCCCTGGGGATTGAACCCTGGTCCTGTGTCTGCTGAAGCAGGCACTTTAGTCCACTGAGCTATATGGCTGGCCCTTAACACCCACTTTTGGATTGGGTATTTGAATTTGGGGGACCTGAGTTTTAAAAATTCTTTATATGTTGTAAATAGAAGTCCTTTGAGGGACAGTTGCCTAAAAGTTTTTCCCAATTCATGGATTTTCCTTTCACTCTGTTAGTAAATATATACTACTAGATGATTATAAACGCTGCTGCTTTTTTTTTTTTTTATACCAGCAATTGAACTCAGTACCCTGCACTTGCCAGGTAGGCGCTTATGCCACTGAGCCACATTCCTGGCCCTAATTTCTCTATAGAAATATTACATACCTTATTTGGAAGAGTATTTAATAAATGTACTGCCTTCTTTAAAAAAAAAAAGAAGAGGCAGCACTACTATGCTGTGTTCCTACGGGAATGAATGTGCTCTGGAGTTTTAACAGCAGACCGGGGAATTCTCAGTGACTACTGGTAGTGCACAAAGAAAAGTTTGGGCCTTAAATCCACGAGCAACTGAATAGCAGGTGACTCCCAATGAGCACTCTGCTGTGAGCAAGCCACGGGAAGCCACCCACAGCTGTGTCACTCTCCAAGGGACATGTAGTGCTGAAGGCCATGTATGTCAGTGGGCACCCTTTCCTGCAAGAGTATTTCCTAGAGAATCAGACATCCAGGCGAGTGTGGAGAGGTGCTGCACTCCTCAGATCATTGTGAAATTCAGGACATGTTCCTCTCTTGTCCTTGCTCCTTTTTGATGCTATGGGGAAAGAAATTTGTTCGGAGTTTTCTTCTCTGCTAAAAACTTCTTCTGGAACCACACATAAAGGAATTTGTGCATTATCGCCCTGATTTATCTGAGTGAAAGTGTTTCCTTTAAAATAATCCCCAACAGCTGTTTTGGTGTAGCCCTCCTTCTTCCCCACATACCCTAAAGCCGTGGCCACCACTCTGCCTCCTCTAGAGGGAAACACACCACTAAAGTGCCTTTCCAATAATCCACTCACAAGAAGCCACACGCTTACGAAACACAGAGTGACACATGAAAGCCCCGCGGTGAAGAGTTCTGCAAACCATCCCTGTGACCTGTAGTGACTCGTGTGAACCGTTCTGGCCCTCCAGCCTCACCATCTCCTTCTCTTTCCTTCCCACCTCCACCGCCCCAGCATGGCTTCCTCCCATGATCCCATTTGCTGTTGGTCTCTAGCCCAGAACAAAGGAAGGGGTGGTCTACCTTATATGCCACTTTGGAGGGACATCTCTTGCCGAGGCCTAGCGGTGGTGACATGAGAGTCAGCATTTCATACATCTCAGTGTAATGGATGCGGCCACTGCTCATGGGGGAGTGGTAAGTCAGGATGGGGGCGGGACAGGAGGGGTGGCAGGGAAAGGAGAAGGAAGTTGGGGGAAGGATGCAGACAGGTAGGAAAGGAAAACAGGCATTCCCAGAGAGCCAAACAAAATAAATAATACAGAAAACAGGAGAAGAAAAACAAAACAAAATGGACAAACAGGAAAAGAATAGGAAACCTGTTAATCAAGGCAAATCATACATGTGACTCCATCCTGGTATGGATTTATATCACGCCCCACACAGACCCGGGAACACTGGTTGCAACCTTTGGTCCCTCTGACACCGGCAGAAGGTGCTGATGGGGGGCTCCATGTCTCCTTCTTGGTTAGCTTTATCCTTGCTTTCCTGCTTCCTTCATCTGCCCCCAGTATAGAATAAGCTTATTTTCAATTCCCAGGGCTGTGCGTGAGCGGTATAAACCAGATAGACGGTGCTCCAGCCGTGGGTAAGAATTTCTGGTCCCGGCTGGGACTGGGACACTGGCCTGGAAGTCAGACCTCACTCCTCCCCTAAACCCACAGGTAGAACACCGTGTATCCCCCCTCTGGTGTGTGTGTAGCAGAAGGCGGCGGTAGCTGGCTTCAAAAGTGGTGGGCTGAGGTTGCTTGTCAGAGAGTCGGCCCGTTGCTTCCACCTGGCTCTGTGGACAACAGTGTTCTTTATTCCCCAGCATGCACCAAGTCGATGGCATGCTGGGGACAGAAGAAACTAAACCAGGAGGAGGAAGAGCATCTTGCATGCCATGCTACCCTCCCCAGCTCTCCCGCATGCGGCTGCAGGTTTCACCAGGCTGGAGTTTAAAGAGTCTCAGCAGAGGCAGCTGTTGAGCCTCCTGAGTATGGATCACTGTATAACCACCCACGGCAGCTCTCTCCATTGCCCAGGCAGGTTCCTTCCTGTGCCTGTCTTCTTCCAGCAACCTGGGCAGTGCTATGCCACAAGGAGCCCATCCTTCCTTCCTGTGGCCCCACGTAAGGGCTCCTTGTCTAGCAGGCACAATCTCGGACGGGGACTTGGTAGAGCCATTCAATAGAGAAGGTTCCCACTATGTGGTAGAGTTGGCAAAGGAATTCCTTTGTGGCCCTGAACAATGTCCTTGGTCTAACCAACAAAATGATGAGTTCCTCCTCTCAAGCATAATGGCAAGACTCTAAGGCAACGAATCTGCTTGGCAGCCTTTTGACCTCTACTGATACCATCCTAGACTCTGAGACCTTGCACTTTCCCCAGCACAACTCCAGAACTGTGCCTCCTTTACTTCCTCTCACCTGTTACCCTACCATTTCACCTCTTTTTTGTCCTAAACCTCTTCTAGTCCCTTCTGGCCAAGACACCAGGGCCTGGGAGGCTGGGCAGAGGAGATCACCAGAATCACTCTGCTTCATCATATACGGGATGATGATGTCAGTAGCTAACTGAGAGCTTCCCCTTCTCCAGTGATGGGAAAGCAGAACCTTGCTAGATTAAAAAAATGACTGTACTCTCTGGAGGAGGGAGAAAACCCTGTGATTGAGTGCACAGACCCAGGTAGACTAGATTGTGTGTGTGCATGTGTGTACATGCATATATCCAGTGTGTACATGTGAAGAAAAGTGAAAGAGATCAACTCGATTTTTATATTATGTCTTTAACTCTGTTCTGCCTTCCTGACAAAACACTCCCTGTTTCCTGGTAACAGCTGCTGGTTCTGGGAGGGTTTGGACCTCTTTAAACTCAAAGGGAAGCAACATGAAGGTGCCTTCATGTGCACAGTGGTGGTGGAGCAGAGGACAGAGAGGAGGGGTTGATGCTGCATCCCACTGAGGGCGTGACTGGGGGCTGGGAGGCAAACCTTGCAAGCCACCCTGTAGGGGCAGTTCTCTCCCAGGCCCAGAGGAGGCGAGATCACCCGCACTAATTTGTACATATCCTTATACGGGATCCTGCCGCTGTAAAGGAAGCAGAGGTGGGTTAATAGGATAATCAGACAAGGATGGGGAGGAAATGAGAGCTATTCCCTAAAGGGGTTGGCTGGGAGAAGGAAGAGCAGCTTCTTCCTTTGGGCCTAGCAAAGCCAGACCAGAAAACAGCAAGTACTAGAGAATGATCATCTTACTAATCCGCATGGTCCCAACTTTTTCCAGAAGTGAGAGTCCATCCACCTAGCTGACCCACACCTAGCTAGAAGTAGCTGTATCTCCAGGTTTACCTAGGCTGCTAAGAACAAAGATGACCAGCATGCCTGTGACCACTGGCCAGCGCTATACTGGCCGGCCACGGAGAGGACAATGGAACTATTTGCTCTTCACAGACACTGATTAGTCAGCTACTCAGACTGCCTATCAAGGGCAATGGGAAATCAATGTCTTTCTATAGACTGCAAGAGACAAATTTCCTATTAGGTTAATTAGCAAGGAGCACAGCTGGCGCGAGAGAATTAACACAGCCTTGATTCCCTTGGCCACAGATTTTCCTCAGTTCAGCTTCAGCAAGCTGTTTTCCACTCTGGGTCAGCCTGCTTGGGTCCTTGTCCAGATAGCAGACTGGGAAGGACCCAGACACACCCTCCTAGCTCTAGTTCTGCCATCCAGTACTCAAGTGGGACCCTGCCAGAATTCCAGATAAAAATGTGACCAACTCCTTCTCCCATGAGCCTGCTAGATTCCTAGCATCTTGTGGAAGGTGCAGAATTAAATATTGATTAATTTTCAGTGGCCAAAGCATCTTCACTGTCAGGGTTCCAACTAAGGAATCTGCAGGCCTCAAACAGAACATGTTTCCATCGAAAATTGTGAAAAATTGTCTCCTCTCTTCATTTTCTCAATGAGCTCGCTCGGTAAACATCCAGTCCTCACTGACGGTGGCACCAGGACAAGTGCCCTGCCCCATCTCTACTTTTTCTAGACTTCTGATTTGGTTGCTGATTCTTCTTGTTCTTCCAGACAGCAGCTCCTCGCTACTTGCATGGCTCTCAGTTCTGCAAGGCCAGTGACTTATCCTTGTGTTCTTCTTGCTTATTTCTGGTGAGATGAGGAATTAGGGGAGTTATTAGTGGGTATGCAATAACGTTCTCTGCAATCTGTATCGGTCTTTTAGAAGACAATCTTGCTGTACTTGTTAGTCTCCTCCAACCTTTTTTTTTCCCACCGAGAAAGCAAATGAAATTCTAGCCAGCAGTTATACAGTGATTGTCAAAGCAGACAGAAGAGGTTCACCTTTGCCTTTTGCTCCTTTTGCTTAGTTTGTGTGCCCAAGTCTTATGATTTAGTCCTCGTGGTACTATTTCTTCACAGCAGCTGGAATTAGTGAGGTGCAGCAGGTTTACCGTATGTGGAAGTTGGATCCTAAAGCAATGCAAACCCACAAAAAGTCAGCTTTCTAAGAGTCAACGAGAGCTGAGTGAGGCTAGGTGAACAATGACTGCCGTGACTCACAGGTCGCTTCTCTGAGGTGTGTCACTAGGCTGCCAATCCCATAGCCATCCATGCTTTACAGATGCTGATTTGCCTTCTTTCCAAGTTGCATTCTCACGTGGTTACCATCAGTGGCCATATTAATAGCATGCGTGTTGTAACAGCATCTGCAGGATCATCCTTTAAGGCAGGAGAATATCATCATCACAGCTCCCCAGATGAGGAGGCTCTGACACATGACTCAGTCAAGGTCATATAACTGATAAAATGCGAGCCTGGCTGCCTTCTCTCAGGACACATTGGCTGCTGTTTCCTAAATCAGCTACCTATGAAAAAGTGAGTCCAGGAAGGAAAAGGCTATTGCTTAGCCATTGTAACAGGAATGGATTTAGATAACTCTGAGCTCTCAGTCATAAATAATTACAGAGAGGTAGAGGAATTCTGGTTCACCCTTCCAGCCCAAAACTAGATTGCCTCACTGGAGGATAGATTTTGGGAAGCATCTCACATTATAGGGGGTTCCAGGTGGAAGCAACGTGGTCCATTCCTGTGAAGGATGAGATTTCTTATAGTATTTTCAGAGGGGAACCAGCATGAAAAGAATGGTGAGTTAGGACCCCCAAACTAAGATGGGTCAGAATTGTTTTTCTGGAGGAATCATTCATACAACTCTCACTCTGTTCTCAGCCATAAGGACCAAAACTCTGCCTTTGTTTTGAATCAGGGGTCATCAAACTCTTTTAACAGTATAACCTTTGATGACAAAATATTTTCAATAGTATTTTTGATTTTAAGGATTTGAACCATCTTGGTTACAACTACTCAGCTCTCCCTTGAAGTGTGAAAGAGCCACATACAATACATAACTGAATGTCATAGCCATATTCTAATAAAGCTTCATTTGCAAAACCAGACACTGGGTCAAATTTAGCTCATAGTTAATGGTTTGCTAACCCCTGCTCTAAACACCAGAAGGCACATCACTTCAGACCTTCTAGATGTACAGGAGACAGGAAAGACACAATCCCTCCCAATTCCTGCTATTTAATTCAGTTCCACATAAAAAAAAATCTGCAAGTGTTTAGAGGAAGAGTTGTAAGAACATTTTGCTTGGTTTTTAAAATACAATCTCAAGTTATATCCAAACTGTGTCTGTTAAGACAGATGAAGAAGATGAAACACTAAGATTATTGATCATGGTGGCCAGGTGTCAACGAGCCCAGAAAACGCTTATTAAACCCTGGAGACTTAAGGGAACCCACTAACATTGGAAGGAAAATAAGAGATTATTGGAAGCTACTCTGGGAGTGAACCCAAGTAACCCAAGGTGAAGATCATGATGGAATGATAAAGAAAGGGTAAAACCTGTCACAGAAGGCAAGAGAGGGTGAGGGAAGCAAAAGAAGTAGGATTTTAATGACTGCATTGTTATCCGAGATTATCCCACAGGCATAACCAGAAGATGTTATGCATCCTTCTGTAACAGGCAAGCACCTGGGTGGTTCCAATTCCACTCTCTCCCCCAAGAACTCCAGAGGCATTTGATCTCTGGGTGTCCAAAAGGCTTACACACCATGCTGCTCTGTCGTATTCTGCCCAGACACGGACAAATTCATCCAAGTGGTGCGGCCCCAAGATGGAGGAATCCCGAGTCAGGTACTCAAAGTTGTCCATGATGACAGCCACAAACAGGTTGAGCATCTAAAGGACAGAGAGGAAAAGAGGAGTTGGGGGTGGTGAGAAGCCTAAAGCTCAGGGAGCAGGAGCAGAGGCATCAAATAAAAGATTTCAAAAGTCCATAAGGCTGAAGTTCCTAGCTGCGCACTGCTGATCTGAACTGTACATTTCAGCATGTGAGCACTGCGATTTCATTTCGATGCCATCCGTATGTGCAAAGCCCCCCACATGCATTACTTGTTCAATTTATTTCATTGCCTTTGTGGTAGCAGACAGAGCAGCAACAGCTTTAGCATTCTCAAAGTCTAGAGAAAATCAAGGGCAGCTAGCAAGATCCCTCTACGGCTTCTTTCCCTCACCTTTGCTCCACAAGAGCGACCTAAAGGAGAGCTCGTGAGTAACACAGAGTGAGGGGACAGCTGACTGGTGAGGACTGAGGCTGTTTACAGATCTGCAGGGGCTTTGAGACCCTGTCTCCCTTGTGTTTTTTCATCTGACCTTTACTGCACATTTACTCTGTCCCAAACAGACTCCAGTGCTAGGATGTGAGATAAGAGAGAGCTTGTCCGGAGTTAGGCCCCCACCCCCATGCCCAGTTCAGCGCTTAAGGCACAGAAGGCCTTTACTGCATATAGCCTCTTGGGTCTTCTTAATAGCTCATGCAGTATGCAGAAGAGATTGTGATGCATTTAAAGCATAACAATGGTACAAAATCTGAAGAAAAGCTATAGAAGAAGGTTGATTTTTGAGCTGAGTCCTGATGGACAAGGTCCTACTTACCAGACAGGATAGGTATGACAGAAGGCAGAGGAGACGGCATGCATGACAACACAGCACAGAGTATGCAGGGGCAGGCACGGGGGTGGAGGTGGGGGGCTGTAGGGGACTAGAACAGCCGGGGTCAAAGGTTAGATTTCAGAAGCATCTTCTCAGCCATGCCAGAGTCTAGACCAAGATCAGCAACCTGGTCAGCTAGCAGATATTGTGGACCTCGTGGCTGTACTGTCTCTGCCACAACTATTCAGCTCTGCTGTTGTAGAACCCAGTAGCCACAGACACTGCGCACACAAATGAGCCTGGCTGGGTTCCAAGCAACCTTTATTTACGGATACTGAAATTTCAATTTCATATAATTTCCACATGCCATGAAATATTATTTATCTTTTCCTCCCCCATCACCATTTAAGAATGCAAAAACCATTGTTAGCTCACAGGCCACATGAAAACAATGGCAAATTAGATTTGGCCCTGGGCTGTCATTTGCTGATCTCTGGTCTGGACTATTCTTCAGGCAACAGGAACCACTAAAAGGGTTGAAGCAGAAGAGAGACCAAGGTACATTTTCATTTGGAAATAACCCTTGGTAACAGTGCAGAGGGTGGACAGGAGAATGGGAGGGGAGGACTCTTCCTGGACCAAGCCAGGAGCAAGAGAAGCATAAAGACAGGATTAGAGAGCTAGTGAGGTTATGCTGGATAGGACTTCACGTGCAGGACTGTGACTTTCTTTAACAGGCACCCAGCACACACTGGCTATCTTTCTGGTGCAGGTTTTTGTCTGTTTGCAGTTAGTGTGGCTCCACGGGACACCATCCTATGACCCAGGCCCCAGAAAGTCATCAGGTCTCATTGTCTTGAATAGTGTTGGTTAGTGACCTGAGCAGAACTAATCAAAGGGTATCAGATGAAAGACTTGCTCTTCCCTGTTGTTCATGAGTGCACGAGGCTATGAGGTATAGAACCACTATGACCCTCAGGGAGTCATGAGGTAGGGGACTAGAAAGCTAAACTGATGTAGAGGAATGTGATGGAGAAGATCAGTAAATAGAGAAAGAAAGCTGATCCCAGATGTCATCTGAGCCCCTGGCTGAAACCTGGCCTGCCCTGAGATGCCTCATTCATATGAGCCTGTAGAATCTCATCTTGTTTTTATACTGGGCTTTCTGTCTTTTGCAGTATAAAGTCTTGCTTCATAGAGACCCACTGGCTGGGGGGATGAAGGAACAGGAGTCTGTTGCAGATCCCAGGTTCAAGGCCTAGATGCCTGGAAGAGCCAGCTGTGAAGGTAAGGACACAACATAAGGAGCAAACCTGTAGGAGGGGAATAGTTGGACTCTTCTCCACATGGAGCATTGGCTACATTCTCCTAGTTAGGGCTCACAGTCCCTTCCTCACCTCCCCTACCCCTTTTTTTCCTTTTCCTCCCTCTGTGGAGAATACAAATGAATTCATTTGTATTCTGGAGGTCTACTTGCCTTTATTACCCTGAAGGTGAGAGCCACACCCTAGCAATGATGCAGGAATGACTAGGGGTCCTAACAAATCTGTGGAGCTACCATAAGCCTGACAACCTTCCCCCAGATTTTGCTGACACGAGAAGAAAATCATCACTCTTCATGGTTAAGATGATGTTATTTGGGGAGCTTTATTGCATGCTGCTGAATCTACTCTGTCACTGCGATGAGAGCCACTGTGAATTTATTTAACCTCTGCCCAGGTTATAACAGATTTTCCAGGTATCCACACATTCCTTTGATGCTTTTTGGGGGGTATCTATTATTAATGTTAACACAAACTATTAACATTGTTATTGCTTCACATTTGTATGGTCTGCAACAGTATGTTACAGTATGTTACACACATTCCCACCTATTATTTGCTTTTCTGCTTCCTCTAAACCTTTGTGAGGCAGGTTTAATTACCATTAGCCCTTCAAAGAAACAAGTGCTTCCAATTCACTTTCATAATTTTAGTCCCGAGCTTGGCATACCATAGTGCATCAATAAATCTCTGCAGAGTGGTTGCTCTAAGTTAAGAAGCTGTGTGACTTGCCCAAGGTCATAAAGCCAGTCTCATGGAAAATAAAGACTTGAGGGCAGATCAGCTCCTCCTGAATACAGCCTCATTAAAAATAACATGAATGTGAATTATGCAGCACCCTTCATCTCAAAGTTCTAAAAGTACCTTTAGAGTCCCTAATTAATTTTACAGTTATATCTTGGTTTCTTTTAAATATTTATTATGAAACATTTAAACTACGTAGGAAAAATTTGAGAGGTCTCCATCCTGTTCTTTCAGCTCTACTCAACCCTTGTAAGTACTGCTGTGCTATAAGTGGGTACCTTGGTTGACTGTTCTTCCATAGTGCCTAGCTCAGGGCCAGCCTTTGAAGAGCTACTCAGTTAAAGTGTGCTGAAGATATGAATGAATAACCTTTAAACACTAATTAGTACCATCATTCTAAGTTTTCTTCCAGTTATTTGCACTGACATTATGCTTTCAGATATGCAAACAGGAGCCTATTTTGTGTTCTTTTTCCACCAAAAAAAATGTTTCACACCCATGAGAAGGAAGTGTACTGAAACACATGTGTTGGCTTACTGTACATACAATATGGTTATCATCAAGTCATTTTCTCTCTCATTTTAAGGAATCTACACAATGAACATATCTTAGCCAAGACCGCAAAGGGAGCTCCCTTAGCCTCCACTAGTTCAGACTCTGCAACATCAACTTACACAACCACACTTGTCATCCTGCAACCACTGCAGAGCTAGACTGGGGGAAGTTTCCATCTCCTTGAGATCACTTTAGAGAGGTAGAAATTTCTACACATGAGACAGTTAACTCAGTCCTGTGGTGCAGAGCTCTGTCACCTACCACTTTTCAGCAACAATACTGTTTTAACTTAAGCTTTCATGGAGCCAGAAGCATTAGCAGTGAACCTGAGCTGAGGGATGTAGCATGGACAGAAATACCACAATGACCCTTTTATTGATCTGGGAGCACCTCACCCATTTATTCTGTTTATCTGAGGTACAAGGTGGAAATGTTTTTTAAGAGCAGAATATATCAGAGGAAAGAAAGTTCCTGTCCAAGAGTGGGACAGGAGGGTGGCCCAAGTGGGTTTTCCCCAGGAAGCTGGCTCTTCCAGGGACTTTTATAGTGTAAAACCATGCAGTGAGAAGAGCAATGGTGTTTATAATCTCATTGGTTGACCATCGTTTTGTCCCACCTCATGCCCACCTAAGAGAATTCCCATGTTCTCCATCACCCAAGGTAGAAATTTTTGGATACTAGCATGACAATTCATGCTTGCTCTAAAAAAAAGAACTAGAAAGGCCTCCTCACTCCTTTATAAGTGGAAATGCTCCATATATATTTACTCAAAGCAATCATATCCTTTCTCACTACCAAGGTGGCCAGCTGTCATCTAAAGCAATGATGCTACCAATCAGGAGGAAACCACACCTATTATACAGTATCATCATTCTTCACTTATTAATCCACTTACTTTGTGTTTTCAGGGAACCTTTTCTCAAACAGATCAAAAATGTCCAAAAGACAGATAAGATGTTCTTATCCCTATCTATAAGACAAAATACCTGAGTATAAAAAAAAAAAAAGGACTTACTCTGAGTCACCAAAAGTCAACATGAAACTCAGTGTTCCCATCACTGAACTGCACTGAACTACTCATATCTTTTCTCACAAAAATTCTTCCCTTGCTCCAGCAAATACTTTTCTTAACCATTGGAAATCATGTACGTAGGGGACTAAAGAGCATCCGGCCTCTGGAGGTTCCCTAAAGGAGGCCTAGAGAGCGCCCTTCTTCCCGTGGGTTGGAGTGTGAGAGGAAAAGGGGATAGGATAGGGCAGGAAAAGAACATGAGTGCACACAAGGAACTTTCTCCTGTCCATTGTCAGGAGGGCTGGTACAGGGCTAGGGTGGCACAGGCCGTATCTGCAGGAAGAGCCTAATGTTGCTTACCAAGAAGGAGCAGAAGAAGATGAAGGAGACGAAATAAACATAGGCCAGGTCAGTGCCACAGCGCTCATTCTCATTCTGCCCAGATGGTGCAGTGGTGTCAGGCTCACAGCCTTTCTCCCCGAGGCATGACAGCATAATCTCCTGCCAGGCCTCACCTGTGGCACTCCTGAATCCAGAAGATACTTTGGTTAGAAGGAGCAGGTCTCTATATCCTATCTTAGCCTCAGATGTCTTTCCCAATGCACAATCCATTCTCTTATCATAGGCCCTACAGGCTTCCTTCATACCAAGCTGACCCTTCTAGTGTTTTCCATGCAGAGATGAAGAATGCCATCGAGGTCTCTCCTGGGTTCTTTCACCCATCCACTGCTTCTTCACCTATCTGGGGAATCTCTTTTGATAGTGGTAGAGAAAGAGGTGGGACTCTAGAACTCCATGTAAACCTAGGTTCCAGCTCTTAAATGGAATTTGGCCTCCAAGAAATTGTCCTCAATCCCTCTTCCAGATTCTAGAGCATGTATTGAAGTTGATGTGTGCAAATTAACAACTGTGTCAAAGTTATTGATTAAACTTTCTTGTATGGGCAGTTAGACAAAAATTACCCTGTTCTCTCTTTCACTGCCTATTCTGATAGAGGCCAAATAAGCAGGACAAAGAAATGGAGATAAGAGTCTGAACAAGTTCCTCTCCCTCCACTACTAGGACTCCAACTAGGATAGTTTCCCATTCAAGTACCTGAAGAGTAGCATGAGGGACCCAAAGAAGCTCCGGAAATTGTTGTGCCGGTTGATGTGACTTTCTTCATCTAATTTGATGTTTCCGAATACCTTGTGGGGAGAAAAACAAGAGAAAGTAGTGGGCATTACTGAACTGTGTGTTGTGTCCAGCACATGGCCATTAGATGCACAGGCAGGGCTAATAGAGCTACATGCATGACTTCCTGATGAGACAACTCAGATCCAGAGAGCTGAACACCATGCTGCTAGCCTGATGAGAAGGACTAATTATCTTCCCCAGTATAGCAAAGGAACTAGTGCTAATAAGGTCCAGGTATAGCTTAGATTGCAAAATCCTTTAATGTCCTTCTGCTTATACATAGATACTCCTACACCTAATTTAGTCTTTTTATTTCCATGGTACCTGTCACTGTGGTACTCAAACATTTTCAAAAACATTATCCCCTAACAGGGATGCAGGGAAAGACTCCCCCTTCTCTTCCTGTCTCTGGTGGCCATGATGGGAATAATCTGTATTTGTTGAAGATGTCATTTATAGTTTGGGCAGGTGCTGCCCTACAATTTGCAAGCAATTTAGATCAGATTGGATAGAGCATCCCTTCCTTCATTATATATCTTTCTATGCAGAATCTCAACCTCAGAATGTTGACTTGTCAGTAATCTCATGAAAATGAACATCCACAGGTCTTTGTGCACACATGCGTCCATCCAAAAGTGACCCAAATCTCATCTAAAAGTGGCCAGGCATGTGGAAGCTAAAGCAAAGCCCATGCCACAGGACAGAGAAAGTCAGGATAAGTGGATATTTGGAAGAAAAGCCAGAAAATGGGCATATCTAGTTACACAGAAAGGTTTACTAGGCTGCTATTGATTGTAGCTATCATGGAAATCCATGTGAAAAAGAACACTCAAGGGAACTTTACCTATAGTAAATACAGATGAACTTTCAAAGATAACTTTCAAGTAAAAATGTGTTTTTGAGAAGGTGTTATTTAACATTTCTTTTTATTTCTTTTTAAATGTAGCCTGGAGTCAAGATTGCCTCTTGGCTCCCTCCATGAGAAGAGCACTTTCACATACATACTGTCTTCCCCCACCCATGTTTCTGACAGCAGGATCTATTCTCACAAGCTAGTATTGATAAAACTGAGGGTTTCTTCAGTCACTTTAGCAGTCATTTGAGGTAATTTTCAGCCTACACTTAGCATTCTCAGTTTATCCAAAATATGCTAAATGGACCACATTTTCCCCCTAACAGTTTTGAGAATGTGCAATTGAGGAACTATCTCTCCCCCCAGCTATTTTGCTCAAGTAACCCCCACTGACACCTGCTTTGGGAATTTGTTCTCAACACTGTTTTTCAAAACCCAAATACTATTTGTCTCTCAGGGAGAATGGAGATGGCAGAATGGAAAGAGGATAAAAAGGTAGAAGATCCCCAAAAAACAAATACAATAATTTCATTCCAAATATCCCACCCAAGCAATAAACTTCAGTTTTGGGTACTCCATTAGACATCATATACTCTTGTCTTGTTCAGATCTCATTCTCTTCTTTCCTTTCACTCTTGGCTAAGAATTCATGCCTTGTCCCTAATCTATCACTTAATACATGAGGTACAGAACATTTTCTCCCTAGGACACTCATAGAACCATCATTAGTGGTCCTGATTATGATTTTTCTGAAACACCCTACTCAATCACAAACTAGACAAAGGGTATGTTGTGATTTTTTGATATGGTATATGTGCAGTAGTCAAAGAAACCACAGCTATTTTTATTATTTCTTAAGGTAACTTTCAAGTAAAAAATTTATGTTTATTGAGAAGGTGGGCTTTAAAATTTCTTTTTACTTCTTTTCAGCTTTTCAGTTTTTGTAACTAAGCCAAATCTGCTATGCCAAAAGGGTATGAAAGAGACAGGAGGAATATTTCAGAAAAATTCATGAAAATATAAGCTTAACTCCATTTTCACTTGGAATAATAGAACATTAGAACTAGAAAGGACCTCTGACAGTATCTAACCAACTCCTCCACTGTATTGGTATGCATGTTAAGATCCAGAGGGATCAAGTGACTTCATCAGCTTCACGGGGCTGATCAGTGGCAGAGCTGAGGCTGTAACAACATATTTCTTTCCATATGCAGCAGGTTACTCCTTCCATCTTCAGAGTTTTCTGCAAAGGTCTCTTCTTCTAGGAAGCCCTTGAGCATCTAGAATAAGGTTGGCTTTTCTCATAGATACATTCACTTGTTACTTATGCCTCTCCAAAAGCTTTTGTTCGTAAATTTGTGTAGGTTTTTCCACTTGTCTTGACTATAGGGGACACATTCTCTCTGGTAACAAGCACAAGTTTGTGCATGGTGCCGGGTCTCGTCACGGACCAGGATGGGGATTGTCAACTAATGATAAGTCACAGTGGAATGACATTCATGAAAGTGCCCTTATAGTTTGGAAAGATGTGTAAGGATTATTGAGAAGATGATGATTTCATCACTGAACAGCTCCTACCTTCCATTAAAGGATTAAAGAAGCGCCTGCATTTGTTGGTCTGGTGGTATCATGATCGTACAGAGCTAAGAACATGGATTGTGGAACAGATGGAACCAAGTTCAAATATTAGCTCTTCTGTACAAAATCTGAGAAGTTGAGCATACTTGAGCTACTTACCCATATTAAGCATCACATCACTCCTGAACACATTAGCAGCATTTCTATACTCATGCTTTCTTTATATATTTCCATCTACTGTCTGCCTATCTATGCATCTCTCTATTTATCTGCATATATGCATATATATACGCATTTAGCACTGTTTGGCACATCATCAAGGAAGTCAAGTAACAGTAAATAGCATTATCAATGTTATCAGTATTATCAGTAGTAGGTTAGAATTTAGATGTGTTATTCTACTTTATTTTGGTTAAAGATGAAAAGTGGTAAAAACTATTTTGAGCATGGGCAAAATAAATTAATTTAATCAAGTTTACATTTAGCTGTTGAAAAATATTCCAATTCTGATATCAAATTTGGGGGAGTAAAGAGGGACTTAACAGAAGTTATCAAGCCAGACTGAGATTCAACGGGAATTCAGCATTGCATACATTATCATTCATCTGTAACAGAATATATCTGTGAAGGAGAACCCACTGCTTCTTAATCAAGTCCCATAATTTTTTTTTATATGTACTTGGTTGTTACAGGGTCTCAGCATGCAGCTCAGACTCATGGTGATCCTCCTGCTTTCAGTTTCCCCAGCACTGGAATTACAGCAATGCACCACTATGCTCAGACTCTG
The DNA here is from genome assembly GCF_000260255.1 of Octodon degus. Lineage (NCBI taxonomy): Eukaryota > Metazoa > Chordata > Mammalia > Rodentia > Octodontidae > Octodon > Octodon degus. The sequence continues at coordinate 1,066,508 of NW_004524752.1, forward strand.
GCCAACTCAGCCTGCCTTGGGGGGCAGGGCTGGCACCACTTGTGGTGCTGGGGATGGAACCATGGTCTCTGTTCTTGCCTAAGCTTGCCTAAGCAGGTGCTTTAGTCTGCTGAGCTATCTTGCTGGCCGCAAGTCCCACAAATTTTGAGCTTGACATTCCAACATTTTTGGATAAAAAAAACTTTCTAGTAGTGGAGTTAGAGGAAGAGCATAACTAAGAAGTACAGGCAAGAAGAGAGAAGGGTGAAAAGATGGGGCATTTTGGAGATGCTCTGAAAAGGGCTGATGAGACAAAAAGCTTGGAAGATGGAACTGTGACTGCAGGTGGCAGACACCACAGAGAAGGCAGCTGGCAGTCTAAAGGCAGCCTACTGCCTGGCTGCAGAAGACTGTCCGCTTAAGTTCTTTGCTGAGGTTTAGTCTTTAAGCCAGAAAGTGAGCCTTCTATGAGGAGCAGAAAGTCTGTGTGTCCAGTAAGACAGGTTCAAGGGATGGGTGGTACTGTTCATTACAGCAGAAGTTCACCTACAAGTGACCGCTACCCTTGAAAGCACTTGGGCCTCTTCTGGATCCGCAGGCCTCTAGCTACCTAAGTGAATATCCATGGTATGACACTAACCTGAGTCTCAAGTCTAGAATGGGAGAGAATGGAGGACTATGATACATGGGGCTGTGAGGCTGGAGATAGGTGGACTGTGGCCCTGGATCTCTTTAGCATGGGCAGGCTGCAGGAGCTCCAGCTGCTTACTAGGCTCAGCCTTCAGGCATAAATTTCAGGTGGTCAAAACTTAATCTAGATGCATTTGCTATCGCTGCACTCATGAGAACAAGCATCAGATCTTTTAGGTCCAGTCCAAACATCAGTGATCCTGGTAAATGGAGTATACATCCCCTCCAGTCTCCTTGGAGATTTCTCTGAGTAAGAACCATGGTATCTTCTTTGATTTAGTGCTTGTGTTGTGTCCACAGAAGCACAGCTGCTTATAAATCAACACCCTCGTCTGACAATCTCAGATGAAGCTACAGCACCATGCTACCCTGGAAACCTGGTGAACCGCTGCATATATGAAATCATCAAGACTTCAGGAGAGCACCCTTAGGCAAGCATTAGTTCAAAGCACCCTCAATCCTGCGTGCTCAGGTTACTAAGCCAGAGAAAACCTGAGTAACACCTTCCCCCACCAGGCCCAATGTGCCAGCTCACCTGCATCCCAATGATGGCATAAATGAAGAAAAGCATGGCAATCAAAAGGCAGACATAGGGAAGAGCCTAGAAGGAAAGCAGAGGAGATCATTAATCAAAAGGAGTTTGCATCAGTCAACAATCTGTGGTCACGGGCAGGAACTGTTGCCCTTAGGGTACTTAACACAGAAGACAGGGACTGTGCTCTTTGAGGCTGTTGTTTTGAGTGTAGTGCTTTTTTGTATGTCCATGTGCTTTGACAGATATGTAAACAGCTGGATATGGAGAGGCTCATAATTTACTTTCTACGACGAATATTCACTTATCCAGAAATGTATCCTATATCTCCAAGGAAAGATTGGAAAACTTTCTGGGCTCAGGATCTATCTCGCTTGGCATGCAGAACATTAATAATCTGAGCAATTGTGATGCAAATTACATAGCTAAGAATCCAACTTTGGCTTCCAAATCCTTGTATTTCTCTTTCCCACTCCCACACCCAGTGTGAAACCCGTCATGGAGAATCTGGAAGCAAAGTGAAATGACTGGGGTCTCACTAGTTTGTCTATTCCTAGAAGGTTCTTTCATCTTCCAATGAAACATGTTTCAGTGCTTAAGCCACTCTCCCTGCAATGTTTCATTATGTTGCATGGAAAAGTCTCAAAAGCCTTTTAAAGTGTAAGCCACAACGACACTTTGCCATGAAGCCATGTAGCACAAAATCCCACAATGTGCGTATATGCTTACTGCCACTTTGGGATGACAGCATTTCAATATGGGATGGGGACAAGTGAAAGAGATAAAAGGCAGGGAACTGCCCTGGTTGGCTGGAGGAGGGTGCCGGCAGGCATAAGGATACGTGGATTTTTAGCTTACTACAGACCACTGTACTTCTGAAGTGATCTCGGTAAGCGCTCTGGCAGACAGTACTATCATAAATCTGCACTCTGTCACGAGTGTGTACATCATATGTCTCCAGAGACCAAATGAAGGCTTTCAGACTGCTTGAGCAGGGCAGGGCTTATCAACAGAGGTAATGAAATGAAAAGCCCTGTGAGACTATTTACAACTTGAGTGAAGCATAAAATTAAAAATGCAACTGAAAGCTGGTGGGAGAATCCCTCTTCCAATAAAATGCTGACTTTCAAAATCTAAGGAAAGGAACGGGTGTTTTCACAGGGGGAGCTTTGGTGGGGAAGCCTGGCAGGAAGGAGGCAGGACTCCTCACCACCTGGAGCGCTGCTACCTTCCACCCTTCCCTCCTGTCCTTGGTCTGCCTTCTCCACTTCAAAGTCTCCAGTCTCTGTTCATCTTTTCCAACCCCCAGGTTTCATGAGAATACCAAAGATTCCATCTGTTCTCCTTTCTTGTCACACCATGAATTCTAATGAAAAGTGAGGGAAGAGGGAAGTTCCAAGCAGCAGGGCTCAGAGGGGAAGACTGGGTGGTGTTCAGGATGGGGGAGGGGAGGTACAGGCAGTAGTAGCACAGAGCTGTTCATATGGTGTTGCTTTCTGCTCAGTATTTGTAAAAGTAGCCTTTGTTAATGTGACTTAAAGAAACTGCTAGACTGCCTCCCAGAACTTTTCTGAAAAGAAAGCACCTCGGTATGATGCAGTGTCCCCTGAGGCAGATTCACTTGTCTTGCTGTTTTCTCTTGTATTCACTGGAATAAACTAATTGCTTGGTTATCAATTTCCAACAGCTCCTCCTTTAATCTCAATGGCATATAGCTTCACAGAGATTTAGTGATTGTGATAAAAATGACAAGATAAGACATTTCTTAAGAGACTTACCACTGAGACTTACTGGGTAGTCCTCTTAAAATTAAAAAAAAAAAAATTTGAAAAGCTTTAAAAGCATCTTGTCTTACAATACACAATGTAACAATCATTGGTGAATTCAGATGACCTTGTTTTTTGAACTTCTGTATCATTTCTAGTGTCTGATTAAACTATTGTTTACTTTATTATTTTTTTTTTTAATGCAGGGTTTCACTATGCAGCTTAGATTCATAGTGATCCTCCTGTTTTCTGCCTCCCCAGTCCTGGGACTGTAGGCATGTGTCACCATGCCTGAATTCTATCGCGGGCTCAGCACACCTGAGAGCAGGGCCGGCGTACCATGTGGTGCCAGGGATCAAACCCTGACCCCTGCACTTGCCTAAGCAAGTGCTTAGACTGCTAAACTATCTTGCCAGCCCTATTTTTTTTAATCTTTTAAATTAAAAAAAAAAAAAAAAAAAAAAACTTTTTCACACAAAAAAGAGCTTCTTGTCTTTCCCATTCTCAATTCACCCATAAGACTCAGATGGTAACTTCTTGCTACGGTTTTAGTTTTTTACTCTGTCCTCTAACTTTGGAAAAATAGTTTTCATTGAGGTGAGGACTCTGCGGCAGTTTTGCTGAACAATTATTCTGAATAAGAGGGACAAGTCAAGGTTGAATGTAGGAAGCTGAAATTCTTACATTGGTCTCACATCTCAAACTCTGAGGTATGTGATGAAGAACTCATTCATGGTGATGTCAGGTGAACTCTCTTTCCAAATTATAATGACCCATGTACTCACTAGATTGGCCCCTTCAGTTTAATTTCTAATTCAAGTCTATAAATAATTAAAATAAAAAGGTGAATTCATGATTTCTCATCTTTGGATCATTTATTGTCATCAAATTTATTTATTTATTTTGTATTTTTTAGGGAAGGGTCTACAGGGTGTTCAGGGTCTCACTACTAAATCGGACTGGTAGAGATCTGCCTGTTTACAGCCTCCCAAGAGCTGGAATTACAGGCACGCGCCACCACGCCCATTCTCAATTGCCATCTCAGCATGCCCTGGGGGCAGGGCTGGTATGGCAGGCCTGGGGATGGAACACCTGGCCCCTGCGCCTGCTTGCAGGTGCTTTAATCTACTGAGCTATTTGGCCGGCCTTCAAATTTATTTTTAAACACATTCATTGAAAAACATTTTTACAAGAGAGCAAAAAGCATTTTAAAAATACACAGGGATCCAAAATCTTAAAAACTACTAATTTTTGATAATTTCTAGAGCCCCAAAATATTTAAGTATGTTTGAGAAACTCCTTTTATTGGGAATCACTGCCACTGAGCCTCAGATAATTGATTTTAATTTCTATTTATTATATCTACACCTCTGTATGACCCCACGACTATTTAAAAGAAATTTCACTGTATTAGTGTGCCCAGGAATCCCTATCTGTAGGTCACAGAGGTGACCATTAGCATATCACGTGATCTGTGGGTTGGGAAATACACACTGATGAAGACAAGGGCACTGAGAACGAATCATCTTCTCATGAAACACAACTGAAAGAGTTTTCCGAGAAACCGTTGCATGAAATAAAACCACTGGCAAGTCCTTGAAAAGGCAGAGGCTATCTGACTGCAGGTGTCATGGCCAGGCTTGCTTGAGGTAATCCAGAACACCTGAGCAGGAGGTGCACTTCGCAGAGCATGTACCTCGCATCCCTGCCTGAGATACAAAGTCAAGGTGCTTTCGTAGAATGAGATTCTATCCAGTAGGCACAAGCTGATTGCTGGCCAGCAAGCTGGGCTATAATTAAGAGCTGGTGCATTCACAGAATGCTTCCATCACAAACACCCATTGTACCAGCTTTGCCTTACCAGTGGTGAAGGGATGGAGGCACCGATGATGCTACATAGTGCTCTCTTCCGTGCTGTGTGATATGACAGAGCCGTCTCAGTCCCCAGAAAGGATTGTCCTGTGCTTCTTACCTTGAAGGACTGCACAAAGGTCCAAAGTAAAATACGAATGGTGTAGCCCTGACGCAGAAGCTTTATGAGACGGGCAGCTCGGAAGAGCTTCAGAAAGCTCATATTGAAACCACTGGTGTTCACCAGCTGGTGGACCAAAAGGAAACATGTAATTAGTGACATTATGGCCATTTAGAAAAATCTAAGCACTGGTTATTTGTATATTTATTCCTCATTTAGATCACAAAATAGAAGACAGTCTCTGTCTTTCTCTGTTAACCCGAACTCCAGCAGATGGTTCAGGCAGCATGCGCTTCTTAGCCTTCTCATGCCTGTCTTCTATCCCCAGCAGAAGAAAGGAGGAATCTCGACACAGGAGACAAAGCTAGCTTCTGGTCTCTACCACGCAGTTGAAAGTTTACAATTACCAGCTACAAGAGCTTCTGTAGTAGTCCCTGTAACACACTATGGCCCTCCTCTACTCAAAGAGTATTACAATGAGCTTACAAAGTATTCTTCAGGATGAGCAAATTTGGGGAAAACATTCAGGCCTACGAACTCTGGAGGTAAAGATCCTACAGTTCTCAAAACTCTAGCAGAGCACTGTGCCTGCTAGCATTCTTCCAAAACTCCATGTTGCTCTACTTTCCAATTAGAGGTCTGGTATTCAAGTCATGTAAATGAAACAAAGCCTTCCACATGATTCAAATCTGCTCCAGCTCCCATTCTCTGGCTAACTCTTGGGAGTGAGGAAATGAACTCTCAGTGCTTGGAGGGGGACATATTTGGTTTGGTGAGGTAAAAGCAATCCTACTGGACAGAGGACTTTTTAAAAATGCTTACTCCAAAGCCAAGGTTAAAGACATTCACCTTGCTGTCTGTGAGGATAATTTCTGTGACGCTGCCAATCACGGTGATGAAGTCAAAGACATTCCAGGTATCTCGGAAATAGTTCTGCCAAGTGCGTTCAGTTGTAGGAGCGTGAGAAAAAGGAGGAGAAAAAAGAATGCAAGGGAAGAAAAGAAAAGACATCTTTCATTACGTAACTTCGTCACTTGGAATTAAAACTTGTCAATTCATGCACAAATTCATTCTAACTTTGGCTTTAGTTTCCTATTTCCAACCAGAATTTCTATTTCTCCTTTACTAATTTGGGAATTTCTCATTTAGAAAGTGGTTCCATCACTATTTGAACATTTTGTTTTTGAAACTGTCAGTGAGAGCTCATATAAGAAGTTTTATAAAAGTTTATTTTTTAGAAATATTTTTTACTGAGGTACTATTCATAAATAAAAAGGTGTAGATGTTTAATATCTACATCTTGGTGAGTTTGGGGATAAGTATCCACCTATGAAATCAATATGACCATTACACCACTTTTAAATTATGCATACTGCACCAAGGGACCCTATAAAACTATAGCTCTAATTTTCAGCAAAAAAAAAATATATATATATATATAGATAGATAGATATAGATATTCACACAAATTACAAGTGTCTAAAGGTCACAGACATGCCACAAGTCTTCCCTAACTCTATAAGCCTTTTCAAATCAAAAAGTGATGAACAGACTTCATTTTCTTCTCTTCCTGCTGTTACAGCTTTTGAAAGCAAGACTAGATAAAAACAAGGAAGCCGTAATGAAGTAAGCAGGATGAAGGAGAATAAGGAGAGACCAAGGACCTGGAAATCCACCATGCAGATAACTCCCCACTTAATCAGGGTAGACTATGTGGCCATCTCTTAGGCTCATGGGAACATAGACCTCGGATCTGGTTCCTTAAAACAGGACACTTAGGTCTATTTCTTCATTTTCTGTATGAGAAGGGTGAGGCTCAGTGAATTCTAATTCCAAAGCCATATACACCTCCAGAGCATGCACAGAAACTGATGCATGCTGCTTCACCAGGAAGTTCACTTTGCAAAACGGTACTGAGTTTATTGGTGGTAGAGGAAATTCCCGTGTTATCAGGACTCTCCTAGTCACCAATCAGAGGTAAACATCCTCCTTCTTGGCTCACAGGTCTAGTTAGCAAAGGACCTGAAGCGCTGAGTTCCAGTTGAGGATGCTTTACAGGATAGCATATTGAGATATAAGATGGCATAGTGAGGAACAGTACCATCCCCTCTTAAATGTGACTAAATTTCCCATAATTTCAGTTTCTTGCAATTCAAAAATATTACATGGAAAAGCTCAGTAATAAATAATTTGCAAGTTCTAAATTACTTAGACTTCTGAGTAACATGACAAAATTTCACATCTTATCCAGGACCTAAAGCATTTCTCATTTGACCCATGTATCCATACTGTATATGCTATCCCCCATTCATCAAATATTTTTGGTCCTAGGTATGAGCTCAATTGTGGCACCATGGTGATTGAGTTTAGTAATCTTTATTTTATTTAATAATGCCCCAAACTGAAGAGTATTGGCACTGGCAATTTAGATATGCCAAAAGAAATGCTAAAGTGCTTCTTTGGGGTGAAAATGTTCAAATTAATAGGAAAAGCCACAGTCATCATGCACCACATAATGACATTTTGTTTCTCATAGAATTACTTTTCCTATTTACAGCAGTTTTAGTTTGTACATGTATGCTCATTGATGTTTTTACGATGCCAAGATACCTAACAATTTGTCTCTCAGAATTTACTCATTTAGTGATGGATGGCTCTATACACAAAGAGTTCTATAGGATCTGCAATGTCAGGCATCACTGGGGATTTTAGAATTATCTCTGACAGACAATGGGGGAAGTGCTGCATAGACTAGGGGGTTATTATGAACTTTAAAGTCAGACAGACCAGGATTTGAACCCTGGCTCTGCCTTTTACTAACCTTGGGGAAAGTTTTCATCCATTTTGAGCAACAGCTCATCCATAAAAGAAGAAAATAATAATATCTATCTATTGTAATAGTCATGAAGATAAAGTCAATATGGAAAGCATTTGAAACATAATAGGCTATATGATTTACACTACTTCTTTCTGTCTTCTTGTTCATTTCCCTTTTTATTACCACCTTGCTTTGCAATTCTGCCCTTCATTGTGTAACCTTTAAAAAGTTATACAATTTTTTGATGCTCAATTGCCTCATTTAAAAACAATTATAATAATGGCAATAATGATAATGATATCTGGCATGTGAATTTCAGAGTCATTGAAAAGACACAGCATATATTGGGAGTCTAGAGTCTGTATCATGTGTAGACGTATGCAGACTAGTGATGGCTTTAGTAGTGTGAACGCCTCTAAACTGCGAATAAACCCTGGGGTGAAGGGTGGAAAGGAGGCAGGTCTGGGGCCAAATCTATTGGTTAAGCCTATAAGTATGTATTCAGCCTTCATAATAATTAGACTCATAATTGGAGGCTAAGTCACAGACAACGTCAATATTACATGCAAGCCATCAAGATACATACAGAAACTGCCCTGTCGTGGCTCTGGTGTCTCACTTTTTCAATTCTCTCCTCTCAGGGCTGGGTTGTTTTATAAAAGCATCTTTGTTGGTGGCAGCTTCTTTTTTACCTTGCTTTTCCAAGTCTCAAAACACTCAAAAGGAAATCAAGTAAACTACAATGCAGTCCCTTGCAAAGGGTTCCCTTCAACTCTCCACCCTGAACAATCAAATTAATGGTGTTTCAAAGAAACAGAAGGAGATCAAAAGCAACTCCTACAATCAACACTGACAATGATCAAACCCAGGCCTGAGTCTGTCTTAAATCTGTTAGAAGACACACATTTATTGAGATCAGCCACAAAGTTTTTCTACTTGGGGCAGGGGAGATGGTTCAGTGGAATAAGTGGTTCCCTGGCAAGCACAAAGGCCTGAGTTCAATCTCCGGTTCCAAAAAAAAAAAAGAATTTAGCAGAGTATTGAAACTAGCAGTTAATTGGTAGGATTCTCACCCTGACTAACTATATATGCTGATATCTGTGAGCTAAGCAACTGCACTGAAGATGGCAATGTGTAATAGAAGGGTCACACTTAAATGCCTGTCATTCTGGTCCTCTAAATATGTACTGCTTATCATGTCATATCAATTACTGCTATACTGTCTCTCAAGTAAATATTTGTTTAAAGAAAAGGGTAATAAATGAAAACAAGAGACAAGAAAAAAAAATGTCATAGGACTGTCCTGCTACAATGCTGTATATGGTTAGATTTCTAAATTTCTGTGTAAAAATATGAAATTGTTTATTCCTATTTTTAAAATATTTTTTAATTTTTTCTTCATATTCTGTAGAGACTTAACATTTAATATATCAATACTTGATGGAAAATACCTGTTCCATGTTATGCCTAAGATGTTTGATATTCAGACAGATAGTGAGGTTAAGCTCAACTGCCTATGTTGTAGGGTAATAATACTAAGCTTCTTTTCTGGAGGGTTAACAACCTGTTTGCAGACCAAAAATTAGAGAAAAAGAAGGGCTGCAAGGACAGCCAACATTTTGGCCCTAGCCTTTCAAGGTCAGTGAGGACTCAGGACATAAGAGAACCTGTACTATAACATTCTATAACTCAGTTGTGTCCCAAATTTTCTGATCAAGGAGATTATGGGGCCACAGGGGAAAGTGTTCAATGATGTAGAGTGTACCTAAGGAGAGTCACATGAAGAGGAAACATTCTCTAAGGCTTTCAAAGAGAGCAAATTGGTCAAGCAATGGTCACATGACTCATCCACATGGCTGACACTGACAAAGGATCTACAAACTGTGGCACAGGGTTTCAGGGTAAATTCTGAGGAGATCTGACTGATTTTGGCAGATAGAAAAGTTACAATTCTTGTTATATTAGTCTTGCTTTATCTTCATCTTAACTATTCAGCAGAAAGGTATAAAAATGAAGTATTAAAAAGTAAAGCTACATTAATATGCTGAGCTGTAAAAGGTTCAAGTCAACAACTTCTGACATTGCCAGTCCTACAGAAAACCCACCTTTATGGACTACTGGACTATATTGGAATTTTTTGCTGAATTCACACACCTACAATATTTAGATGATGATGGAATACCCTTCTCTGACAAAATTAAACAGAAAAAGGGGATACAAATGAAGGACCATTTTGTATCTGTATATTCAAAATAGTTAGGATAGATATACAGCTATTTTCTCTTAATTCAATAAATAGAAATATTTGTTTCAATAGTGTTTGTGGACAGGATATCATGTCTGCATTTTGTACTATGAATAACCACTAAGAAAACAACAACCTGCAATGTATTAATTATTGAAAATGTTCTACTAATCGGTTTTGAAACTGTCTCATTGCTATTTGTTTCTCAATAAAATTATTTTTAAAAGTTCAAAAAACAAGTTTTTCTTCTTGCAGGGAAAGACATACATCATATAATTTGGAATGGTAGCTCACAAACTAAATAGGTGGGAAGCAGCTGTCAAGCAGGCTTATCAGCATCCTACCGAACTTGCAGCACACCCTGAAGCAGGGAAGGTGAGGAAACAGAGGGGACTGGTTTTTAATAGGACACTGAAACAGTAGGCCAGGCTTTCTTAACACTTTTGAGCAGAGATGCCAAGAATTCACCAAACAATTATAATTAGTAATTGAGGAAAAGTACAAGGAGAGCTCATGCTGGAAAAACTTATTGCCATCCCCCCAAACCCAATTCTAGAATCCTTCCCCCACCCACATACCCTTAAAGGTCACTGACATTTGTAAGCATAGGTAATAAACATTTATTTTCATTGGTAGAATTTATTCTTCATGCCTCTCATGGCAGCAAAACTAATAGGTAAAATCTATTATTCGCTATTATTTTAGGCTAGAGGGACAGATGTTTTTCATCTGAGTCATGAAATTCTTACACGGGTTTCTTAGCATAGACTTTGTTTTGGTCCTTTCCACATAAACTGTAGCTGCTATAAAACACAGTGATGGCGAGCTCTTAGCTGCAGACAGAATTAGACAAGATCGAATCAAGAAGGTAGTTAGATGAACATGCAACCAGGGAGCTGGCTCCCTTGCCCTTTTTCCAATCCTCCTCACACGCTCTCCTATCTCCGTGGCAGTTTGTTGAGCAGCCAAAATGAGCTCACAGTGATGTGGCAGGTGGGTGAACCATTTATGGAGCAGCAGTAGATGCCACCTTTCAACAAAGGTTGGGAATGCACCCAAAAGAAGAGAAGACAGGCCCAATGCTGGGAGAGATTCAGGGACATACCAAGAAGCCAAAAGCGATGATCTTCAGGACACATTCCAGAGAAAACACCATGGTGAAGGCAATATTCAGGTACTTCAGGGCCAACTCATAGGTGCAGGGAGCAGAGTAATACTGCCAGGTGGATGAAAAGAGACAAAGAAACAGCACCTTATGGTAAGGGACGCAATACATGTCACCAAGGATAGCAAGCTCTCAATGTGAGCTTGTGGGCTACTTTGTGTGCGGTACAGGGGGACGAATATTGAGTGCTAGAGTGGAAAATTACACATCCCATGTGGCAAAACAAAGCAAATCACAGAACCATGCCCTACCCACCTAGACTACTTAATAGAAAAACTGCTAGTCTCCTAAGATGGAGGTGGGCAGGGCTGAAACATTTTGCAGAGGGTACTTTACTATTTAGTATTACATAAGATCAAATGCTCCCAAACTCTGATGCTCCTTTAGACCCCCTGTTGTCTGAGGGACACTTTCCACCCTTGTGGGAGTTAACTCTTAGCACTACCTTTGGTTTCAGAAGCTCCTGGACTGCTACTGCATGCCTCACCAGATTGGTTCACTGGGGCCCAGGGTCCCATGGAGAAATGAGAGGTAACAACCTGGTACTTTGGAAGGCTTTTCTAGTGTCCCTGAGCACACAAAGACGCTCAAGGAGGGAACACCCTCCTCTTACCTTCATCATCAGCACCACAGTGTTCAAGGCAATCATGGCCATGATGGTGTATTCAAAGGATGGAGATACCACGAAGTGCCACACACGGTATTGGAAAGTGTGCCTGTTCTGTGGCATGTAGCGGGTGAGCGGTTTGGCACTGATGGCAAAGTCGATGCAAGCCCGCTGCAGAGAAGCCACCGTTATTAGTGCTGGCTCAGACTCCTACACCTTGCACAGGGTGAGCACTCTGTCACAGGTTAGAGAGTGAGGGTGGCAAAGGTACAGCAGGGTAGAGCTACACAAACACAGAACCTGACAAAACTACAGGCAAGATGTCACTCTACACGGGTACATAGAACTGGAGGTCTTCTGTCTTGTGGGGTAAGGACTTGCTGGCTATTAATAAAGCCTTTTCACATAACCTGTAGCTAAGACACTTAGATAGGAAGTCTTCCTTGATTCCCTTAGCCAGAACAACAGATCTACAGGCTGGGAATCCTTTATTGGAAATGCATAGAACTACAAGTATTTGAGATTTCAGACTGTTTTCCAGTTTTTTTAATATCTGCATGAACATAAGATATTTTGGAATGGGACCCATGTCAAAACAAAACTCATATTTTATGTATGCCTAATACAAATAGACTAAAAATAATTTTATATAACATTTTTAATAATTTAATGCATGAAACAAAATTTCATGCTGTGGATTTTCCACTAGTAGCATGTCATGTTGCTCAAAGTTTTGAATTTGGGACCTTTTTGGATTTTTGGAATAGAGATACTCAACCTGTATCTGTCTATGTAGTCATTTAATCCTTAACCATTTCTCATTCAGTTCTATTGTTCATCCACAAAACTGACTATGGAATCCTACAAGTTGCCACAACTATGCTTCTTTTTGGAAAAGCATCCATAAGACATAGTCCCTACCTTTAGAGAAAGTATGTATGTCCTGGAGGCCAAAGTCAAAAGCAAAGGTCTTAATGTCATCTTTGAGGTGCACATCTATTCCTTCCAGATTGTTCTACTTAAGGTAGAGACTGCACCCTAAACACCTCATGTTCCACCTGCTAGTTCTCTGTGCCCCACTCACATTTGGGCCTTAAGTGGAGGGAGTGCTCAGAAAATGCGCTTAATGGTACTACTGTTTCCATCTTGTCTCTATAACTGCATCGTAAATTCACAAAGACAGTCTTTCTCAGGCCCAAGGCTCCAGGTTCCTTCCTGATGCGCCCGCACCCCTGTCACGACCACCTTTTGGTACCTCATTCTTCTCTAGGCTGCACTCCTCCATCATCTTGTCTCCTTGTTCCTGGAAGGTGATGATGATGAGAGCCACAAAGATGTTGACAAAGAAGAAGGGAAAGACCACGAAGTAGACCACGTAAAAGATGGACATTTCCATGCGGTTGCTGCGGCTTGGACCTCGGTCCTCTTCTGTCACATCTACAGAGTGCTGCAGAACCCTGTGGGCAAGATGATGTGGACACAGATGGTGGATGGCAGTGTTAGGAGTCATGCCACCTATTACAGCCCTGGAGCAGGGCTCTTTAACTTTATAGATCCTCCTTTAATTTGGGGTCTCTACAACCACGCTGGTGAAGACCTGCTAACACCTCAGTCCACTGCTGTTTCTAGCTGTGCTCACATCCTAAGCAACAGAGTGATAACACTGCATGGTTTAAGTCATTATATTCAATAACAAGTGACTCCTGAATCACTACTTAGGATTTTTCTACCAACTAGAGTATGCTGTCTCCATAAAGTGTTGCCTTAGTCATTGCTAAGTTTCTCCAGAATTAGCCTTTAGTTATGGGCAGAACAGAACTTGCATTCCGGGGTCTTCTCCATAAGAGATATGATGTGCCTGTGCGCTCTCCTAGCTCATACTTATCACTCATCCTCAGGCTCTTAGGTACAGGGCCAAGTTGGAGCATAAATCTGACTACAGTAGCCCCCAGGGAGTCTCCCAGGAGATGGAGAGCTGCTGAAAATTCTTTTGTTCTACAGGGGTCAGATGGCACCACTCAGTTCCTCAATAATTGGCTAAAACAGTCAGGTTTCAAATAGTTCCCTTTGTCTTCTCCCTCTGCATCTTCCCCTGAGCTTTGTGCTCTGCCTCTTCTGTGCCTGTCTCACCCACTCATAACCACTTGCTCTCCTGAGTACAATAACAGTGGTTAGCTTTGCTCCTCTTGGATCCGCTTCACAAAGTACCATGTAGTCCTGCCCCAGCTCACAGATAGGTGTACCAACCACAACCCAGCACTCACTGAGGCCATCCTTCCCCTGTGGAAACTGTGAAGAGGGTCAGCAGGGCCCAGATGATGTTGTCATAGTGGAATTCATGGCGCTTCCATTCCCGGCCCTTCACTTCCATCTTGTTTTTCTCATGGTCTACATAGTTGCCTCTAAAATCAGAGTGAAAAGGAAAATGGGGCTCTTTACTACATCTCAGAGAAAAGCCAGAAATTTCCATAGATTTCAATAATGTAGGGTAACAATGAGCACCATACAAAATGCAAGGAAGAAAGATTTCATTAAAAGCAGGTGGAACCATGGAATACAAGTCATATTTATGTTCAGTAGATGTGGGATTAAATCCCCACATTTTCACTAGTTATGTGTAACCATGAGCAATTTAAACTTTGAATCTGAGCTTTCATGTCTGAGATATACAAATGAAACCCAGATTTTTATGAGAATGTAAAATGACAAACTGAGTATAAGAGATCTTCAATAACATTTGACACAAAAGATGTTCCTGTTTTATGTGTCTACAGAAAGCAGCCCAGAGAAGGAAAGGGGACAGCGAATCTGTGGAGCATGGAGAAAAGCTCCTCAGAACATGGTGAGCAGGAGTGAGCACGAGGCACATGTGGCACTTACATGCACTCCTTCTCTGTGTCCTTGGAACTGTCTGTGCAGTAAAAGAACTTCCCCTTGAACAGCTGGACTGCGATGACTGCAAAGATGAACATGAAGAGCTTGTAGACAATGAGAATGTTGAAGACATTCTTCAGGGAGGTCACCACACAGTCGAACACAGCCTGTGGAGAGCAGCAAAGGGCCCTGGCATGTGAGACCTGTGACAATGTCTGCACCTGCCCAGAGCTGAGGTGGGGCCACACCACCACCCTGCAGCACTGAGAAGGTGCCGCAGGACATGCTGCCCCACTAAGGAGGGGGTGACACCTATGGGACTAAGGTGCTTTCCAATCCGGTCATGACAGTAAGGACCTCCCCCTGGGAAGAAAGCACACTCTAACTGAAAAGAAATCCAGAGCAGTAAACCTAAACATGATGACATAAAGCCATAGAGGGGATTCTTTGCGGGATCCTAGTAGTGTAGTCAGTGTGAAGCACAGAAGTTTAATGCTGCAGGGGCTATTTGCAATCACCTAGTCCATTTTTATCATTAAACAGCTTGTCCCTGCCCTACTGGCTGACATTCATATGTTTATTACTGTGCTGATTGTGTTTGCTGTTTACCTTTCCTAAATGAATCAGGGAGTGACCAGTACACTACAATCTTTGTGCATTTCAATGGTGCTCTGTCATATGTCCATACATTTGTTCTGATTATATTTAATCCTGCTTGTAAATGTCCTTCAGTTTAAGAAGTTTTTACCAAGATGGTGCCGAAGGCAAAGAAGGAAGCCTCTGCCCCTCCCAAAGCTGAAGCCAAAGCAAAAGCTTTGAAGGCCAAGAAGGCCGAGCTGAAAGGCATCCACAGCCACAAAAAGAAGAAGATACGAATGTTACCCACTTTCCACCATCCCAAGACACTGTGGTTCCAGAGGTTGCCCAAATACCCCAGGAAGAGTGCCCCCAGGAGAACCCAGCTTGACTACTATGCCATCATCAAGTTCCCCTGACCACAGAGTCAGCCATGAAAAAGATTGAGGACAACATACTCACGTTCATTGTGGATGTCAAAGCCAATAAAACAAGATGTAAAGAAGCTCTATGACATTGATGTTGCCAAGGTCAAAACCCTAATCAGGCTTGATGGAGAGAAGAAGGCATATGTTCGACTGGATCCCATTATGATACATTGGATGTTGCCAGCAAAATTGGGATCATCTAAACTGAGTTCAGCTGGCTAATTCTAAATACATACTTTTTTCCCAGTTAATAAATAAAGCAAGCAAGCAAGCTAGCATGTAAATAACAGAGACAATGTGAGAAGGGCCAAGACCAGCCCCGATCCAGAGATGAGAAAGGATGGAAACAGGCATTTACACTTCCATTAAAAGATGATGGGACTCCACCTAGCTTCATTCTAAGCCCTAAGATGTAAGGACGTACACAGAGGTGCGACTCGTTTCCAGCCATTTCTAGGTTGTTTTCTAGGTTTTGAGGTTGAGCTCACTGGGGGGAGAGTCTAGCCCCATGGTGGCTCCACATTTGTGCAGTTGCCTCTCCACAGCACTGGGTGAAGCATCACTGGTTTAATTAGCCCAACACCGCAGGAAATGTGAGTGGCACATAGCTGAGTGGAATCATCAGAGCCACCCACATCTCCCTCAGGTTACACTGTGGAGAGAGGAACCAGCACTCTCTAATTTAATAGAATTAACCAAGGCCGAGGTCACCTTCTCCAGCCTGTTAACTAATCTCATCAGGCTGCCTGCAGGCTCCTGAGATCCACAGACGCCTGCACTGCAGCTGACACCCATGGCTGGTGCCCCAGGAAAGGGGCACAAAGAAAGAGTACTGCCAGGCAGAGGCCAGGCCAGCTGCTGTACAATGAGAGGTCTCATGACAGGGGGAAGGCAGGGAAGCCACTTCTTCAGAAGCGTAAGTGTTTGCTGCTCGGAGTCCGTACAGTGCACTAGGGCCTTGGTTCTGAGAGGAAGCCATGTCTTAGCCAGTTTGGGCCTTTCAGAAGTGACTTTTCTTCTGTCCCCTGCCTTGGATAAGTCTAGTTTGTTTTGCTTCCTCCTTGCAGAACAAGAGCAGAAAGGAAGGGCTGACCAAATAGCTCAGTGGATTAAAGCACCTGCAAGCAGGCACAGGGGCCGGGGGTTCAATCCCTAAGCCTGCTATGGTGGCCCTGAGCCCAGGGCGCACTAAGACTGCAAAAGAGACTGGGTGTGGTGGTATGTGCCTACAATCCCAGCTCTTGGAAGGCTGTAACCAGGTGGATCACTACGAGTCCAATTTAGTAGGGAGACCCTGAACACCCCGTAGACCCTTCCCTAAAGCATTCTGTCCTCTGTGGCAGGCATGGGAGAGAGCAGGCCCACATATGCTAGAAGAAGTGCCGGGTTCTCTTGCACAGGCCACTCAAGTCAGTCCATCTGTCCACACCACAAAGGTGTGTTAGGAAGTTTTCAAGGTAAACCTCTAAGAATAAGTAATTTGCCACAGGCCATGAAGCTCCTACATCCAGAGCTGAGCGTGGCACTAACAAGGACTCTTTCCATGGTGACAGAAGCTGGGTTTATAAGGTAGCTTCCAAACCTCTCGCCCAGGCAGTCTAGTTTTATTGTGCTTGAGTGGCCCAGGAACCTGCATTTGAAAGGGCATCTACCTGATCCTGATGCAGGTGCCTATAACTCCCACTGTGAGGTGCAGCACTATTCTTTGTGACTTTACAAGCAGGTAATTAAATCTGCTGCTGAGGAAGCACCCTGATGCAGCCCCCAAAGATGGGCTCAGCCCCATTGCTTCAGCTTGCTGTCCTGGTCACATGGCCCTGGAAGCAGCAGCAGCAGGACTGAGAGACTAGGGACTGGCAGCCGAGAAGTCATAGCCATTCAGACAGAACGTCTGTTCTATGTAGCCACAGCTTCTATTGACCCCCACAGCAGGGAGGGGGGAAGGCAGGATGGATGTGAGTCCAACACACTAGCAAACAGAAGTGGAAAAGCATAACCTAAGAGGGGGAAGACCTTGCGAAGCTGGCACCTGGAAGCCTGAGCCAGCAGGGTACTGGGCAAGGAGGAATCAGGTCCTGCCAACAGGAAGAACTTCATTTGGGGTAAGTCACAGACCTGTTTCTCTGCTGCCTGAGCCAAAAATAGACCCCGTGTCCTTAGAAAAGTCACTGACGTAGAGAGATTAGATCTAGCAGATCCCTTCCTTTTTCAGATTCATAAATTTAAAAATCCCAAGTTACACAGCTGACCCTAGCACATAGTCTGTGACGGGTTCCCATGGCTTCCATCTTAGTGTTCTGGGTCCACTCTAGTGTGCTCATAAGCTCCAGGACAAACACCCATGATCTTCTTTCTGGATGACATGGCACTAGAGAGTACACGGTACTACCCCGGTCTGGTATCAGGAGGCAAAAGCCCTTGTACTGAGTTTTTGGGATGCTGGGTATTTTCCTTCAAAACTGAGACCTCAGCTGAGGGAGATGAAAAGAACCTCAGTATCTGTATAAGGAAACTAAGTATCTCCAGAGTGAATTCTCCAATTCACTTTAGCCATGGAGGAGGGATATGAAGAGAGAAAACTCTGAACGCATTACCTTGAGCTTGGGCAAGCGCTTGATTGTTTTCAGGGGCCTCAGAACTCGGAGCACCCGCAGAGATTTGATGGTCTTGATGTCGCGGCCCTTGTTGGTTCTGCAGGGGAGACACCGCCAGCAGTCATTTTAAACAGGGGGAGAAATCAAAGCAACAGTCACACTTCTGCATCACTAAAACAGGTGAAAGGATAGAGATGTGGAAAAAAGGCCAGAAATTGGGCCAGTGTAGACTTCTTCAGGGACACTCAACAGCAAAACACCACAGGAATATTCTCCAGTCACCCCCTCCCAGAGTGCGTACACACACACACACACACACACACACACACACACAAATATGCACATATACTCCTGAGTGTGTACCTGTGTGCACAGATGGTCCCTGACTCACTCTGGCTCAACTTACAATGTTTCTACTTGATGATACGGCAGTGATAAGCACCCAGTAGAAACTGTACTTCAAATTTTGACCTTTTCTAGGGCAGAAGCATGCAGTACAACACTCTCGTCCCATACTGGGCAGAGGCTGTTTCAGTCAGCCACGAGATCAGGAGGGTAAACAGTACTCTACTCTGTCACTGAGCTCTGATATTTGGTAGGTAGATGTATTAAATGCATTCTCAAATGGCATAGTTTCAACTTTTATGGATTACTGGGCCCAAAACCTATTGCAAGTTATGGAGCATCTGTGCAGAGGCCATGAGGAGCACAAAAGCACACATACACCTCCACATGCACACAAGCATGCCTTTCCGTATGTTAATAATTTTTCTCCCTAGCTACCAGCCTAATGCTGCTCATTACCACACTGGCAAATAAACAGAAGGTAGGTCAAAGAGGGAGCACAATCAGTGTGGAGGGCCACTGTGCCTAGCCCGGTGTTTTTCCAGCAGCAGGCTCTCAAATGACCATCACTGACTTGGAGGAGAATCCATGGCTAACCTTAGCAAGGCATCTGACTCAGTCTGGGTGCCTTACCTCTGCACAGTGCAGCAGGGTGGGAAGCAGAGGTGAGGAGCGTTGGCAGGAAATGTGACACCCACCCCGTCCAGAGAAGTTTCTTGCCAGGACCTTGGCTCACACCCCAGTATCTCCGGGTGGCTGGCTCTTCCTGTGGTTCCTTCCCTGATACTCTGCACGTAGTGTGAGCTTCACAGCATCACTCAGGCCCTGCCCGCCCTTCTTCTACCCTGTAGCTAATGACTGTCCTCATTCAGCCTTTTAGAAATGCTTGCTCCAGCTGAGAGAAATACAGTTGTTCTTTTATTTCCAGGAATGAAATGAATAAATCAAATTGCATCTCTCTCCTCTCTGCACATCCCCTGAGATCTTTACATTCAGTTCAGATAACTGCAATTTGTAAAATTTGCAGGTGGTAAAAAACAAGCCTAACTAGTGTGGTTTGGGCTCTAGTTTCTTTCTCAAGTTATCCCAGGTTACTACTACACCAACAGTTTGAGGACAGAAGATCCAGAATATCATGATGAAACTACTATTCAGGATTCTGCCTGAATTTCGCTGTGAGATACATACCCTCATATAGGAAGAGAGCATTTTCTTTGTTCTTCACACAAGGTAAGGCAGGGAGACATTTAACCCAAGCTCAGGCATGCTGACTTTGTCCAGAGTGTAATTTTACAGCTATCTTAATGGTCACAGGCCATAACCTACAATCCTTTTTATTTATCTATACATCTGAATAGAAATAATCCAAAAGTATCAAATTGATACAGATTTTTGCATCCAGAGCCTTTGGTATATTTTCTAAACTATTACATAACGAAAAGAGGCAACATATAAGTCAAATACTACCCATACTAATAAGAATAATTATTTCTCAAGGTGGCTTTAATCTTTTGGCTATCAGTGGAAATCAGGCCTCATTTCTCAATGAGTCACATCCTCCCCTCCCAACCATAGTTTCTTCCTCCTCCAATCCACCCCTCCCATCTTTTACTTAAGCAAAAATCAAATGTATTTACCCCAAAGCGTTTCTATGAAGGATCCATTCAGAAGGCAGTAACAAAAGGGGTAGGGGACGGAGAGAAAGACACTGTTAGAAAACTCCAAGGAGAACAGAGACCTCTATCATGACAGAACCTACTCACAGCCTTGGCACTTGTGGAGCCCATGGGATTTCTGGAAGAAAGGACCAAGCACCACCTGTTCCACAAGCTCCACCCCCAACCTCAGGGACAGAGATCTTTTGCAAGCACTAGTGAAACTTCCACTAGGTCAGTGGCATGCCAAGTCTTGGACTTTGCCCACTCAAGCCTCGCTTAATTAAAATTTTCTAAATGTAGACTTTACATTATCTGAATAGTCTTCAGACAAAAACACAGTTTCTGGTGGATATATAAGAAACCAGGCTGGAGGAATTATACCTCTGCATAATTCCTGTTCTAGGAAAAGCATTTCAAGTCACAGGAGGGTAGCTCCGCTCTAGCAGGGTTTTGTCTGAAGAGAAACAAGTGACTACCAGCAGGTGTTTACTACCCCGGTGTCTCTCCAAAGCTCGCATGACCAATATCACTAAACCATTTGGCAATGAGCGGGAGCTATTTGTCTATGAAGGTTGTAGAAAAAAATCTGCCCTTTGATAAGTTAAATGACAAAGTGTTTGTTGTGAGTTACTTACTGTACAGATGAAGAAAAATTATCACTGCTCTAGGGATGAGTCATAGTAAGTCACAGTGTCAATATTTTTGAGATAGAAATCATTGAATTTTAACTTCTTGAGTAATTATTATTTATTCTGTGCTATACCCATTAGTGCAAATCTTTAACGTTCTTAGTCATCTTAGGACAGGGGCTTTACCCTTCTTGTTTCACAGGTGAGATTCAGAGCAGTTAAGATGACCAGTGTCAGCAGGGAGGGACTTGGGTGTAAGTATGGATGATGCTTGGAGCTGCTACTCTTAACTACAGGGTTGGTGCACCAGTAGCTTGTGGTTCAAGGCTCTGTCAAACAGTTCACCAAATGTTAGAGCTAGAAAAGGGATCTGAAACCTACTTCCTTGCGGAAGAAACTGAGGCACCAAGAGGAAGTGGCACTCTGATGGTCACTCCAAGAAAGAGCCCAGAGCCACAGGTCAGCACATAGCCTGTGATTTATCTCCTTGGCCCACAGCTATGAAGAAGTACCCAAAATTCAGGCTTTGGTTCTTAACTGCTAGTAACTATGAAGATTGTTTTCCTGCCTAACTTTTTTTGCATGTAACAAAAAACTATGTCACACTATCTACCTAGATAGGTCACAAGTAAAATCTTTTAATGCCCATTTTACTCAGTAAACAAAACCGATTTTCAACATTATGTTAATTTTTGCTGTGAGTTCCAACTGAATGCTTATGTGAGAATTAAACCCAGGGCCTCAGACCCTTAAAATCTTTTTCTTTGAAAGAGCAGATATATTTATTGGAGGAAAGAAAACTTCTATCTGAGAGAGGGACAGAAGGGAACCCGAGTGGGTCAGAGCCTTAAATTCTTAATGTGGTAATCTCCCAGGATTCAGAGGACAGAAATATCTTCCCTTGAATTGGAACAGAATCTTTCCACATACGAGATCAGACATTAGTTGGTCAGTTAACAATGCCTTTATCTTTCATACAGCAAGTATCTGTGGAGTCCTTACCTTACACCAGGCACTGTTCCAGGTACTGGAACAAAAGTGGCTAATGCCTTGGAACTTGCCTAGTCTAGTAGGGAAGACAGACCTCAAGGAGATGAACACACAAATAAAAGTAAATTGTGAACTGCCATGGGAGAGGTTGAATCATTTGATTGAAAATTAACCAAAATAACAACATAAATTACTCTCCTTTCTCCAAGGGTACGTTAATTTTGAGGGAAAACTAAAGGATATTTCCATGCCCCTAAAATGTGGGAACAGGTTGGGGAATCAATATACAGGCGGGGGGTTGAGGGTTTGCTTTCTGCTTAGTCCTGGTCCATATCTCAGAGACCTTTACAGCTAGGGCAACTGAAGGCATTCTTAGAGGCCACACAAGAAACAACAATAGGCAGGATGGCTTGATATTTCTTGCTCTTTTGACACGTTCAGATATAGAACAGAACTTGCTCTCCACGATTAAATTTTCTCCAGGCTCACAGTAAAAAATATCATGATATGGAACATGGGAGATTCATAATCACTGTGTGCACATTCTTGTTTTAGAGATTAGGTTCATTGGAAATTGGACTTCTTCAGATCTCAGAAGAGATAATAGTCCCATGCAGGCTGAAAGGGAAATAAGGACTCATCATTGCTTTCACACCTTTAAAACAAGTCCCTTACTTCAGAGGAGACACTGAAAAACTATGCTTTTGTAGCATCTAGGAGGTTCAGCACTGAGATACGAAGCTATGATTTTAAACATACACAGAAAAATGTTTGCCTCCTATATTTTGTTAATATAGGGTCAACAGTGATTTGGAAATTAACATTTGAAATAAAAAGAATACTAGATAACATAGCCACGGAGTCAGAAAAGCCTCAACAATTTAGTCCTGACTAAATAAAATATGCTATAATTTAGACAGGTGGTAGGCCAAGGTACCTCTCCCAAATATATTATGAAAGCCAACAAGATTTCAAGAGAGACGCTGTGCAAAACAAGGAGGGCAATGTTGCGGTCGGAGCACATTGTTTTGAAAATAATTTATGTGCGTTTCAAAAATCATCTAAATAAGGCATGTGCTAATACTGTTAGTCTTTGCTACTAATTATATAATCAGATTTTTTACACATCTTAGCTAGTTAGAATTTTAACAGATTTAAAAGTTGACTGTAATATAACAATCTGAGAATAATTCTACATGCTACAACACTGGCCCCACTTTGGGACTCAGTGGGACACCTATTTTACCATTTGTTTTCTACTTATCTGAAAGTAGCCTGGCTGTCCTCCAGGAAAAAATAGTGCTGTTTTGCTTGTGGCTCACCAGTAAAAGATGAGAATTTCCCAGCTCAGCTGTCAAGCTGTCCTCCAGATGTGTCATGGGCAATCACTTGTCATTCACTGTCATCTTTGCTCCAGCTACTGGGTCCCTTTTGCGCAGAGGACACGCTCAAGTTGATTTCCGCTAAGAACTGGCTTTCCTTCCATGGTGGCAGAGCAGAGATATCATGATCTGAACAGTGCTTCATTCTTTTTGTTCCTTTTTTTCTCTTCAGTGGTAGGGATTGAATTTTAGGCATGACACACACTGGGCAAATGCTTTCCCACTGAGCTCCATCCAGTAGCACGAGCCCGTTGCTCTTTTGGTGCCAGGGTGCTTTGCCTTCCTGTAGAGCCTAGGAGGCAACAGTGCAGGGGCCTAAAGGAATCTCTTGCCTTGTGGGAATGATTAGGCTTGTAGGAGGGTAAGACAGAAAGAGAGGACATGCTGGGAGGAACTTGGAGTGCTTTCCTAAAGGGTCTGGAGATAATTACTTGGTAGGCAATAATTACTACACTTGTTATATAATTTAAGTGCTTGATATCATATTGAACACTAAATATATTTTACCTTATTTAATCTCCCAGGACTAAAAT
This sequence comes from Octodon degus, assembly GCF_000260255.1. NCBI lineage: Eukaryota > Metazoa > Chordata > Mammalia > Rodentia > Octodontidae > Octodon > Octodon degus. The sequence continues at coordinate 1,090,291 of NW_004524752.1, forward strand.
ACATTTAGTTTTAATTTCCACTTGCTGATAAAGAAGTGAAAGTTCAGAGCGTGAAGGCAGCTAATAATTAATATTGCTAGGACTCAGACCTAAACATGCCAATATCGAAACCCATGCTCTTATGTGCCGTGTTACAATACTCTCAAAAGGGAAGCACTGACAGATTTTTAACTGAAGAAAGGAATAGTGAAAGAAACAAGCAATTTCTGAGCTTGAATATTAAGGCAATTTATTCTACTCCCTATAGTCAGTCTGGGTCCATTCATGGGAATAAAACATTACAGGTGAAACATCAAGATGCAGACCCCCAGGGGTGCCCTTCACTATCTGCCCTATAGGTCCTGTGCATGTCCAAGCACTGAAGAAAGGATCTTCAGGCTAAGGTGAGGCCCTGGCAAACCATTGCTCTGAGTTTACCAGAATGAGTGGCCTAGAACTACTCTGAATATCATGACAGAAAGGACTCTAATATACTGAGGAAAATGCTAAACTCGAAATCAGCACCCCAAGGCTGCCCAAGAACAGACTTGGCTTTTGACTCATCCAAGGAGTCAAACTAGTCAAAGCTCTGGGAATTCATTTCCAGACTGTCATAGAATAAATGACATAAAAGTATGCAAAGAAATGAGAAGGAAGTTTCCCACTCTCACACTGACAATGCTTGCCTCTCTAAGGCCTCTGGGTAGGACTAGGATTGTCTGCTTCTGTGAAAACCTCAGGTTTGCACTTTGGCTGTGTTGCTGCTCAGCTGCTGCCACCTGGGAATTATTTTTCCTGCCATCCATGACTCAGTATCTCCCGGGGGCACCCAGAAGCCTTAAACCCATCAGTACTCTGTCAGCTTTGTTCTGTGAAATCAAACTAGCTCAGTGCTTGATGCCCTAGCCTTTCCTTCTTGCACAAATGCCTCAACAAGCTTCTCATGGATCTTAAACCCTTCTGCAAGCATTCGCCTTTGCAGCTCTCGTCCCTACACTCCAACTGGAAGGAATTTTTTGTGTGCATGCACTAAGCAGCAGCGGGAGGCAGCAAAGCATCTGTCTTCTGGCAGTTTTGTTATTTAGTGAACAGTATTCCTTCTTAGCCTTCTTATTCTAAACATACCCCTAAATCATCTGCTGATCTTTCGAGGAAGGCCTTGCCCAAAGTACAGCCAATCCAGCCTCCCAGCTGGAGAGGAATTCGTAATTCTAGGCTATGGTCCTGTGCATGTGGATTAAGCAGGTGGCTGGCAGAGCACACGATTTGGGCTGATCCTTCTGAAGACGCTTCAGGAACTCTTCTGTCCCAGAGAACTCTGAAACCATCTTTTAGAGTGATGTGTTTCCAGCAGTCCTGCAAGACTAGGCTCTTCTCACGGCAGGAAACATTGCCTCCTCTAGAGGACTTTTTGTATCTTGGTCTGATTAAGCCAGTTGTTGGTTACCATGTGGAAGGAGCTGCTTCATTTTGAACCATTGCATTTTGCCTAGATTTGTGACCACAGGCCAAGATCCTACTTAGAAACAATCTTATCTCAAATGTGCTCAAGATAAAGAGATATATGTAGGTGGGCATACCATAAGACAGAGTTCTTCAGATGCATATTCTCCAGGGGACTCTCGAGTATTCACTAAATCATGCATGCTTGGAATTAGAGCCATGAGCAGATAGATGGGAGCCTCCTTTCAGACATGCCCTGCATGTAGCTTCCATTCTGTACCTCCCAAACCCCACTTTCAAGGCCTCTGGGGTATGATATAGCAATGGGCACTGCTCTGCAACAGTCCCCGCCTGGATACCAAGTCAGATGAAGTCATCCAACCTGATCTTAACACTGGAATCTTGAGAAACAGCATCCTCCTATTGATTCACTGCTGGAAATTTTCTCAATTCCTTTTCATCCAGCCTCCTAAATCCACAGTTAATGGGCTACCTAACAGCCAAATTGAGATTTAATCCTTCATTCTCGTCCAGAGTAAGGGAACTGGGTTATTTATCTGAATCAGTGGTAAATGGATCTTCTTTCATGAAATAGACCCCCACAAGATCTGTCCTTTTCCTCCCTACAGGATGAATGTGGCCTTACAGCTTCCTCCAGGAAACCCTCCTTTCAGTTCTGCAAGAGTGGAGGCAGCCAGAGATGCACCATGACGAAGCTCGAGCTTTGCAGGGACTACCTTAGACATAGGCGGAAGTGAAGAAGTGGCTGGAGAGTCAGGTTGAGGTAAAACGAGTGCACTATTGTTTTTGCACTCTGCTAAACGTGAGCATTCACTGCATTTAGGCTCCTTCCTGTCCTATGTGTGTATCCTCTTACCTCAGAAACATATAATGCCACAAACAACACCAATCCAGAGGGGAATGTCCTGCAGCTGCACAGGCCCTTCCAAAGCGCACATTGTCTGTCCCTGTTTCGCTGAACAAATTCAGAACCAGCTCTGCTGTACGGCTAGTTCTAAATGCAATAGAGACCTTATGCATCTTAGCAACGAGGGCAGAGTGTCAAGTGTCAGGAAAGAAACACACTTCAATGAAAAGAATGTAATAAAAGCTAATGTGGGAACTCTGGTTCCTTCTGGCATCAAGAAGCAGATTGACTCATGTTTTCATTTTTGGCTAAGAACTGAATAATGAAAGGCCAAGTGTGGCTGTGGGCCAGATGCCCTTGCCTGCCAGGGAGTCCTGACCTCACCTTGTGCCCTGCTAAAACAGCACAACAGGAAGTTTTGACATCAGCTGCCAGAAAGCCTGTGTGATACTGAGCGCCGACAGATGCACAGCCAGAGTAATTCTGCAGGTAGGGGAGGAAAAGGGAGCGGGACTGCTGGTGCTTTTTCTGTTAAAACATTTGTGCTGACAAGCAACCGTGCACTGTGGTTTCCTACTGAGAATGTAACAGAGGAAGTCACCTTCCTGGGCAAGGTGACTAACATGCAGAAGAGTGAAAATGGACAGGGCAAGGCTCCTGGGTGGAGAGCAGGTATTGTACATACACGTTCTGGCCCTCCGTTTTGAGATGCTGTCCCATTTCTCTGCCAAGCCAAGTCCCTGTCTACACTGGAAGATCCAAAGCCTGAGGACACAGATAATATATTCACTATGAAAAATTCTGAGATTCACAAATGCACCCTGCATAGTGGTCACACGTGGGACCTTTGAGCATCCCCAGGGGTTAGGAAATATGTCTGATGTAAAGGTACCCAGAAATGCCAAGGCTGTAACCATCTCTTCCTTCCTACCCAGCAGGTCAAGAAGCAGAAGTGATGGCAATAGGATGTGGGAAAACTGAGGATAGCAGCTTCTGGTCCTTAAAATAGGAAAAAACTATCACATAGAAGAATTTTCCTTTTACAGGAAGAAAAACGTCAAAGACAAAGGTTTCATAGACCCAGTCATTCACCAGACTCTTCTTGAAACCTCAGGAGAAAAGGCACAGCTCAGGACATTTATAGTTGGCAAACACTCTGCCTCCTTATGGCCCAGAAACTGGGATGTTGTGAGGGCCGTGGAATGAGGGAGAGCTGTTCCCAGCCCCTGCTGAAACCCTGCCCACTTCCCTACAGAGATTCTGGGCTTAGAAGGAGACCTGAGTGTTCTTATAAATGCTTTATAATGTAAAAGTGGACAAGGAAGAACAAAAGAGTTGCACTATATCCTTCCACTGATTTGCTTATCCCCTGTCATGCCCACACAGATAGCATACATCCCCTTCCCCAACTCTTCAGAATCAAATTCTCAAATGGACGTTGTCAAGTTTACATTATAAAGAATCCCTTTCTTTCATGTATGCAGCCATAGAGAACAGAGATTTCTCTGCAGCCACTACATAGGAGCATAGATGCTTGTGGGAAACACACGTGATGGCAGGCACAGATCTCTGCAGCAGCAGCAGGACCCAGGAACAGCACAGCTTTCTTGGAGGATTCAGCTGGAGGCCCTCCCCTCCCTGTGGTTAGAGGCAATGCCCTTGCAAGTTGGGTTGGGTTCTGAGAAGGTCCTCACTAGCAGCGGTGGAAGGTACACCAAGTCACCCGTGATTTCTGAGGAGACACATAATGATGCTACCGTGGAAGCCACCATCAGTTGTTCCAATCCCCTGAGCAATGGCCTTTGCTGAAAACTCAGTAGGAAAAGGTTCAGTTCCAACGAGGAAAGAAAGAGATTAAGGCAGGAGCATGGTTATCTGAATGGTGGGCATTCGATAGGGCTGATCTATGTAACAGCAATGGAGGTTATACCCACAAGGAGACAGACACCTGGCAAGGGTGCAGACAACCCCACATTTGGCTTCCCTATTGGCCTGAGCCTCTGGCCAAGGGATCATGGGCTCAGTGGCTATTCCACTCTATTCCCAGGACACGCTACTGTGCCGGCAGGTGAGACTCCTGCTAACCCTTTCAAGTGATAGGAGAGCTGAATTCTCTGATACCTTGATGAGAAAGGGAAAGAGCAGAGTTAGGAAGCATGGGAATATGAATGGGGGAAAGCATCAGCACACCTCAGCGAATGTGAGAAAGACCAGAGGAAAGTGGAGTGGGTGCCTGCGCTCTGAGCAGAGAAGGGAGAAGGAATGGGCATGGCAAGCTTGGAGAGCCAATGACAAGGGAGTGGGTGGAAAAGGATGAGCAACTATCATTTACATTTTGGAGAGAAATGAAGAGAGAGTTCATAATGACATCACTAACAGCAAGGGATGGATCATAACCCTCAATCCATCACAAAAGCATGGGTCCCAGAACCAGGGGATTTCTGGAGGTCCCCTGCACTGTACCTGGTCTGAGAACCAACAGAGAGGCTTCAGCTCCTGGGCTGTTAAGGCTCCTCCGCCACCAGCACCAAAGCCACCACTACCATGTTTCAAAGAGCACAAAGAAAGAGCAAGACAGATGACAACCTCACAGCACATCACTGTTACGGAGTCTGGGGGAAGATGGCTAGACTGTGGACAAGGGAGGCCAGCAGAGACTTCCTCAGAAACGCAACCCCTTGCCCACACTTGCACCGGCACACTCTGCTGGTCACTGCCTGCACAGGCATGAGTGTAGGTGGGTGTGTGCAAAACTGACCCACAGTCATTTTCAATTATTTGCATACATTATGCACCATAGATATTTTACTTCTACCTTCAGAATCTCATGGCATGATATGGGAAAATTAGAATATTGTAGGGAATTAATATTCACCCATCACTTGCATTGTCAGGACCTGACTATGCATTTTACATGCTTTTCTGTGTCTCCATTCTACAACTAAGAAACTGAGGTTAGGAGGATTAATGATGCTCAAGGATACAGCACTGTAAAGGAGAGAGCTGGGGTTCAAATGAGGCTCTGCCCAGCCTCATGTCCACACCTTTCCTGTCCATCTGTTATGTCTTAGATGCTGCTCTCTCTCCACTCACTAAAAACAAACTGTTCTGCTGGATCAAAATAAGAGAAAAGAACAATATGGTAAATAATGTATGTAAATGAACTAATACAATGAGAAGGAAAGTTGACCTTTAAAAACCCAACGATCATAATTTATTTATCTCTCACCCAAAAAAAAGTGCCCTTCCTTAGGACAAAGGCAGAGTTTTAACACATTCATGACGGCACCATAATTTGTTTGTTTCACTGCAGGGCACTTGAACCACTTCATGACAGTGCCATTGGGCAGCCTTTTAAAAAATTAATGTTATTAATAAAAACCAGCTGCCTTCAGTGAAATCAGCTTCCAGATGTTGTCCTTTCACCACATCAGAAAGGAAGTGTAGCTAGTCCTGCCTAGTCAACAAAGGCCCCCCACTCATTCAGAGAGGTTGGAAGGAAGACTCAGGGAATTCCATGGTGCCAGCCAGAAGAGATGGCAGCTGCTCCGGGCTCAGACACAGCCCAGAAGGCTGTCATGCACCCTTCCAGGTTTCTCCCCAAATATGGTTAGCATAGAGGGGTTAACAACATCTCTGTTTCCTCTCCAGGGCTAGGAGAGCCCCTTTCCTTGGCCCAGTTCCACAGGACACATCGAAATATGGTTGTAAACTGACTTTTGCTGAATCAGTGCATAAAGAAAAAAAATCTCCCAAACATAATAAATATGGTTTAGTGACCTAAATGGTTTCAGACTCATTTTCTTAAGCGAGTTGTCAAGAAAGTTTTGTGAGTTGGCTTTTATGACCCTAGACTAGTTCTCCATCATCCTTGTCTATGAACAGAGAATCTCTCCATGCTTAGGATTCTGGGATGCCCAATTTTGCTCTGCTCTCCATACCCTTCTTCCCTTTAAACTACTCAGTTGACAGATTCAAGATGTGAAACGGCACCTCAGATAACCCTAGGTCTGTCCCTGGGTGCAAACACGTACTGCCTGTACCCTGAACACCTGCCATGTTGACTCATCTCCAGGAAAGACCTCCTAAGGCCTCTAACTTCTTTCTCCTGATGCTCACATCTCCTGCTTCTCCATCCTATAATTTAGGGCACATGGAATGAATCTTGACAGCCCTGAGGAGCTCTGCCGAGGGCAACTGGCAAGCAGATGCCCAGGGCAGCCTTCTTTGGTACTACTCCAAGGGTATTTCATTTCTCAAAGTCACCACAGGGGTGGCCTCAGATCAGCCAGTGTTTCCAGGAAAGGTGGAAGGAAGGGAGAAACACCAGAAAAGAGCCACTTACGCGAGAGCAAAGGCCACCAATGCACCAACCACCACCACAAAGTCCAAGATGTTCCAGAGGTCTCGGAAGTAGGACCCATCCTGCAGGATCAAGCCTTGGTCTATCATCTGCAGGCCAAGGGTATAGACAGACACGCATGAGCCCAGGAGGCAAAGACAACACCTACCCAGAGGTCTGGATCACTGTGGTAATATCTCCGCTGCCCCTCTCCACCACCACCCCAACCTGGGCCTGAGAGCAGTGGGAGGTCCAACAGGGTCATACCAGGAAATCTGAGGCCTAAGGCCTCTTCTCAAAGCCACTAAGATTCTTAGCCTTCAAAGAACCCTGCCATTTTTATCTTTTCTTTAGTGGTCTACAGCTCCAGACCTTGTCACATAGGCAAGATGGGTAAAGCCTTAGATGGTAAAACTGCAAATAATATAGACCCAAGAGGCATCACGGTGGTTAGAGGGGAGAGTTATAGTTGAGTGTAGATGAGGTCTGGGAATATTCACCTCTGCCTAACTCTTGCTTTGGCATGCACCCAGACTCAAGCCAGGCAGTACACAGGGCAGCCCTACTCCTGGGGCTCTGTCATGAGCTGGTAGATGACAGCCTTGGAGAAAGGGACTAAACTAAAGAATTATATGGGTGACCCATGCAAAACCCAGAGCCCACATTTCCTCTGGAAGCTTTTACCTTTATAACCATCTCAAAGGTGAACACGCCTGTGAAAACATAGTCAAAATACCTCAGGACCTGCAAAATATGCATGGCAGAAGGGAAGAGAACCGTGTGAGGCCCTGAGGCCACACACACATTCCTGCCCACAGTCATCAAGTCCTGCACAGCCACCCACCCCCTCTTAACTTCACCTCAGAAATAAGGCACAGGGTTACAGCTGCTCACTGGACTCAGAGAAGGATGCATGGTGGAGAGGCACATGGCTCACTGACTCAGTGCCCATTGGGCACATGGTTCAGTGACCAGTCCTTGGCCAAAGCTGAATGTCTTGGGCTTCAGTGGCCCCACAAAACCATCGCTCCAGTTCTGGTCTAGGACTTGGAATCTTTGTCAGTTCCTTTCCTTCTCACAGCCATCATTTATTCTCACATTCACCATGGGGGATACCCGGGGATGTCTCAGCCCTCTGTGGTGGAGCTATAGCTCCCCAGCTTCACACACATCATCCACGACCCTGTGTCCCCGTGTCAGATCCCACATTCAAAGTCTTGGGTCTCTACAGAACCCTGGCTGCTTGGTGCAAGGCCCATAGCTGCAGCATAAAGGCCCAAGGAGTGGGTGGCAGATAGATGGGAATGGTCCATAGTCCTCTGTGAGGAGCAGGAAGACCAACCTCTTCAACCTTCCTCATTCCCCTGCAACCCTCCCAACATGTTGGTTCACCTCTGATGCTGGAGGGAAGGGTAGAAAAGGGTGGGCCCCAGGGCATTTTGTAGGGTGACAAATAGCCCTTAGGCACCCACTTTGTTGCGCTCAGAGTTGGTCAGGACTGGGTCCTCTGCTGCCAGGGCAATGCTGCTGGCTGCGATCACCAGGAGGATGCACATCTCAAAGTAGCGCAGGTTTACAATGTAGTGGCAGGCCCTCCGGATCCTGTGCAAGGAAGAGTGGAGCCCTGAGAAGCCCATCGCTCCCAGGCCCCGACCCCCACCCCCTACCCCTCACACACGTCAGCTTGCTTTAGACAGCCAGCCCTTTGCCAAGGAAAGCCGCCAGGGAGAGCAATTTAATTTCCCAGGCACCACCCTTGATTTCCAGCCCCAGTGGGGGAAGGTAATCAGATTGGCTAGAGGCTACAGCACGCAAGCCAAGATATTATCTGCAAGTGTGACCCAGGCACAAGAGCAGCCAGCCTCACACTGCACACTCTCGGGTGCTGCATGGCGCTTTCCCCTGCTGCAAGGAAACTGAGACCTGCTTAGCAAATGATAAAGATTCAAGGAACAGACATTGACTTTAAGACTTCTGATAAGAACGGTAGCGGGGTTCCAGACCCTGCCCCAGGCTGCCCTGGTGGAAGTGTGTATGTTCTATGCTCTTTCTTTCAGCCTCAGATGAGTGGACACCTTGTTCTACCCCATCCCAGAGCTCTGTGTGAATCTACCCACATGGCCACCAGTAGCTGCCTTGTCCTCCTAGTCTCAGAAGCTGATTTACGTGTCACTCTTAGCACAGAAGGCAGCTTCTCTTTCCAAATTTCACCTTTCCTGAACCTAACCGTCTAGATTTATCCAACACACCCACCTCATACCCCTACCTCTATTCTAGGGAACATGTCCACCTCAAAATTCATAAACAGGACAGTTAAATCCAAACCCTCAAACTCCACTGTCAGCTCTGTCCCCTTCCAGAATGGCATACACAAGTAGACTTTCCTCCTCCCCCAAGCCACCTACTAATCAAACCATTAGTGAAGAGCCCTTTCCTTACATTTCTCCTCCATCCTGTCTTCAGTTACAGTATAGGATGGGCAGAGCATTCAGAAGTTACTTAGAGCCATCTGCTCAGATGCTTCTGTGTCTAGCACCCTCTACCAATATGGAGAAGGCTCAGGAAGAGGACGGGCCTTTCACCTTTCCTGCTCCCCAACAGACAATCCTGGCTCATACCCTGGTTGACTCCCCTAGCGCCAGAAGAGAAAGGTAACCTACGGGTTGGTGGTGCTGAAGATGAACATGGAACTGTGGGGCACCATGGCTTTGCCTGTCTCTCGCTTCTCCTTTTTCTGCTTCTTCTTCTCTACTTCTTCCTCCTCCTCCTTGATCTCTGCCTCTTTCAAGGGACTGGCTTCTCCATCCGTCTTGTTGCTAACTGCAAAAGGAACATGTTGAAACCTTCAGCAACCCAGCTACATGCATGACGCCCTCCATTTCCAGTTGATGACAGCATGCGGACATGAAAGGACAGCAGGAATTCCCTTAGAACCTTGAGGACACTGGGCTTATTTTACACATTACATTAAATTAAGCCCTTTCCACATTTTATGTGGGAAAGCCTTTCAAGCCACATAAATTGAATCATGTGCTCCTCTTCTCTTGCTGAATGTTTACAGTCTGGCAAATAGCAAGGTTGTTTCTGTCACAAAGTTTACAAAGCGTAGGTATTATATATAAATTATTGTTCTTTGTGGAATTCTCATGTCAATATACCTTGAGTGGCATAGATTATTTTTATTATTCCTATCCTTCAGATGAGAAAACTGAGTTCAGACAATCTAAGTACCTTTTTTAAGCTTATAACAGGGTGGACTCCCAATTTGAAATCATACGTGCTTGAAATGAAATACTATTGCAGTGGAAGATTTTAAGAAACTATTACTCTGCCTGCAGCTGCTGTGTGGCTGGTGCTTTTTCCAGCCATGATGGATGTAGCTATGAGAATGTAATATTCATATGAATATGGGCCTGCGACTACACTCCCAGGCTGGGAGAACCGAGGAGCCAGGGGTGAGGCAGGCGGAGCTCTCGTCCTGCTGCTGTCTATTCGATAAGCAGGATACAGTGAGGGTTAGCTGGGCAGGAGGCTCAGGCTAACAGATCACAGGCAGGGACCCAGTCAACTCCGACTGCTTGCTGCTCAGGGAATGGCTCTGCCCTGTAGCCAGACGTGAGGAGCATTGGTGGTCCAGGGCCGTGCAGGGCCATGTGAGAGGTAAACCAAAGTGTCCAACAGTTTGCCTGTCTCCCACTCACAGTAACTAAGAGCACAGATTAGCCCTGGGAATGGGGGATGGTCAAGGTGTCTGATGTTGTTTTTCATCTGAGATGCTCCCAAACACTTCTTATTTATTAAAGTACAAAACCAGACTGATACCAAAAGCATCTGTGAGTCTGGGAACCTGAGGCATGCCCAGCTCGTGCCCTGTTCTCTACTGTAGGAAAAAGCAGGATTGACCTCTTGAGTGTGGAGAGTGAGAAGGGAGGAAAACAGGGCAGCGGAGTAAGGAGAACTAAGAGAGAAGACTGTCGTGGGAAAGAAAAAGTGGTAAAAGTAGAAGGCAAAAAGCAGAGAGGGAACCCCGCGGTCACAATTCAGTAATGACAGGGCAACAGGTGAGTTTGATTCAGAGCTGAGTGCAGGGCCTGGGAGACTGAGGTATCAATGCTGGGAGAAATGGAGCAGGAAGGCAGAGATGGGACACAGGATAGGAGGGTGTGGCAATGATGCAGGCATGGGACACGGTCAGGCAGCGATGGGATGTACGATGAAGACAAGGATGGGTACGGGGCAGGTCAGGGCAGGAGAGGAAATGGTTTCCCTTTAAAGTGTCATGGATTAACACCAGTTGCCTGAGAAACCTTGGATGGAGAGAGAATGGGACTAAAAGCCCCTAGGAGGAAAAAGTTGATGTAATAGAATAATCAAGTGTTAGTATAGAAAAGGCCTCACAGATCATCTAGTTCAAGTCGCTAACTTTGTAGGTAACCAACTTAGGCCTGGAGAGAAGCAGAAGTTTTGCAGAGGTCACTGGCTGAGTGCAGCCAGGACCAGGAAGACGTCCCCTACTGCGATGCTCCCCTGAAAGGGTCCTCGCTTGCTGGGGCAGCAGAGTATTTGGAGGTCACAGAGAAGGCAGCTAGCTGAATATACACCTGGACAAAACCACACGTGATCACTGTAGACTCTAGAATGACCCCAGGGCCATGGCTTAGGAAATTTTCTAGGCAAAATCTAAGATGTAGGAAACCCTAACTTATTTTTTGCAGGTGACAGCAGCCACTGTTTTGCTAGCTGACAGTTCTTTAGAGCTGCTGGTGGGACTTTCTCTGTGGTTTTATTGGAAGGACTGGAGCCAGCTGTCCCTAGCTCTGGGCAGGATGAAGTAGTGAGGGGGGACAGGGATGGAGCTCACTGTGCACCACTGTTGAATCCACCAAGGGGTCCACTTCAGGGATGGCAACAGTGACACTAGTGCTCTCCGTGGTGGCCTTGTCTGTGTTGGCTGTGATGCAGGACAGGTCTGGCTCACTCTGACTGATGCCCCGGCCCACGTCCAGCTGCACATCTCCCAGGAGGGCTTGCTCACTGCTGCCCTCTGCTTCCTGTTCCACCAGCGTTGTGTCCTTCCCCACTTCCAGCTCAGTCTGGGGCAGGACCAGGGGTGTGTCTGACTCATCCAGGGCTCCTGCCAGCCCCGAGCCTCTGGGCACCATCAGACTGTTGGTCCTGAGAAGAGAGAGGAGGACACGGTCAGGGCTCCAGCATCTGCTGCAGAGGTGGAGAGGGACAGGGCCTGCTGGCCACATCTGAGACTTCATCCTATCTATGTATCCTTGCCCCATTTAGAGGTTCTCTAAAGTAGACCCTCATATTCAGGGTGACAAATGCCACTACATGTTATACTTATTCATACAATTTAAAGGTGTATTAGCATTATCTCCACGGTATAAAAGGGGAAACAGATTTTGAAGGTTTCCCGAAGGATCTTCACCCCAGCCTGTGCCATGTGCCTCCAGGGCCCTCCTGGGACTTCCTTACCTCCTTAAATCCTGAGCTCGCTCCTCCTCATGGATTGTTGGCTCCTTGCCTCCATGGCTGCCCCGGAACTCATGGTCCTTCTCCCCATCGGGGCCCCCTGCTTCATCTAGACTCCGCTCCTGGCTGGCAGACCTGCTCCGAGAGGCCGATGCAGACTCCTTGCCTTCGGTCCTGACACGACGATGCCGGCTGCGCCTCTGGCTCTGCCTGTGCCTGGCCCGGTCTTCAAAGGTTACCACAGTCTCTCCTCCCCCAGTCTCCTGCTGGGTGGGGTCACAGTTCCCATGACAAGGCCTGGCCAGCCACGGTGGCTCCCGTTTGCCTAGGGACAGGGGGCTCCTCTGGTTGTCCAGGGCACCAGTCAGGTCCCCTCCATCCCCTCTGAGGGATGACCCCCGGCTGATGCGCTCCTCTTCACACTTCTCCAGGCCCAAGCCTAGAGCCAGGCCTTCGATGGGCCTGGACCTCCGGTAGAGGCTGGGGTGAGCATTGAGTGGGTTGAGGGGGCTCAGTGGGTTGAGGGGGTTGAGGGGGTTCATCGGTGGGGCCTCCTCTTTGTTGAGGGCCTCTTGGCTAGACATCTGCATGTGCCTCCTCAGCTGGCTGGTGCGCTGCTCCCACACCGACATGTGGTGCCGGCGCCTCCGCTCCCTCCTGGCAAAGGTGAAAGGGTGAGCCTGTTAGCACCCACAGCCACAAGCTGGGGAGGGTAGCCACAAGGGCCATGAGTGAGGTAGGAGCACATGATGGGAAGGAAATGGGAGAACCCAGGGTTTGAGACAGGAAGCACAGAAAGATGTGGGAGCAGAGTGGCCACGCATAAGTCGGCTGATAGACCAGCGCCTCCCAGCCCATTCCAGGGTGCTTTTCACTCCAACCTCTGCTCAGTAGTGGCCAAAGGCTTGGGTAGAAATGAGCCTTGGCCTGAGTCCCATGTCCCCAGGGCATGGGAGGGCAGTTGAACAAAGACTTCCTAGGCTTCTACTCCCCTGTGCTCCTTTGATTCAGAGTACCACACTCCATACCCACCAAGGTCCATCTCCGACCACCATCACCCCACTCTCTTTCCCTCTAAGATTGCAGCGTGGGATGGCAAAAGCTGCAGTGTATCGTGATTTGATGCCAATAACAGTGAGAACAGTGGCAACCAGATTCAGGTGCTAAAAGTTTTGCCGTTATCCCCCAAAATAAGAGTGATTGGTCTCCTCTACAGTAGCTATCAGAACTCACAGAAGACCATGTTGCGTTGACCACTGTCCACTCATACCCAAACCCACTGCTGAGCCCTGAGGCTCAGGGGCCTAGATGAGTACTCATGGCAGCAGGAGCACACGAACATGACATGTACAGCGGAGCACACAGGAGTGGGCCACTGGGCGGGAGGGTACTCCTTCCCTCACGGGCTGTGGGCACACACCTACCAGCCATTGACGGCACACTCTATGTACCCACACGCACCCTTACACAGCCCACACAGAGCTGTACACAGCTACCTACAGAAAAGAAACACCCACCAACACTAATCACCAACACCAACACGTGCCACTCACAGGCCACACAGAAGAGGGAGCAACACACATGGTAACATACTTTAGACACACACTGATATAAGCACTTTGAGAGGCACATATTCACAGACCATGTGTGTGAACACACACACACACATACACACACACCAAGGCACACACTGACGCACACACTCAGTGCCACTTTGTCCATAGCAAGGACAGAACCACTCACAAACACGCAAACCGGTACACACATACAGGTGGCTGCTGCGTGGCTCCCACATCGACATGTGGTGTCTTCTCCTTCTGTCTCTTCTGGGAAAGAAAAATGAACAGGTTCAGTTCACCCCAACCTCTAGGAACCTTGAGCCCCCAAATCACCAGCGATCTCCAGAGGATTCTCCAAGAGCCTATTTGCCCACTGTAGACTCCCAACCTTCCCTTCTCCAGTGGAGTTGGGAATTGAGTCCTTGCTACTACAAACATGGATCCTGTTTTTGAAGCACACATGGAAACACACAAAGGACATACAATTACATACAAGGTACAACTTCTGCTGCTCAGACACCAGGCCCTATCGGCACTCACACTTCTATCATATCATCTTGTGGGGACCTATTTAGAAAACTTGGATGGGAAGTGGTTCTCTCCCTGCTCAATCACTCTAGGATTACAAAGCACATTCGCACAGATGTGAAGCCCCTGTAATCACTCCTTTAGCCCAATTCAGTCTATCAAAACTCACAGGGAATGAATGCTGTGCCGTACGTATCAGTGAGGCTACTAAACAGCCTACGGGCAAAGGCTGGGTGGCCGTCTGTGTTCTCCAGGAGGTGAGCAGTCCCCCTTGCATTTGTGCCATACAATACCCAATCAGAGGTATTAAAGTTCACTCTTTTCAGCCTAGGAAAGAACAGTATTGACTTTCTTGGCTTTGAACAAAGAATTTTCTGTTCTCTACACTGTGTCCTTCCAAACACAGGCTAGTGGAAGTTAAGAATTGACAAGGGTGGGCATCACTTTTGAAAGTGGACAGGACACATGGTAGAATGGGACTATGAGTACAGTGCCCCTTGGGTACCTTTGGGGATGCTCAGAGTGTGCCTGGTCCAGTCACTGGGCTAGGGATTCAGTCCACCCAAGTGGGCCCCACAAGACCTAGGAGTAGGCAAATGCAGCTCCTTCCTTGAGAAAACTGCCAGCCATCAGTGCAGAATGTACTGGGAAATGGAATGCAGCCCAAATGCCACATGTGGCATGTCTAGAGAGAAACCCGCTAGAAGAGCAGGGCTGAGCGACCCTCGGCCCAGGAATTCCTCCTTGGGTGTCTAGAAGAGGAACAACCACAGGTGTGCACTTACATGCCTGATGCTACAGATATCGCTTTGGAGATGCCCGAGAGCCCTCAACTGAAGACTACATTCCCAAGTGTGGTGGGCTGCACTGAGGATGGCTGCACCACTGCACTGAAGAGGCAGTGGGGTGGAGCTGCCACGAAGCGTGGATAGTGGGTAAGAATGAAAGCATGTGTTCTAGACAGCAGCGCGCGCACACACACACACACACACACACACACACACACAGAAGGAAAACCACACTGAACCATCTAGATCCTCAATTAAGCAAATACCAGCCCTCCACAAGCTCATGTGTAAGAATGCAAGTACATAGAAAGATTCTCCCCTGTGTATTCACATGAATATGGGTACACACGTGCATGCACACACATACACGCACGCACATGCACATGCGCGCATACAGAGAGGTCAGTCTCTAACTCACATAGATCAAGCTCCCCCTCACTTCTTACATACACAAGATCCAAACTCACATTCATACCTAAAGTGCACAGAGGAATATCTACACACCTCCAAGCTATGTGAACATGACCTCCCGTACACCCCGCCCCCCATGGCCTTGTGGGAATAGAAAGGGCATGCAACATCCTTCCCATCACATTAGTGGGGAAACCGAAGTCCTGTGATCCTGAGTGGCTCTCTCCAAGGCCACAGAGTATGTTACCTACAGAACTAGGACTAGCACTTGGGCATGTTGTGATGGTGTTCATTTGTGTCTCTTGATGGTAGGCACACCCCAGTCCTGTGGTCTGGTGGGCACACTTGGCACAGCACATACGTCCACCAGCCATACACACGGCAGTACACATGTGATCACCGGAGCCCAGGCCTCAGCTCGTCTTGGATGTCGCAGCACCTTCCTCCACCTTGCTGTGCCCTGATGCACACTGTGTGATTCCCACGGCCTTGTGCCTGCCCACATTTCATTCATTCATTGCATAAATAGTGAGTTTCTACTTTGGGCCAAGCACCATCCCAAATCACATCTCTCCAAAACCCCACTTCTCCCCCAGGCTTCCTTGTCTCAGTAAATAGAACCACCCACTCCTAAGCAGCAGCCAGTCCTATCCATCCACAATTTTGGATACCTGTGTGTATGTGATTTTAGCTCAAATTCCTGAGTTCAGGGAAGGTAGGGTAGAGACTACTCAAGACTCAGAGACTATTCTGAAAATGCTCTCTGGTGCTTCCCCATCAGCCTGTAATGAATGTTTTCCTCTTTCTCACAGAAGAGGGGTCCAGATACAAGGCCTCCACAGATATGGAAGGTGAAAATAAGCTGAGAGCCACTGGGGGAGGGGGGCCATACACAGAACTTGGAAGGGGCTTCATAGCCTTTGCACGGGCACCAGGCTACCATGCACGCCTTCCTTACCACCCTCAAGTTACAGGTGACACGGTCTGTTGTTGAGAAACAGTTCTACCTCCAAGGGGGCTCAGAGCCATCCCCATAGGTTCCCTGGGTCACTCCTAGGGTTTCTGACACACCAGAGCAATAAAAAGAATCCCAGGTTTTTAGCTCCTCCTTCAGACTTCCTCCCTCTCACTGCACAGAGGCCAGCCCCACACAGGGCTCATGCACTTTGTCCTTAGTCCTACCATGGACCACTCACCCAAGCTACATTCTTGGAAGAATGTGCACCATCTGCTCCACTTTATCACCTGCATTTCTCTCCCTACTCCACTCCACCTGGATCATCCTCCCACCCAGCTACTTGTGTGGTCACTAACATCTTTTGTTTTGCCAACTCCCATGGTCCCTCTCCTGTCCCCATCATGATGATCCTTCATGGGAAGGTAGCACTGCTGCACCCTTCTCTGCTCTGCAAGGCTCTCCTCTGTAGGTTTCCAGGGCGGCATGCTTCTGTTCTCCTGCCTGCTGCTCAGGCTTGCTCAGTCTCCTTTGCTGGCTTCTCTCGGGTAGACTTCAAACAGAGGAACACACTCAGCCTCTGTCCTCAGCTCCTCTCTTCTTCATCCCTGCTCTCCCTAGGTCATTGCACACACACTGATGGCTTAAATACCATCTAAATGCAAATGACTTCCTCTAAACCTTTATTTTAATCCTGACTTCTCTTCTATGCTCCAGACTCCTGCAACCAATAGCCTATTCAAACACTTAGATGCCTTAAAAATATGTCAGATTTAATGTGGCCAAAATGAACTTTGGATTTCTAACATCTACAGAGTATCAGTAAATATCACTACCTTCTGCCCAGCTGTTTAGGCTTCAAACCTTAAAACTCAAACCTTTAATTCTTTTTTTTTTTTTTTTTTTTTTTTTTTTTTGCATTTCTACACCTTCTGCTTTTAGTCTGGGCTCATCCTATTGGCTCTCATCCCTAGAGATAGACTGACTGGGATGACTTTTCATCCTCATTGCCCCCACTCTGGTCTAAGTCATCATCACCTACTATTCTCTAAGAGCCAATTCTCTGGCTCCCTGCCTCCACACCCAGCCCCCACAACCTGTCTCCACACAGAAGAGTGACTTTTGAAAGGTGAAATCCTGTCATAGCTCTGCTTCCTCTTTTAGTCCTTCCATGGTTATAAGCAGAATAAAAGGTAAAGTCTTTCACTTGAGAATCAAGCTCTCTGAGCTGGGTCCTGCCTACTTCTCTGGTCTTGCTGTCTTGTCTCCCTTTTTTGCTAAATGCCCACCATACTGGACCTTTCAGGGGCATACTTCCTTCCCAGTGTCACACCACTGCCTTCTACAGGTGTGTGTCTCTACTCACACATTGCCTCTTCGGAGAACACCTCCTGGAGAGCCACAGGTATTCACGATCATAGCCCTTGTTCCTCTCTACCAGGCAACGCTGTTCTATTTATTTTTTAACACTGACTGCTATCTGAAACAATGTGTATATTTACCATTTGTCTCCCTCACTGGAATGAAAAGCGAGAAAAGGCTTCCCTCTTGCTCACTACTGAAATCTCAGGAACAGTTCCTAGAATGAATGAGGTCCACTCCTACCATCAATCATTTAAGAAGTTGGGAGAATTTAGCACAGCTCACAGATCTGTGAAGGGGCAGCCACTCACTCGATAGAAGGCATGTTGGGTGCAGACATCGGGCTGACCTCCTTGGCCTTCTGCAGTGCATGTTTCTGGTTGAAGGCCTCCTCTTCCTCCTGCTCATCCTAGACACAAAGCAGAGATGGCTTTGCCTAGAATCTCTATGAAGGAGAGGAGCTTCCTGGGCCTCTCTCCAGAGTTCTGAAGACCAGTAAAGTTTGGCAAGCAGAGGAAGAGGTTAACAAAGCATCATGAGATTAAGTTGGCTTAGAGTCTTCCAATGGTCAGAGGCCAGGGCCATTGGGAAACAGCAGCCTCAAGCTCCCACAAGGCGAGCCACCACAGTCTCTGCCCTGTCTCCACAGGCTGTGTAGGACGGCCAGGAGACATCCACCTACCCCCAGCACTCAGTGCAACTGCCCATGACTGCAAAGGAAGGCAGCAGCAAGAATCCCAGTGCTCAGACGCTCCACAGTGTCTGGAGCTGATGGAGCAGGGTGTTTCCAGGCACAGCCCCAGGATGTGAGCCCTGAGTATGAGGCCCGGGTGTGAGCACCCAGCACAGTGTCTCCCCAGCCCAGCTAAGCCCTCTCACCCTGAGTGCTCAGCAGAGACCTCATTCCCTCACTTGAATTCCTGCATGTAAGTCTTGACACCAAGGAAAAGCAGTTCAGGTAAAGTGATTGGAACTGTTAAGACTACATACATCTTCCCAGCAGGTTCTGCTTTTCATACATCATTTCACTGGTTCTTTGTAGAAATTCTATGAGAAATATACATCCCCATCTTACACATGGGGAAAACTGATATTAATGAAGATCAGGCCTCTAGCCAAAGCTAAAACAGACAATAACTGGAAGGTATAAAATTCAAACCCAATTTTTTCAGATATTAAACCTAGCATTTCTACTTCCATATCATACAGGAAAGAAGTTTCCCCAGGAACGTAGAGAAGAACAGGTAACACATGAGAAAATATATATTGAAAAGCTCAAAAGCATTACCAGGATGTTTTGTGCCTCTGCCTGAAACCAAACTTGTGCTGTGTGGGGGAAAAGAGTTTATACTCTCCCTAGACCATGCTACTACAGCTAGCATTGCCTCCTCCTCTGCAGAATCAAAGGATAGGAAGAAACAAACTGACAAATTGAAACTTCCCCAGAATGCCCATGGCCACCAGAATACCCCAATGTCCACAGTCCAGGAAATACTATGCCCCTGGCTTCTTCTTAAAGATTAGGTCCCCTAGGTGGGGTCACAAGGCCACAAGTCACAGTAGCAAGGAGATTTTAAACCCAGGAATTTAGTGTTTTTCTTACTCCCTATGTCATAATCCTAGAAAGGACCTCTCTAAAGACTCATAGGGATGAGCTATTATTATCCATATCAGACAAAGGATACCCAGGCTGGTCTAAAAGTCACCAAATTCAGTGAAAGGGAACCAGGTTTCCTGCATGAGTGTGTGGTTCTCTAACTACCTAGAGCCTCCTAAAAGAAGCCTTCCTGGCAGCCTAAGTTAGACAAATATAGATGCCCTGAGAGAGCTGCCAAGAGCAGAAGGGACTGAAGAGACATCTGATCCCCAGAAAGCAATGCTTACCTTGGTCAGCTCCTGGGCATTGGCCAGATTGTCCACAGCAATGGCCAAGAAGACATTCAGTAGTGTATCTGTGAGTTATGAGTTAAGGATGGCCAAGCAAAAATATTCAAAGGTTTCAGCAACTCTGAGAGGGCGCCTCCATGAGTTTTCTGTTTGAACCTTGCAGAACCAGTTACAAACTGCGGGAGGCAGGAAGAGATGAGCTAGAAGCAGACAGATTTCACCTCCTTCCACACATCATCTTTTTCTTCACACAGGCCGAAGAAATATCTGAAACAAACCACTCAGGAGACCATATGTGGTGAAGAGACCTTCTCACATATATGACCTCAACCCATCCATGGCAATAACTAATAGCAGAATCATTGAACAGCAAGATGTATAAGGAGCTTTCTGTTGTTTCGCCTTCGGGGGGGGGGGCAAAATTGAGTACCGTCTGGACCAACGGGCGTCATGCTACCCTGTCCTTAAAGGGAAAAATAAATGAGATCCCACAACCCCTGCTAATGACCAACTTTCAAAAATGGTACACTCACTTATTTCTCTCATTCTTCTTCTTGGGGTCCTAGAAGATTTCCATGGTTCATTTAACAAAATGTCACAGTGAGCAGACCTGATTCATTATGAAATCTATTTCTATTTCACGCTATTACACCTGAAGTCCCAATTTTCTGACTGTCTTTGCCTTCAGGTGATAGCATGACACAAAACTGGCTCTAGTGTAGAAAGCCAGATCTGGTTCTCCTCAGAATAAAAAGAAAATTAACGTGCTGTCATGACGGGCTGGCCTTCCACTTCTGTGACTCTGTATACTGCATAACTTTCTTTCTATAAATTTCTCATGATTATAGTCTCCACTGACCCCCAGAATCTTTCAGAGCAGAAATCACAATAGAGTATTTCCTTGCTGTGCTACTGTAGAAAAATGCAAACAGGCAGCCGCACCACAACTCGCCTTTTTTTCTTCTTCTGATCTCAAAACAAGGCAAGTCCTGGTTCTCAAATTTCTATTGCTTGTATAGAGATCATATAAAGTTTGAAGCTCAGAAGGTGTATTCTGATAATTACTTTGGTTAATATTTACAATTAACAGAGGAGATATTGCTATCCTCCTTCAAGATGTGAAAAACAAACTCAGGCACTTTTCCAAGGCAACAGCTCTGGTAAGCGGAGTTTCTGAGATTCAAACCTAAGTCTTCCTGATCTAGGGATTTTGGGCACATACACGCTTTGGTGTTCAAGGATTGTGTTTCTTTTTCTTTCTTTTTTAAATGTATTTAGTACAGGGTCTACAGGATCTCACTATACAAATCAGACTTGTAATGATCTTCCTATTTTCAGCCTCCCAAGCACTGGGATCATAGGTACATGCCACCACGCCTAGTCTCAATCACCATCTCAGCATGCCCCAGCAGCAGGGCTGGTACGACATGCCAAGGATTGAACCTCAGCCACTGCACTCTGCCTAAGCAGGTGCTTTAGTCCACTGAGCTGTCTGGCCAGCCCACAAGGATTCAATTTCGAGTCATCTTTTACAATTTGGAAGATACTTGACTTAATCAAATTATCTCTTCCCTCTTCCTAAGTTAAGAGTTAGATGAAAAATAGTGTTTGTTGACCTTGGTAGAAGGTCTCACATGTAGCACAGATACAATAAATACTAGCTACTGTGATGATTAATCTTGACTCCAACTTGATTGGCCTGACAGCAGTCTAGGAGATTAGTAAAGTACCCCCTTGGATATGTGCAGGCAGGTCATGAGAGCATGGAGCATGGCAAGACTATATCTGGTTACCAGCCCCTTCTACTTGGCTGTTTCTCCATCTTTCTGCTTCCTGGGTGTTAGGATGTGGGCAGTTTCTTCTAGTATGCTTTTCTGCCATGAGGTTTCTAGCTTGGTACTAGCCCACTGTTGATCTAAACCTTGGGTACAGTATCCAATCCCCTTCCCTTCTTCTGTGACACTGTTCTCTCACTCTGCTTTCTCACTGCCACAAGTTAAGCTTTTTGTTTCTTCCAGTCCACTTCTACTATGATGTTTCTGCCTCAAAGTCAGCTAACCATGTGGAGAAATCCCTGAAGCCAGGAGATAAACCCTTTCTCCCCTAACTTGTACATAGCAATATTCTGCCCCAGTATGGAAATGTGACCACTGTAGCTATACAAAATCATATTAGCATTGATCATAATACTCATACTTTTGAGATCTTACAATGTGGCAGGCTGTGTTCTATATGACTGCATAATTAACTCATAATATAATCTAGCCACTATTTCAGCCTATAGTGATCTCTATCCCCTCACTTTTTACCCAGATAATAACTCCAACCATTCAAAATAACACCTTTGAATGTCATTATATATGCATACTACACATTTGGATGATAATCAATTTATGTTTCTATTTCTTACACAACTAGTGTACAAGTATTTTCAGGTTACAGTTCCTTTAGTACACCAAGCAATGTCCACAGCCTGCCCTTTGAATTCCCCAGCTCTATCATCATTACCGCCACCATCTTCTCTTCAAGTGCTGGTCCAAGAAGGTACCAGGTTAAAGAAGAACATTTTTAAAGGATACAGTTTCCAAACAAGGTAAGCACAATGAAGTAGATGGCTGACCACATGCCTGAGCTGACTCCACCCTGGGAACGGATCCCATTGTACATCACCTCATTCCAGTCCTCCCCTGTCAGGATCTACACAGAGAAAACAGCAGGCACATCAGAACTCCAAGGAGGCAGGGAAGAGTGGGCCCATGCAAAGGGGAGACACCGCAGTTGGCTCTTTCCTATTTCCTCCTTGCTTGCACCTTCTGCCACAGGAGAAGTCATTCCCATGAATAGTTGGGGTTTTTGGTTTTTTTTTTTTTTTTTTTTTTTTTTTGTATTTTAGGGAAGGGTCTACCGAGTGTTCAGGGCCTCACTACTATCTCAGACTCGTAGTGATCTGCCTGTTTACAGCCTCCCAAGAGCTGGGATTACAGGCGCGCATCACCAAGCCCAGTCTTAATTGCCATCTCAGTGTGGCCCCGGGGGTGGGGCCAGCACAGCAGGCCTGGAGATTGAATCCCTGGCCCCTGCCCCTGTTTGCAGACACTTTAATCCACTGAGCTATTTGGCCAGCCTTTCCCATGAATAGTTCTAAAAGTTGGTTTTTTTTTTTCTTTTTCTTTCTTTTTTTTTGATAAGGAAGAGAATTTTAGGTCTTAAAAATGGAAGGAGAACTTCATGAAGAAAGGCTCAGAGCTTTACTACAAAATTCCTCCCACCTTCAGCTCAGCGAGGTAGTCTCATCACTACCCAAGTGTCACCAGAGCTGCCAACATGGAACTCCCAAGACGGTAAGATTATTGGAAAGAGCCCTATAAGATGCAGTTGGGAAACTTGGGTTTGTTTCAGCCTCAGATTCTAACTACTAGGTTATTTTCTTCATCTGTAAGGCTGTAAACACTACTGATGTTGAATTTTCTATGTGCTTTAAAAAGCTTTTTTCTTTGGAGGAAACATAGAAAAAAAATATCTCACTAGATCGATACAAGGGTTAGAAGATGCTCCAGATCTCAGAAATCCATAAACACGATTTGTGACTGTTTCAGAATCCATGTCCTGCAACCCCACAGGGGTTGGAGGAAAGACAATAAGGGGATGTTAATGCAGTTCTTTTGTTATTTGTAAGACTGCAGCCCCAGAAGTCTGAGGATGGTGGTAAGAACTACTCAAAAGGGAAAGAAGACTCTGTTAATTGGGAGGGACCAAGCAGGAAAAACAGACATCTTGACCCTGTCACCCTGTAGTATATGGTACAGGGAACCTCATAATCACATTTCTAGACCTTTGGTTAGCCTCATACCTGGAACACAGTCATGATAGCTGCAGGGAAGGTATCAAAATTTGCTGAAGGAGTCCCATCATTGAAGTTAAACCTGCAAAAGAAATTCAGAGAGAAAATGCGATGGAACTCTCACATGTCAAATTTCCCTTCCCTGAGACCACACAGCTTCATCTCTTCTTTTCCCTTTCTCCAAGTTTCTTGTACCTTGCTTTTCCTCAACTTATAAAATTGGAAGCAGTGACTATGATAAAATATACACTTTTCAAAGTGCGGGCAATAAGACAGGGTTTGAGCTGATCATTCATTACAGGCCTCAAGGTTGTATATTTCAGAGACAGTGCCCAAGGAACAGGTTCCCAGAGTAAGACCCTTGTGTGGTGTAAAGGGTTAAAAGTAGCCACAGCTGTCCCACATGTGTCCTTATGGTCTCTTAATGACTAGACAAGAGTGAACAAGGTGGCAAACAGGGAGATCAAATCAATGATCCTGGTGTCGGCAGGCCTGAGGTGGTTCAGAACCTCCTTCCGGTGGAAAGTGCTTGGAACTTACCTGCCTCCAAATAGTTGCATGCCTAGAAGAGCGAAAACGACAATGAAGAGGAAGAGGAGGAAGAGCAAGCTGATGATGGACTTCATGGAGCTCATCAGGGAGACCACCAAATTCCGAAGAGATGCCCAGTACCTGTGAAATCCAGATGCAGTTATGACAGCGGACACTAAATATCGTGTCACCCACAAGTTGAGCTCAGCATCTTCCTGGAAATTTGTAAAATAAGCTGCATTCATAGAACTTCAGAAAGAAAAGGTAATTTCCCTTAGGAATACAGCATTTGATCTGGTCCCAGAGATATTTTTCTAGTTCAATATTTGGAGGAGAAGCTAAAGAATGGAATGGGGGTGGGCCGAGGGAGGGAAAGGTGGGGCCAAGTGGGGTGGATGAAAAAACAAGGGATAGAAGGACATGTCATAAAGCAGAGAGAGGTTCCATCCTCAAAGATATTGGGAAGAGTTCAAGTTCTCATCACTTACTTGGTTATTTTAAATATTCTCAAAAGCCGAAGAGCTCGCAAAACACTGATTCCAAAAGATGTACCAGGTCTGAAGATTGCCCAGACTACTTCAAAGATGCTGCCCACTGTGACCTAAAAAGCAACTCACCACAGTGAGACAAAGGAAGAGGAGAAGACAAGCATTCTGGATTCAGCACACAGTCAACAGCTCTCACTGGGCTACGGAGCAATTAAAATTCTCCCCTCCTCACGCAGCCCCCATCTCTGCCAGGGCTACCTAGGTGTGAACGAGAAAACAAGACTTCTACTCCTTGTCCACTGCCTTCCATTCCTCTTCCTAACTTTATCCCTTTGCCCTCCAATTGACCTCCTTACACCTGATCTTGGTGACACCTACAGCAGCCAATCACTACTTCTGTGCAAACTTGGCAGTCATGGCTGTTTTTGCCTCCTTTTACCTTGAACAAAAAAGAAGACAGACGCAGAGCACAGAAACCAATTTGAATGAGTACAGGTTGTGCTCCAACACAGAAATCAGAGAGAGGCCCTAGATCCTCTCATCATTCTAAAATGTAGTACTAACAAGAATATTTTGCTTCTCAATTCAGTATCTTTTGGTCACTGAGGTCCCACACCCCCTCCATGTGACAATCTGTTGATATGGGGCCTTGCTATAGGATGCAGCAATTTTAAGTTAATGTTTTAAGTATTTTTTACTTTAATTATATATTTACTGAATGTCTACTATGTTCCACATGTTGTGCTTGGAGAAATAACAAAAATAAATCCTCATGGTGACGCTAACAAGCATGTACATGAGGACACCAAGGTTAAAATGGTCTCTCGCTAGCTGTTATGCCTGAAAATTGCCTGTACTCAGAACCATATGTTCCAAGTGAAAATGTAAATTGGCAAGTGCTCAAAATCCTTAGCACCTCACTGAGGCTTCGGCAGAATAGAAGTGGGTTTGGCAGAATAGAAGTGGCTCAGGAACCCCAAGTTCTGTGGCTTCATTCTGCCACTGACTGATTCGACCCTGAGGGTAGTGGCCCCTATTTACCTATGTGAAAGGGGTGAGTTATCGCCTGCCATCTCAAGTAGAGCAGGCACCTTATGCGAACAGCACAGGAGAAGAACACATGGATGGCTGCACTTTTACAATGACCACAACCCCCATCTAGATGTCACATAGGAAGTAAACAGCTGTATGAAATGCTCCCTAATACAGGGTATGTGTGTTTGCATGGAGGTTTATCTAAATAATTATGCTAATTTTAAACTCAAGTAGAAAGAAAAGCCCCAAATACATAACCTTCTCTTTCTTGTGGAAACACCTCTAGAATTAAGTCCTTTGTCCTTCTCTTCCAGACTTCCTCCAAGATAATAAATGGTTCAAAACTCTGGCTAGGGTAGCTTTGTAAAAACCTCACTGAGCTATATACTTAAGCATGTACTCTTTAGTGTATGTATTATACATCAATAAAAATATTAAAAATCAAAGCACTTTTAAGAAAAGCAAATAAGCCCTAGCGTGGCAAGGATTCATTCACTTCTGAAACTCCCTTTAGCTCGTCTTACCTGTTTTCCTTTTATAAATTCTAATTCCAGTGGTTCATGCTGAGTGGTACAGCAAGCTGCTTATCAGAAACCATGCCCTAGCAACATGAAGTATCAGGACAGGGAGGTTTCCGAGGACTTACCCCAAAATCAAAGCAGTTGAACGAAGAGTGAAAATAAAGGCGAGGCCCCATGCCGTACATCTTCAGGGACATCTCCAAGAGGAAGAGTCCAAGAAACAAAAATTCTGCATAGTCTGAAAGTATTAAAGGTAGAGCATTGGTTCTCCAGAGAGTGTGAGCTCCTGCACTTAGCAATGAATCCACCCACCTATGGAGGAACCCACAAGACACTGCAAGGACATGTGGCAGCCATGTCAGGTCAGTGCCAGGCAAAGCCTACCAGGCAAAGCCAGAGTGAGTTTCAGGCTCACTCAAAAGATCAGTTTTCCTCTCTTTCAATAGGCTGGCTTAGCATTATCCCTTCGTGGAGGGTAGTCTTCGAGGAGAAAGAAAGAACTTCACCATGGCTTTGATGGAAGAGCTGGCATCCACCCTCCATAGACCCAACCCTAAACATCTCCTCACCATCGCTCACACGCAGTGGCAGTCCTATCCAGAGCTGCCCTTTAAGTTCCCTTTTTGGCCCACTTGGGGGACCTTAAGAACTCCCTCACCAGGACTTCAGTAACCCCAATTCTTACACCACTGAACCTCCTTAAGAACCTGAGCGAAGGTCTTCTAGCACCCATGTGTAACTTGTTAACTCATCTGCCAGGGTCTCCTTGCTTGATTCAGTCATACAGGAAGGCTGAAAACAGCAAGGAGTAGGCCACCTCCTTGCAGCTAGCTCTGGCCTCTCTCCCAATAGAATGGGCAGAACTCTGGGCTGGGAAAAGCACGCTGCCAGGCTAAGCCTGCTCTGCCCTCTTACATCCACTCACATCCCCATCAATCTGTCCCCAGGAGGGCCCACAGCCACCCTTCACTTACAGAGGAGGTGAGTGAGCCACTGGGGCTGGTTGTGATGCACGATGGCTACGCAGGCGGTGTTGAGAGCCACCAGGCTCAGGACAATCCAGTAAAACACCTGGGATTTAACCATGTGGCGAATTGAGATGCGGAGAAGCCTTTCCTTGTGCCGGAAATAAGAAGCTCCATCGACCTTCGTGCTCTTGATACTGGCTCGGGCAAGCGGTGTGCCTGGGAGGGAGAAATGGAGAGGCAGTATGAGGCTGCAGCATGCCCTGACCGTGCGCGGTGGCCAGGTGGCATCTGCAGGGCAAGGTGGGCAGCTTGAACCTTGGGGGAAGGCGACTGCCAGAGTGTAGGCCTGAGCGAGTCTGATTTTTTAAGTTACTTCTACCAGCAATGACCCTGTTCTCCTCTCCAGGCACTCACAGTCCTAGTAAATTGAAAGATTCCCAGGCAGGACACGACCCAAACACCTAACGTCATGAGTCCTAGCAGGACCATGTTCATGTTTGCAATGGATCGGGCTTCTCTCTGCCCTTCCGTTTTAAAGGCACCAGAACCCTTCTGCTGCCCTTGTGATATTCCTGCCACCGGCAACACAAAGCATCAATGAGCTTGTGAGTCTCTTCTGCTCTTAAGGATGGAGGGATAGCCTGCCATTATTCTGGGGAAGAAAAGCGTATCTACAGCCAGAATCTGTAAGAGAACCTGGGATTGAACTTCAGTCACATCAAAGGGTTTTTAAGAGGAGTTAGTTTAAATTTCACAGGATGGAAGTAGGTGGGTTCTACTATGGGTAAGAAATGACTTCAAGTTCTCGCATCTAGGTCACTAGAAGAAATCAATCTTCAGGATCCTTTGAAAAACACAGGTTGAAGATCATATCCAAAAGACTAGAAACCAGAGGCATTTCAGATTGTTCCTCAAGTATTGGAATGTTTGCTATGCATAACAAAACACCTTGGGGAAGAGACCCAAGTTTATGAAATTCATTCATGTTTCAAATATGCACATAGCTAGAAGGAAATTAAGAGCACACAATCTTCTTAATTTTGTGCAAGGAAACAAATTCTGACATGGGATTTTCCACTTGTAGCACCATATCATTGCTCAAGGAGCTTCTGACTCTAGAGCCATTCAGATTTCAGATTTTTGGATTTGGGATGTTCAACCTGTATCCCAAAGTACATTCTCAGTATCACAACCCAGGAAAGAGAATATATCTGCAAATGAGAAACAAATGCCACACTTGGAGAACCCCCACACCCCACATTTCATGTAAGCAGCATCCCCTGGTCCTCTTTTCTCCTGTAAATCATTGACAGATAGATTAGATTCCCACACCTTCCCTTAACTACGATCCTAAATTCTGAATCCTTGGGGTTCTTTTCCTCCTTGTGGTTCTTCTCAAAAGACAGAATCTTCGTTTTCATGGGAGATCCAGAGAAGAAAAAGAAGATCTAACTGGATCACTCACCCACAGAAGAGATATCAACGCAGTGCTCATCGCTGGAATCTCGGGTCATGGCCTCCGTCCGGCTCCTTTTGATGGTGGCCCTTCGAAGCACTACGCCAGGGAAGGGGAAGGCCAGTGAGAGGCCACAAGTACACCCAGACCATCCTGGACAAAACTTTGAGGACTGTGGGCCAGAGGCCTTGTGCAAGGACTCTGTGACACAGGCGCCTGCCTTTCATATTGCACGAGGTTGATGAGATTGAGAGTGTGTGTAGATGCTTGCCAGCACCTGCTGAAACCCCAGGGCTCTGGAATCCTTGCTAGAACTTAGCCAAATGCTGTGGGTAAGCAGACACTTCCTAGCTATTTGTTCTGGCTCTTCAGAAACAGCGCCACTTCCTGGTAATGAAAGTGGTCTCAAGATGGTCCCTACAAATTGTACAAGAAGATCCCTGTCTACATCACGGGTTGGACGCTGGCCTTTTCATTCCAGAGCATCAGTCACATGCCCTGGAACAAAGCAACTCTCAGGTTTCGTTTTCATCACTTTAAAGGGCATTTGAATCTGTGACTCAAATCGCTTCACTTTAAAGCATGAGGGATTTTACTGCACAGAGACTTGCGTTTCAAATCCCAGAGCATCTCTGTTTTCTTTTTCTCTCTTCCTCTTTTGAACAAGAGAGATTGCCATGGCAAGAGAGGGGCAAATGCACGGTAGCACTTTCTTACCTTCTAAGGCTGATGTCCCAGAATTTTTATTTTCTTCAGCAAGCATGACTTCCTCTGTGGAGAAACAAATGGTTTAGTAAATTACCTGTAAATTCCAAATTATTGTGCAAAATGAGCAGCCCTCAGGGATATCTCTGACTCAAAGTAATGACAGTGAGCAAAAGGTTCAGAACCTGTCACAGGCATAGAAAGAGAGCAAGAGTCACCAGGGAGCACAGAGTACCAAGTCTACATATGATGCCCTTGCTCAGCATGTACCTTGGAAAGGGGACTCTTTCTAGTCAAGATCCCAAAGATTTATAGGAGTGAAAGAGTTCCATTTCTGTTTTTATTTTCACTCAGGGTTCTCTCCTAAGTCCCTAGGATTTTTCTAACAAAGGAGTTTTTTTTAATTTCTCTTGTCTGTGCCGCCCCCCCACCCCAGGCCATAATTCCTACTCTCTTATTCAGGAGATAAAATTGGGCTTTGAGCATCATCCTGTCCACATCTCTGAGGATGGAACTGAGGGAAGGTTTTTGTTTTGTTTTATTTTTTGTTTTTGGTACCAGAGATCAAACTCAGGACTTTGCTCTTTCCAGGTAGGCACTTATACTGCTGAGCTATCTCCCTGGCCCTGAGGAAGAACCATAAAGGTCAGAGAGGAAAGCACTGTGGTCTATTTCCTTACTGTTTCTACCCTGTCTCTGTGAAGCGGAGCTTGGGTCCACCATGATTTGTCCCTATGGAATAACCAAAAAAAAAAAAAAAAAAAATAGGGTTTTGTTAGTAGTTCCTGGCACAGAGCTCTCCTGAGTGCTAATGGAATGGATGCTGGAGAAGAGAGGGACCCTGGTTGGCTTCAAGCATGGCAGATAGTAGAAGCCCAACTAGATGGTTAGAGAGCTAGATTCCCTTCATCCCCTGCCTCCGGGAAGGACAGAGAGGTGTGATTGAGTTCAATCACAATGAACAATGATTTAATCATGCTGCTCAAGAAAAACAATCTCCATAAATCCCTCTAAGCCACAGGGTCTGGGAGTTTCTGGGTTGGTGAGCGCCTCCCTCTGCTGGGAGGGCATACCTTGCCCTGCGTGGCTTTTTTTTATCAGCCATTCCAGTTGTAACCCTTATAACAAACCAGTAAGTGTTGTTTATCCTCAGTTGTGTAACTCATTCTCAAAAATTATAGAATCTTCAGGCAGTGGGAGGTGGAGCGATGCAGGGATTGCAAGATCCCACAAAATTGTACTCATCCAAGGAGAAATGTGGGTCACCTCAGTGTCACCTGGGGGCCTTTAATCTTGAGGATCTGTGATAACTTTGGGTAGTCTTAACTCCTTCACTTGAATTATTAGCCACACAGATGCTCCTATAAAAATGATGCACTTGTTGGTGTGAATAAAGCCATTTTAATACGCTGAGCTGTAAAAGGCTCAAGTCAACAACTTCTGACACTGCCAGTCCTACCAATAACCCACTATTATTATGCACTACTGGACTATATTGGATTATTTTGCTGAATTCATGTACCTACAATATTTAAATGGCAATGGAATACCCATCTCTGACAAAACTAAATAAAAAGGGGGATATAAATGAAGGACCATTTTGTATCTGTATACACAAAATAGGATAGATATACAGCTACTTTCTCTTAATTCAATGAGAAGAAAGATTTGTACTAATAGTGTTTGGACAGGATATCATGTCTGCATCTTGTACTATGAATAACTACTTCGAAGACAACAATATTCAATATATTAATTATTGTAACTGTCCTACTAACCTGTTTTGAAACTGTCTCATTGCTATTTGTTTCTCAAAATAAAAAAAAAAAAAGAATTTGTTTTTGGTTCATGTTTGGAAGAACACCATACTATCCCTAGGTTTAAAAGGTCCTCTACTCCAGAGAGGCGTCATGACCTAAGGTACACTATTTTCTACAAAGTCCTGTTGTAATAAACATCACTAGCATCCCTCTAAAGCAACCAACAAGTAGCACTTCTACCGCTCCTGGGTGCCCCCTGGGAATGGCGTGAAGAGCTTTGGATTCTCAGCCAGTCTCAACAGATAGGTTAGGGAGGAGGGGGCTGTAACAGTCACCCCTGAAGATCCCAGATGCTGGGGGAAAGCTTGTGACAGTGCCAGTTAAACAATAGTTCAATGTAAGCACTTGTAACAAGTAGAAGGACAAGTAGGAGGGTAAAGTCATTACTGTAATTTCGCCTGCATATAAAACTGAGAGTATGTAATGTATTTCCCAGGGAACATTTTGAGGCTTGGACATTACTATGCAGGGTGGCCATTAGGCCAAGTCATAAATGTTTAGCTTTCTGTTTTTAAATGCAGCCTCTGGCAGAACACTGAGTTAACAGGTTAAGTGTTATTGGTTGGGCATTTCTTCATGGAGACAGGCAAGAGTTTTAAAGGCATTTTACAGCACAAGTTGTTTGGAGGGCATCGTTTTAAAATTAGGTCTTTGGTAAAGTACCTCCTAACAGCATTAATTACCTTGCCTGAAGAGGCACTTTTGCTTCAAAGTGTCTGGCTTTGGGCTGGGGAGGTCTGAGAAGCCCCCAAGGCAGATAGAAGGTGTGGTGATGCTGAGGATCTCTGGGAAAAGCTGAGGCGCTGGGCGCCTTGAAACCACCCCTCCCCCACCGATGCCTTTTGCCAAGTTCGCTTTCAAACTTGAGTGTCTTTCCAGGGAAATGTAACCCATATGTCTCTGATTCACTCATGCTCCATTTGTAAAGGGAAGGGCCAGGAAGTGCAACTCGACGTTGCAGTGCGTCTTTTTTCTTAGAAGGAGAGAGCTGGCTTTGCCAAGTGGAAGAAAGGGAAGCCTTGGAATTTTCCAAATATCTGAAAAGTACACCATAGAAAAGCAGCAGAGCTGGCCACCTGACCCTGTGTGGGGTCACAGCCGGTGCTGGGAAGATTCTCTTCTGGTTCTGCTGCCAGCTCACTCCAGTCTGTCAGATGGCTCCTGTACCAAGTATGCCAGGGACAGTTGGGAACAGCAAGCTGCCTGCCTAACCTGGAGGCAGATCAGTTCACCCTCCTATGGTAACGCTGAGTTTCTGTTTCAGGAAGAGGTAGGGAGAGTCATACTTACAACGCCCTACACAACTGCCTTGACGGAGTAAGCACGAAATGAGCACTCATTCAACAGGCATTGCTTACACTTTTGGAGGCAACAAGAAAGTGTGTCTGTTCCTCATAGGGATGTTTCTCTGCCTTTCCCCATATTTGCATTCCCTCAGGCCTCACAGATCATCAGAGGCTGACTCCAGAACTTTCTGACCTTTTTGTGTGACAGTGATCAGACTAAGGGTGTCATTCTAAAGCTCTTGCAGAAGTAGAAAGTTCAGGCAACTAAGCATCAAATCATACTCCAAAATTTTCTTGTGTGACCTCACATTTGTGTTAGGGCTTCTATTAAGCATAGAGAAGGATGCTGCTGGGGCTGGCAAGATAGCTCAGCAGACTAAAGCATCTGCTGGGGCAAGCTTAAGCAAGCACAGGGACCGTGGCTGGATCCCTGGCACCACACGCTATGCCAGCCCCACCCGCAGGGTGGGCTGAACCAGCCACAAGAAAAAAAAAGAAAAGAATGAGGACACTGCCTGATCTGTATTATTTTTCACTGGAAGAAAAAAAATGAATATATATGTATATATATTTTTCCCAACTGTTAAAAGAATAATGCAAGTATATGCATTCTTTTTATTGACAGATAAACAGTGATTGACTGATTGATGCCCTCATAAACAACTGAGCCACAGCCATACTTGAATACAGTGGCTCTGTGTGGTAATGAGATCATGACAGCACAGACTCATCCTCAGTGCTAGGCCTGAACTGTTCCTGATGCTGGGCCACCGGGTGACAAGTGAGGACATTCCAGGCCATCATCTCCTATCTGCCATGGCCTTATGCTAGTCTCCCTGTCCCTGGCCTTGTCCTTTTATGCTCTATTCTCAAAGCAGAAATTAAATGTTCCTTTGAAATCTTAAATCAGAGCATGTCTGTCCTTTGCTTGCCTACAATAAAGCTGCAAACTCTTACAGTAGGCCATAAGGTCCCACATGACCACTGCTCATGCCCCAAACCACCCCCATTTTATCTCCTGCCACTCTTCCCTTGTTGACTTCCCTTCTGCCCCTGGCTCACACCTGGTCTTTCTTCTATTAGACTTGATACTGACTCTGTTCCCAGATCTTCCTGTGCCTCATCCCCTCATCTCCTTCAGTCTCCAGACAAATGGACGTGTCCCAGCCCCTCTACTGAAAACTAAGGCACATCCCACACCTTATCTTGGTCTTTCTATTATCTTCTTTCAAATTTATTATTTTGTTTATTGCTTCCCTTCCCTGTCTAGAAAAGAATGAGCTCCTCAAGACAAGAGCTTTCAAGAGTTTGTATGTTCGGCTCAAGGCTGAACCCAAGTGCCTAGAACAGGGCCTGGTACAAAGTAGATACATAAATTATATATTTGCTAAATGTATGGATAGTGGGGGTGGGGACCAGAATATAAAAGTCAGCACCCCAATCTCAATTGTAGGATTACTTTTTCCTTTGTTCATCCCGCTAACATGCTTGCCTTGTGAAAGGTGTCTGCTAGAAGAAGTGGGAAAGTCAGACTCAACAAAAGAAAGTGGGACCCACGGAAAACCGAACACCTTGCAAGGCAGTCAGAGCAGCTCTCTACTCTCTTCTGGGCTAATCTGGAGTGGAGACAGTGTGAAGGCACAGTCCCTGATACCTAGACTTCCCACTTCCCCAAGTCCTTCTAGCCCGCAGCCTCACCGGCTTTGTCAATCCAGGCCCGGTAGCCATTCAGCTCACGCTCAATCTGCTGCTGGCGCCGCAGTTTCATGAATGCTCTCCTGTTCTCCACTCGCTCTCTCTCTTTGGCAAATTCCCTGTGGACAAGAAGGGTAAGAGTCACTGGGTTTGGGTAGCACCATGACAAAGAGAAAGGATGAAGCAAGTAAAAGAGGGTTGGAGTGGGTCTCTTTGTACACCCCTCTTCCTCATTTCTTTGTCCTCGGCTGCAATGCAACTTCTTACTGGAGACCTACCCAGATCCTCTGCATGTCAGCGAGACACCACAGCCTTTGCTTTTGAGACAAGTTCTCAGTAAGTTGCCAAGACTTGGCTCCAGCACATGATCCTCTTTCCTCAGCCTCATGAGAAGCTGGGATAACAGGTATGTGCTCTATTTTGAGAGGAAATTTTTAGCTATCTAACAACTGAGTTTTCAAAATGCCATGTTCAGTCCCTCTGCTACAGTAGAAGCCTATAACCTTCTCAGAGCCAGAGCTATCTTTTATACTTTTGATAACAGTGTCTAATGTGTATTGGCCATTTATTATGTGCCAGTCCTGTGCAAAGTTTCTCATACTAACTCATTTATGCCTCATAGACATCCTATAAATTGATGACAGTTAAAAATCTCCATTTAACAGGTGAAGCAACCAAGGCTTGGGTGCATGAAGTAACATGCTGGGGTGTGAGCTCTAATTCTGTCTTTGTCATCATCATCTCCTTAACTTGATGGCTCCCATGGCTTCTATTAGTCTCCTTGTTTCTAGTCTGGGGTACAGGGTCTGTTCACCATGGTATCTGGTACACCGTGATGCTCAGTAAAGAGTGACATGGAAGACCAGTGGCACAGATGACTCAAAGGACTGATATGCTGTTGAAGACAACCTGGTGTTGGTTACATAGTAAAGGAAAGGACACAGGGTAAGTACCAGGTAGAAAGATAGGGGGAAGATGAGGTGAGAGGGTGAGTGGAGAGGGATAACAAGACAGAGGGAAAGCCAAGTCGAAGGTCAAGAAGAAGACAGAGTTCACTGGAAGGCAAAGAAGAACAAAGCCACCCTCTGGTACAAGGAAATGAGAAGAGTAATTCTCCATGGGAGCTGAGGGGAGGAGAAAAGAGGATTAAATTCTCCTTGGTAGGTAGAAGGCATCAAATGCAATGGGTGAACAAATGAAGATGAAGAAACAGTCACTTGTTAGATGGCTTCTCCAGTAACCAGCGTGTCAGAGTTTCCTCATCACTCAGTAAGCTCGAAGGCTAGAATTCCCCTTTGGTATTGTAGTCCCACTCAGCATGATTCAAGAGTTCTCCAACCGCCCTGGAGTCTTCTCCACTTATCCAAGGTGATCACCATAAATAAAAAGCTGTAGCTTAAAGATGAGAGTCTAGCATCGACTTTGGATCCTGCCAACCCCACCTTCATGTCCAGGGGAGAAGAAATAAGCCAAGGGCTGAGAGATGTGCCCCAGCTACCATGCAAGGAGAGGGGAGGGGCTGGTGTACCATAATAGGAGTGAGGCCTATTTGTGTCTATCTTATATTTTTATTTGGCCCTCCTGCCAACACAGAGCTGGGACTGGACCTATGATTACTACGGTTACATTAAAACTGATGGTATAGGGCAAGATTCTCCCATCTTGCCCTGTTCTTGGTGGCAGCTTCAGCAACTTCCATTAAGGGTTCTATGGTGAGAAGGAAAGAGGTAAACCTATGAGCAAGCAGGGCCAGTGAGGGTCAAGGGAACAGAAGTCAAGCACTGTGATAGCTTCTACCCCTGCCCTCCTTCCTACATTTCAGCAATGAGAGAGTATCAAAGGCTGACCAGTTCATAGTGTCACCATCCTCTGAAGTGCTTATCAATAGCTCTTTGTTTCTTTCCATCTCCTGAGTTCAATCAGTGCCACTGTTCTGTTGGTTGTAGACTCAGAAGGCCTCCTGATTCTTCCCTCTCTCTCTCTCCATCCTATTATTTGTTCAGGATCTCTTCTTTCCTTGACTGGACTATTGTGGCAGCATGGACTGAGTCTCTCCACCACTTCTCTCCCTTCTTTTAATTTCATGTATCTCATAGATATTACAGTTACCCTTTAAACACACCAAATTTCGAGTAATAAACATAGCAAGTAGCATTTGTGAAACACTTTCTAATTCACCAAGCCCCTTCCCATATGTTGCTCATTTAACCTTTGCAAGAATTCTGAAGAGAAAGCAGGATGAATGTGTTCATTCTTAACTTAAAAATAAAGCAATTTGATCAAGTTTAAATAAGATACAGAGCTAGGATTAGAGCCTGGGCCTGAGTGCTCTCAAATTCTAAGTTCCTAATTTTTTATGCTACATTCTTTACCTTCTCATGTATGTGTATCTTGATCTTTCACTTAAGCTCTGAAGGAATTAAGAAAAGTTTACTAAGATGTATTATTTTGAGCAAGATCTTGAAAAACAGAGAATCTCAGTAGGCAACAGCCACAATAGTTTTTGAGCATAGAGAGTGAACACTGTTATAAATGCCTTTGCTCTTTAGCTCAGAAAGCTGAATCTAAAGGGAATCAAGCAGTCCTTTGTGAAGATGAAAAGCCAAGCAAGGAAAGAGAGCCTTGGAGAGGAAACATAGCTCCAGGTCCTCTAAGTTCCCTTCCAGTACTCCTCGCTTCCACCTTACCAGCCTGCTCTGCCTTTCCCACATGAAGCAAAACAGTGCACTAACTATGGCCTCCAAAGTCTACCGAGGTCTAAGCCACACCTTTGACTTCAAGTCTTCTCTCACATCATTCCTGCCCATTTTCACCAGCTTGGAGAACACCACAGCCAATACTTCAGCCACAGCTCATTTCCCAAAAGGAGAAGTGGGCTTTCAAGGCAGGCTTGTACCCCTTCTCTGCCTGGAATCTGTCCGAGTCTGTCAAAATTCAAGGCCAAGCTGAAACGCTGTCTCATCCATTTAGCATTCCCTTCCCAGAGTCTTCTGTCTTCTGCTCCAGCTCTCCTCTGTCTCTGAAGAGCTCACCTACCATCAGACCTTCACTGTGATCAGATGTGCAGGTGACTGTCTCTTCATCTCCAGGAGATTTTTTGAAAATGTCCTATTACTTATTTCTACCTTCCTGCACTAAAATAGGTTTGGTACATAGTACAACTTTAATAGATTTATCATTATTACTTCTAAAAATATGAAGGCTGACTAGGAGTTCACAATGGTAGCTTTCTCCTGGTTCCCAACGCCTTCAATGAAGAAAACAGCATCTCTGCACTGACCCAAGTGAGTCAGGGAGCTAAAGCTAAGTTTTCAGTGCTGCCCCCACTCTCTCTGAAGTCTACTATACAATGTCTGTAGGATTAGTCCATGAAGCATGCAGTGCATCCCTTCTATCTGTCCCCCAGAATGACAAGATAGTTTTACTTCTGGTGGGTCAGGCAAGCAAACCCTAGTCTAACTTCCCTGTGTATTTGAAAGCTTCCTGGACCCTAGGTCATACTTACTGGCTTTCTTGTTGCAAAACCCTGGG
The DNA here is from genome assembly GCF_000260255.1 of Octodon degus. NCBI lineage: Eukaryota > Metazoa > Chordata > Mammalia > Rodentia > Octodontidae > Octodon > Octodon degus. Next base: position 1,127,774 of record NW_004524752.1, read on the forward strand.
AAATTCAGGAAAGTTACTTGCCCAAGATCACCTAGATAGAAAGGGCTGGCATTGAAATTCAAACAATTATCTTCCATTTCCAGGGTAAATGCAATTTCTACACAGCCTTAGCTGCCTCTTCTGCTAGCTAGAAGCCACAAAAGGGATTTGTGTTTCAGCCTAAGGTAGAAGGAAATAAGGATATAAAATTGAGGGTTTTTTTCTTGTGTTTTTCTTCTTCCTTAAAGGGACCTTTCATCAAGACAGCTACATGAAATCCCTATGATATGTTGAATTAATAAAGACCTAAAGTAAAATTCACAGCATTATCCAAGCTAGTGATACACAGATGATTTTGGGTCTGTATCATAGTCACCATTTATTCATACACACACAATCTGGAGGGAACAGTGCCAAATAGGATTCAGCTCCACAACCTACCAAAAATAAGTGACTATTATAATCTTAGATCTACACACTCACCAGGCTCCCGGGTGTCTAAGTGACCAGACCTGGGGAAGGGACAAATGTTTTACCAGGACTCCTCTTTGAGGATCTGACTGCACTTTCTTCACAGGATCCTGGGGGTCACTCGGATGGTGATGATGGTGATAAATTTGGAAACCCCAAAGAGAGGCTTTCTGCATATCTCAATTCATCCAGCTCCTTTGGATGAAGTCATAGGAAGTTTAGAAAAGGAACTCTGGATTATAGCAGAAGAGTGTTCATGTACCCCTAGGCCTCCTGGCACTTGCCTGTTGCTTATAGTAGGAGAATATGTAACCAGCAGCTTGTTACTTGCACACCCATCGATGGAATAGAGCCAGGATGGGATGCACCCACACTTCACGATTCCAAATATGAAGAACAAAATTAAACCCCATGTGTTACAGCAGAAATAGTGCCAGCTCTTTTCTCAGAGTGAGGTATCCAGACGTCTTTTGCTGCTAATGAACTGGGTTGTAACCTCTCAGTCACAGCTGACATTAGAAACACATAAAAACCCTCTGTTCCTAACCAGAGGTGGGAATAACTGCTCAACAAAGCCTGGCTAGATTCCTATAAAAGCTGGCACAATAGGGAAAATCCAAATTGTCTTTTATTGTAGGCGCTACTCATTACCTAATTCTGTTATCTATCACTTTAGGCCCCATCATGGCCCCCTGGGAGGATAACTTGGGGCTCCCACAAACTGTTGCTCTCACAAACATGAAAACAAGGTGAGCCTGAGGTAGGCCTGGGTGAGTCTCTATTCTGGTTGCCATATTTGCATACGAAGTTCTAAATTTCACTTATGGGATCTATAGGAAGGTTGATCTCCCTCTGGTGCGTAATGAATTTGCTTGCTTTTTCTGGTCATCCTTGTTACTGAATCCACATTTGCAACTGCTTTTGTTTTCTAGCAGTTTTACACAAGAATCATAAATTGTGAAAATCAACTTTCCATACACAACTGATTCTATATGATTCACAGTAAGGTAAAGTGGAAGAATTACAAGGATCATTTCAGACAAGGCACGATGCCACAGACATGTATCATACATGTTGAGAAGGATGAGGGCAGAGAAATCAGAGTTCTATTTCAAATCATGTTTATATTAATATCAAAATTAATTTCTAGTTTGTGAGTTTATGGACCTATAAAGGAGCCACTGCCACAAATCATTCACAAAGTGGCGAATCTGTATATGACTAAATTAAAGCAACTGGTTTGAGTTCCAGGATAATGATGGCATAGATTTTGGTCATCCACATTTCTAGAATTTATCATGATGTGTCTCACTCTTGGGAATTAGACATGAGGTTCACTCACGCTCACCTCCAGTCTCAAATTCCTGCTCATGCTACTTTATCTCAGCATTCCAGAGTGCCCAGATGGACATCTCTACATTTCTGTAGCGAGAATGATGTGTAGGGAAGGCCTGCTGCGGTGAGAAGTGCTCTGGAAGAGAACTGAGTGGCTCCTGTTTTAGCCTGTAGCTCCAGAGCACTTCTGACTCACTGTATGCAGGAAGCTTTGTTTACTGATGCAGAGGCCTTTGCTGTTGTCATGGCAACTGAAAGGAAGACAAAGCCTGCATGGATGCACTGGCCTATGTGACTCAAAGATCTGTTTACCCACACTCCTGTACACACTTGCATTCTTCATCACACACATTGGCATGGGTTCAGATGCTCACACCAGCACCCCGAAGCATCTGTGAATAGCCTTGGCCAGGCACACACATGCCACACAGTCACATTTCTATTAATCTTCAAAGTCCATATTTTCAGAGGGCTTTGCTACCACAAGGAAACCTTGCCAAAGTTCTTGTAAGATCTTTGCTTCAGGAAGGAGGAATTTGAGTGTGAGATCAAGAAAACTAAAACCTCTTCAAATCTGAAACATTCTGAAACAGAGAACTTGGCTAATTCATATTCAGAATTGTGTGCTGGCAGTGGTTTAATTCTAATCTCATTGGAAACTGAGCTGGGGGTAGAAGGTGAGATTTTCAATGTTCTTATGAACTCAAGGAACCTTTTCTCCCATTTTTCAGAGGAGCAAACACAGCCTCAGAGAAAGTATACACCTTACAGAAGGTCAAACAGTTCAGAAGTGTTATAGTTATTTATGCCTTATCCTTTGACTTGTTCCAGATAGGATTTAAAGAGACTTAGGTTGTCAATAAATAAAGGCCAAAACAGAACCAGCCCTCTAAATCTCAGCCTATGTTGACTCTAATAAAAAGGGTGAGTGTGCAGGTAGGTGAAAGATTCAAACACCCAAGCACTGTATCGCCCTGTGTCACCCTTTCTTAGCATTGGAAGCTTTGGAGGGCTTCCCCTATAACCAGAAGTCCTTTCCTAAAGTGGTTAAAGGACATAACAGCTTTATACACAGTGCTGCATCCCATCCTTACCTGAAACCCTGATCCACAGCTGGAAAAAAAAAGGCCTTGTGTCCCTATCAGGGTTATCTATCAGCTGAGGAGGACCTGGTCGATCACCTACCCAAGCCCAGCTTTTTACACATGGGAAGGCAACAGCACAGCTGGGTCAACTAACTCACTGGCCAAGATCTGCACATGGGAGCAGATCTGAAGGACCCCTTAGGTGCCCCAGACATTTTCCACATCTTCATGATACTCCAGTTATGAAAACTCAAGGAGGCAAATTCTCGTAAGAACCAGGAATGAACAGTCGTTTTTCTTTCTCCTCCAACATTGGTATCCCACCTATTTGTCTGAATAGAGACAGGAAAAGAAGATCTGGCAATTATCATAAAGGAGCTAATAAGGAAATGACGTATGTTTACTGTTTTATTTTTTAACCTTGAAGCTGGTATAATGTATGGTGTTAAAGCATTATGATTAAAAGCTCTCAGATTGGACAGACCTGCTAGGGTTTAGACACTAGTTTCACCATGATATGATCTGAGGCAAGATCTTAACATAAATTTCTGTTTTTAAGCTCATAATAAATATCATGCCTATCTGAAACAGTTGTTCTGACGATTGAATAATAGATGGGAAGTGCAAAGTACTGTATCTGGCACAGAGTAGATATTCGTAGTGGATATCATTTCTGAGCTCTATCATAATACAGGCTCAGTGGAGTAATTACCTCCCTGAAAAGCGCAAGGGCCTTGAGCACGGCCCACCTTAGTGGATTTAACATTTATTATATTTTCACTGGGATCTTATTTACATGCTTTCTTTGAATTCTTGTCAGCATTTGACCCCCATCTTTGGGCATATGGTGTGTTTCTTTATGCTTCATGAAATGTAGAAGATCCTATCTTGGGAATAGGGGTACTCAGAAGGCTGAGGCAGGAGGATCACTCCAAATTCAAGGGCAGTCTGGGCTTTTTTCTGTCTCAAAAAAGAAACATACAAGTCCCCCAATCCTTGCATAAGTTTACAGTAGGGCTGTTGGGAGCCCATGAAGTGGAAATTGATCCTATGTGGGAGGACAGGCTGAGCCCTCTAGACAGCTTATTAAA
>NW_004524752.1:1131834-1145379 GCF_000260255.1 Octodon degus
TGCTAAAATATGGAAAATCTGCAGTAGAAATAAGAGCAAAATCTTTAGCCCAAACAACTTACATTGCTGAGTGGGAGAGGAACAATAAGAGAGTAAGTACAGTATACAGTATCCTATAAGTTGAAAAGTACTTGGGGAAAAATGAAACTAAAGTAGTACAATAAGTGTGGGAAGGATTTTAAGATGAGAGAGCACTGTATTACCCTCGGTGAGAAGAGCCTCAGTGAGAAGACTTGAGCCACGATAGAAGAGATGTGAGAGAGGGAGGCATCAAGAGAAGGGGCAGAAGCAGGCCGGGCAGAGGTGACAGCCAGGACAGAGCTTTGGAGAGGGAAGATCCTGGAGCTTCTACTGAAAGGAACTGTACGGCTAGACTGGGCTGACTAGATGGAGAATGAATGATAAGAGGTCAGAGTGGGTCACTGACCAGGTGAAGGTTTAATTGCACAGTGCCTTCGAGGTCCCACAGATTTGACCTTTCCTTGGAATGGCTGGGATCAGTAGAAATGTAGTAGAGGAACCATGTGTGATTGTAGAAGTTTTCAGACTTTCTCTAGCTGGCCCGATGAGAACAGACTGGAGAGAACTTAAAGGTAGAAGCAGAGAGTTCTTCTGGGTTATATTCTGGTGATGGTCACTTCAGACAGGACAGTAGGAGTGGGGCTATGGAGACACACCAGGGTTCTGAATATGCAGTGAAGGCAGAGCTTAGAGAACTTACTGACATGTGGAATATGGAATGTAAGAGAGAGGTGAGTTAAAGATGACCCCAAGGCTTTTGGCTGGAAAGATGGAGTTAAAGTAACTGAGATGGCAAAGATGCTGGGGAGAGCAGGCTCTGTTCAGTTCACCTGAGTGTGTAAGGGAGCTGGATATTCTAAAGTATATTAAGCAAATAATGGGCCCCATAGCATTGGTAACCCCCACAGGACATACCACTGTGGCATGAAGATCTGCTTATGAGCCCACCCAGGGCCTCCACTGTCCTTTCTTTTCTCCTACTGGCCTCTGCTGTAAAGATATCAGTGATTCTTTTAAACATGACATAATCAAGAAACTGTTGTTGCTAATGCTGCAAATAAAATTCAGAACAATCTCCACCAATATTCTTGCATGCTACGTGATTTGTCTCAACTATTTCACTGTTCCCTTCCATAAGAGATGATCAAGGAATAGCATGTACTACACATGCTGACAAAGGGCAAGTTTTCACACTGTTGTCTTTAAAATCATTTAAGAAGAGACCTAAGGGACCACATTCCTATCCCTACTTTGCAGATCAGAAAAATAAAGGTTCAAAGGTTAAGGAAAGGCAGAGTTACAAAGCAGGATTCGATCTCGCGACTCTGTTTAATTACCCACCAGTCTGTGCCACCTTGGTTTAGCACACAGCTACTATCAAAATATAAATTCAGAGGCACACATGTCACCTTCTCTCTATATATACACATATAATAGTGTGTGTTGCAGTCACAATATTTCAGTGGGTTCAAAGCCCTGCAGTGCATGAAGAATGAGCCGTGGGGAAGCAGGAGCTTTCTGTATTCTTCTCTCCCCCACTCACCCCCCCCCACAGCACTCTAATTACAGTATGAAAGAGGCATCTTGACAAAGAACAATTGGCTGAGTTCTTTTAAGAGACATATTTCGCACTCTGTTGAGAAGCCACAGCAAGCGGCTCCCTCCCCAAAAGCTCTGGAGGTGCCTGAAAAGCCAGAGTGGCTGTGTTCAGGGAGCCACTGAGAGCTTATTACCTGGTTGGCCATTATAAACTTACCATTCTGCATGCGTGCATGCGTGTGTGTGTGTGTGTGTGTGTGTGTGTGTGTGTGTGCACTCCTTTTCTAAAAAGGATTGAATTTCCCAGAATTCTTTGTTTAATATCTCCAGATAATTTAAACATTGACAATTCCTCTTAGGAAGATAAAAATCATGGTTCATCACAAAGATTCTCTTCTATGAAAACTAGCTTTTCCTTATGTTCTAGAATGGATAAAATGCAAGAGAAGACCCAGAGCTAAGAGAATAGCAGAGAAAGAGAAGAGACCTGAGGAGCAGAAGCAAGTATAGGATCTGGTATGGCCTAACACCTAGCATATGAACTCTCCACACAGGAAGGCCAATCTAGCCTTCCTTCCTTCCTACGTTCATCCTTTTCAACTACAAAACAGAAGCAGATAGAATACACCCATTATTCACATCTTTAGGGTATAACTGAAAGTCCCTCAACCTTAAGTCCATTTTTCAGAGAGAAAATCAAGGTTTAGATCAACACTTAGACTTCCCCACATCACACAATCACATGGTACAGTATAGTACCAGGAGCTGCTGTGCTTTAACTCTTTCCACACCTTATGCTTGTCAACTTACCCACTGGTGATCTTTTATGCTACAAATTCTGTGAGGGGAGGGACTTGGTAGATTGTTCACTCCATGTGACACCCACGGTGCCAGCACAGACTGGCCGTTCAATGCTTACTGAGTGAACAAGTGCACAATACCCTATAGGCAACCACCTGAAATGGAACAATGCTAGAATTTGGAATGAGTAGAGGGAAGTTCCAGTGGAGAACGACACATGCTCTAAGCCTGATCTACGACACATGCCCTAAGCCTTGATCTACCATACCTACTGAGCTTTGCCCCATGACAGGTTGGCCCTGAGGATGCACAAGTCTAAGATACACAGAATCAACAGGAACAGGGCTGCAGCTTATTTTGATTCTAGCTTATTCTTCAGCTTTTGTTAGGCTCTTGCAGTTCCTCTGCTTTGCTTCTTCTTGGTCTTCTCTTTTCTCTAAACACTAGACTGCCCCAGAGCAGGCCTAGGGCCGCTCCTCCAGCTTACGATAATCTCAGGCCCAGAGTTCCCATTATATCTATGCTAAAGACTCTTATATTTATTGTTCCAGCACAAATTCACCACTAAGCACCAAACCAGTCTGTGAAAACTACCTCCTTGATATCAACTACTTGTATGTGAAGCAGGCATCTGCAACCTAAAATGGCCCAGGTAGAATTTTTTATTTTTGCCCCAAATTGTTCCACATCAAGTTTAGCCCTCTGTAGAAGGGAATATCACCCAAGCTAGAGGTATTTTGAGTTCTTGTCATTTTTTTCAGCCAAGCACCAAGTCAATCCATAAGCAAACTTCTCTCCAACATCAGCATTATCATAGACCAGAGTACTGCGTTCTCTTGCCCTGATGTTTCCTCCCTTCCTTCCTAGCTCACTCCTTTTTTTCCAACTTTGTCCCAACCCCCATTTCTCTCACAGTAGAAAAGCAGGGAGTGACTTTTAATACAAAATAAATCACATAAGCACACTGTTAAAGATTCTCCCCTGACTTCCCATTGTTAAAAATCCAAATTCTTTCCTGTGGTCCACAAAACACTCTGTAGATCGGATCCTTGACTTCAGGGGGGGCATCCCCGATCACCAAATCGAATTAATAAACCCATTGCCTATCACAGTCCACGCTTCACCAACTTATTTGACTTCATTAATATTTGTCATTATAAAATATTTGGTTCAACTACTTGGTTTTCCACCTTTCCACAAGAATGCAAGCTGTCTGGTTCTTTCAGGGAACTCAGCTAGAATCTGATGAATGAATGAACAAAGGGAATAACATTAAAAGCTATAGTGTCTTTCTTCTGGAGGTTGTCTCTGTAAGTTGTGCCCACTGTAGGTCATATCTACCAAAAAAATATGGCCCATCAACAACCTCCAAGAATTAATTCTAAACCAAGCAAATCCAAAAATAAGCCGTGAATCTTTGCTTACACTCTTTACATGACCTTTCAAAATCATTGCAGAGTCATAAAGCATCATCACAGCAGAAAATGCTTTACAATGCATAAACATTTTCTGCTACAATCGGGCTACAATTGAACCATTCCTCTGTGTTGTCTCTCTAAAACTGATGGTTATTGTATTAGATTTTGTCACTGAGCCTAAATACCCGAGAACAGCGTAAAGCAGGAAAGATTTATGTTGGTTCAAGATTTCAGAAGTTCCGTCCACAGTCAGCTGGGTCCATTGTTCCTGGCACTGAAGTGAATGAAGCAGAAGCATCATGGGAGAAGAGTATGGTGAAGAACATTGCTCATGTCAGGTAGCCAGAAAGGAGAAAGAAAGAAGGGGAAAGAACTACAGAGGAAGGGTCCTGGTGTAATGGCTGGGATTAGATATATTGCCCATGGGAGACCAAATTATGGGAATTACAAAACTTTATTAAAAAATTAGCCAGTGACCAATGTGCTTGCCTTTTCCAAATTGGAATGCACAAAATGCCCAGTTCTTTGTTACCTACCTGCTTTTATAGGTTATTTGTTGCTATAGCAACCAGGAAGGCATGTAGTGCCCCCTATGTCCTGTAGCTGTGGGGTTATGGCAGGAATGTGATGCCTCTATATTTTATAGGTGTGTAGTCTCAGGCACAGGGATTTATGGCTAAGCATGGGCAAATAGTCTGGATCTTATTACCCTAAATTGGTCCTGTCTCCTCCTTATCTCCTACATGTTTGTGGAGTTCTGACAGGGCAGGGGAAGAAGTGAGGAATGGGGTAATTTAGGCAAGGCTACTTCTGTGTAAATACTTCAGGCAAGGATCAAACTAAATTGAATTCTGTCTCAGTCTCTCCTACTTCTAAAAGGTGAAGAGGGTGCTATGCTAGAGGCCATCCCTCACACTGGGACCACATACTGTCTCCGTGGTCACATCCCTATGATCACCTCCCTTCAGTTTGGGCCCTCATCTCCTAAGTTTCCACTACCTTCCAAGAATGCCATCAGATCATAATCTCTACAGTGGATCAGCCCACTGAGGAAGTTGGATGCCTTACAATGCAAATCTCTTTCCAAAAGCCTAGCTCTGAACACAAGAGGCTCTGAGAGGAAATTTTACATCTAAACCATAACAGTTATCATTTTTATTATTTAGAATTTCAACTGAGGCTATTTAATAAGTCATCACCATGTTTGTCACATCTTACAATTAATCTGAATTCCTCACTGAAAGGCAATTAATTATTGTCTCATTTAAAATATCACTACTATTAGAAGCAAGTGCTACAAAAACAGGTGAAGTACAAGAAAAGATATTTTCCTCCGAAACAGGTGGCATGTGGTAGATGCTAATGTTAGGGATACTACAGATTTTAGTGCTTAGGAGATAGCTCATTGGAAGGTGAAAGTGAGAGTTTTATAGTGACAAACATATAACTAGAGTGAAAAATGCCATGAAAAGGAATTAAGCCTACAGCTTAGTTAAAATTAATTACATTTGGATACATCTATCTTTGCAAGACCAAGGGAAAGTAACTTAACCTCTCTAAAATTCAATTGGCTAATACATGGCATTAATAAAAATATAGCCTCCCCAGCCTGTTGCATCAATGGGCCCCTGTGAGCAAAGGAACTGATTATGGCTCCCAACACAATCGATCTTCAATAGATGTGAGTAGAATCCAAAGTTCCAGGGAAGCTGGCTCTTTGAACATGCAGAGCTCTATGAATGGATGACCCTTGTTACTTTATCACCTGGGATATTAATTCAAGTCAGACTTTTGGGTCAAGGATAATATAAATCAACACTAGAAAAGAAGGCCTATGGGTGAAGTTTCAAGAGAAATGAAGAGCACCTTTTGATAAAGTTTCTGCTACTGAGTAACCGGAGACTGTTTCACTACTTCTCAAATCTAACTTCTTACCACCTTTAGAAAAGCTAGCTGTACACAGGGCTTTTGAGTAAAAATTTCCTATAGAGCAGACTCTGCTGAGTTTGGGACTATGAAGGATGAGCATGGGAATGAGTGCCTCAGGGAGAGAGTCGCCAGTTTGAGGCACAACCCTCACCTCAGCGGAGACTGCCAAATGCTTCCAAGGCTCTCGGCAAAGCCCACCCGGATGTACTCACAGGAGGACCAGATTTTTTCTTCACAGAGCAGTGACACTCAAAAGTGTGGACCAATGCCCATCGGTAGGTTGTCACCAGCCCATCAGATAAATTCAGAAATATAAAGCACTCAGTAACTCCTACAGTAATTTGATAAAAATTATACATCTATTGAACATGAGAAGAAAATTTAGAAGCCTTGTTTTATATCTCTTTATATTCTTCTCTGATTTATCTAGTCATCCATTATGGAATGTGTTTCCTAAAAGTATACATACATGCTGCAGTGCCCAAGGATGCTGGAGATTTTAAAAAGTGATTCTTCGCAAAAGTTTGAGAAACACCATGTGGCGTAAGACCGTTTCTTGGCATCTACAAGAGGTGGAGGCCTGCAATACTGATATCCTTAGGATTACATAGCTAGCATTTTGCCAGTGCTTTTCAATGTACTTTTCTTTCTTCCTGTGTGTTCCCTGCCCTCACTTACTATTCCTCATTGTCCCCTTCTCCTTTTCTGTCTTTTATACCCTGCCTCTCCTCCGAGACACACTAGTCAGCAGCAAGGGTAGAGTCCGAGGCTATGAAAGCCCCTGAGACTGGGGAGATGGCTCAGTAGAATAAGAATTTGCCTGGCAAGTGCAAGGGCCTGAGTTCAATCCCTGGTTCCACAAAAAAAAAAAAAAAGCCCCTGAAACAGGTGCAGGATGTCTCATCCTTGTTCTGCTTTAAGAAGCAGAGAGATAAGGCTATAAAGAGGCATTGCATTTACCTCCTCATCATGTGTGATAACCAAACAGTAGTATCAAGGGACTCCTGCTGAGCACATGAGGTGCCAGTACCACAAATAATAGGTTTATCCTTCACCAGGAAACATGCTCTAACAAACAAACACTAGCATTGGCTTTTAGACATTTTGAATAGAAAGAATATAATGATCCTTAAGCTAAAATAAGACTTCATGCTTATGTGAAGACACACCTGCTTTGCAGATACTATTAGTGCATACATGTGATTGTGTGAAGTTATGAACATGCCCATGCACAGATATGCATATACTGTGATACACACATGTACAACCAGAGCATCACTGCCCCTAGGGTGATGCACCATGCCAACAAACACTCCAGAGGTTTGCTTGTTGCTTTACTTCAGAGATTTAACCATACTGTTCCAATATTCACCTGCTCCATTTAGCAATGACTCCTTACCTGGGGTCTCAGGATTTGGATACACAATTCTATTTAATTGTGAGATAAAGTAGTTCCTAGGGTACTGTAACTGTATTTTCACCTAATGCTGCTTGGAAAATGGTTGCATTTTACAGAGAAGTCAAATCTGAAAAGTCAAAGAGACAACTTCTACTTCTGGCAGAATGATTTGTTAGTTATTTTAAATGCCTTTTGCACAAAATATCTAGATATTGATAAATTATAGAAAGTATAATTCTAAATCTTACTGAAAAGTGAGAGAAACAGCTAAGTTTAAAAGATATAAAGAATGCCTGATATATGTTATATAAATATTTCTCCTAGTCTATGTCTTATCTGTATTCCTTTTCTTAACAGTATTTTTGATAACAGATTTTTGTATTATGATAAAGTCCAACTTATCTATTGTCTTGGTTGCATTATTTGTGCTTCTGAATTTTTCCAAGAAATATTTTTTGATCTTGTTTTTAAAAAAATACACTCAAATTAATTTTTATCTAGAGTGAAATAAGAATCTAGATTTATTGTTTTCCATATCGCACAGGAGATCTAGGACAATGCTATAGCAAAAGACTTCCTTGTCCTCCTTCATTGCGCCCCTCTGGCAAAAGCCAACCACCCACATACATGAGGGGCTCCTGGTTCTACTCCTTCAATCTCTATATCTAATCTTCCACTGGAGCCATAGAACCTGGATTATAGTAGCACTACAGTAAATCCTTTTTTAAAATAATTCAGGTCAGGGAGATAGCTCGGTGGTCTAAGCACAAGGACCTGGGTTTGATCCCTGGAACCCCGGGCTCCATGCCAGCCACCAACATTGGGCATGGTGGTGCATTCTGTAGTCTCAGCACTGGGGAGTCTGAGATAGGAGGATCACTATGTTCCCGAGCTATAGTAAGACCTTATGCCAGATACATAAAGAAATATATAAATAAATAAATTTTAAAAGTTGCAAAAGTCCTATGTCTTTGCATTGCTTCTTCAAGATTATTCTCTCTTTCCTGAAGTCTTGAAATTTCATATCAATTTTATAATTATCTTGTGTATTTCTTCTAAATAGCATGCTAGAATTTTAGAGATAATGTAACAATGTTATGTCTTTCAAGCCAGAAAGACAGCAATTCCTTCCAACTTTAGGACTTCTGTCTTTCAACAATATTCTGTAGTTTTCAGTATGAAGGTCTTAGGATCTTCTGCCATGTTTATTTCTAGATACTTTATTTGCTCTTATTTTTAAAATTTGACTTTAGTTAATTTAAATTGAAGTTCAACTTGATCGTGCAAGTATTTAAGTGCATAACACAAATAATATCTTCTTCATACTGACCTTGTATCTAGTGACCTTGTTAAATTCACTCATTAAGCTCAGGCAGTTTTGAGTTCACTGTTAGACTTTCAAAATACATAATCATGTTATCTGTGAAAAATTATGTTTTTATTTCTTCCTTTCCAATGTATGTGTCCTTTATCTCTTCCCTTGCTATATTAAAATGGCTCAGCTTTATATAACAATGTTGAAAAGAAGGGGTAAGTTCTTGATAATATATAGATTATAGGAGAAAAGGAATTAATATTTCATAGCCTTTCATTATTAAGTATGATGCTGGCTGTAGATTTTTTTAAATAGATGTCCTTTTTAAAATTGGAAAAGCACCCTTCTATTATTCATTTACTGAGTCTTTTCTACACAGAATTTTGTTAAATTCTTTTTGTGCATGAGTCAAGATGTTACAAGGTATTTTCTCTATATTCTATTAATGTAGCATATTACGCTGATTGGTTTTCAAATGTAAAACCAACCTTGGGCTCATGGATTAAACATCACTTGATAAAAATGTATTAACTTTTACATTCTACCAGATTTTATCAACAATATCCTGTTCTGGAAGTTTATATCTAGCTCATGATAGGCATTTTTATGTGGTTTCTTTATCTTATGGTACATTTGTTAACTTTAAGTATTGAGTTTATGCTAACCATAGCAAATAAGTTGGGAAGTGTCCCCACACCCCCTATGTTTTAAAAAAGTTCTTAAATGTCTGTATTACTTTTTTCTTAATGTTTGGCAAAGTTGATCAGGAAAACAATGTCACTTAGAGTTTTCTTTGTGGAAAAGTTTTAGATTAGAAAATTGATTTGCTTTATAGATATGAATTTATTTAGATTTTTAATTTCTTGTGTGAGTTTTGACAGTTTTCAAGGAACTTGCTGTTTTTCCAAGCCATCACATGTATGGCACAAAATTCTTAATGATAAACCCTACTTTACACACACTGAAAAATGTAACAGAGGTCTGGCTAAATAGCTCAGTGGATTGAAGCGCCTGCAAGCAGGCAGAGGGGCCAGGAGTTCAATCCCCTGACCTGGTGTGCTGGCCCGGCCCCCAAAGCATGCTGAGAGGGCAGTTGAGACTGGATGTGATGTTGCATGCCTGTTATCCCAGGTCTTGGGAGGCTATAAACAAGGGGATCACTTAGGAGTCTGATCTAGTAGTAAGACCCTGAACACCCTGTAGACCCTTCTCTAAAATACAAAAAGAAAGAAAGAAAGAAAGAAAGAAAGAAAGAAAGAAAGAAAGAAAGAAAGAAAGAAAGGAAAAGAAAAGAAAAGAAAAAATGTAACAGAGCTAATCAAAAAAGAATACTGAAATTAATAATCAATTATAGAAAGTTTGTAAAACACAAGACTAATACAAAAACTTCAATTGTTTTCCTACACACCATCAATGAACAAATGAAAGTTCATACCATAGCTAGCATCTTAAAAACTAATATACTTAGGTAAAAGTCTTACAAAATATATATAAAGCCTGTATGAAGAAAACTATGAAACCAATAAATAAAATCAAATGCCTGAATAAACAGATATTCTATGCTTATAGATAAGGAGATTCAAAATTGTTAAGATGCCCATTTCTTTGAAACTTGACATAGATTCAATATAACCCCAAGCAAAATTATAGCAAGTAATTTTTTGGCTATTACAAACTAAATTCTAAAACTTATATAGTAAAGCACAAGATCCAGAGATAGAGAATGAACTACAAGATTTACTATGAATCTATAGTAATAAAAACAAAGTGTTGATACTGCAGACAGACTGATTAAGGGGACAGAGTAGAAAACCCAGAAATAGAGCCATGTAAATGCAAGCAAGTGATGTGCGACAAAGGAACAAAAGTAGCACACAGCAAGGAAGGCATTTTCACCAAATGGTGCGAAAACAGGACTTCTACCTACAAAAAAATCTAGATATGGACCTTACAACCTTTATAAAAATTAACTCAAAATAGAACAGAGACGCTATGGATAGATGTTGATATATTTTCTAAAATTCATATTGAAAAAAAATAAAATAAAATAAAATAAAATAAAATTCATACTGAAACTTAATTCCCAGGGAAACAGATTAAGAAGTAGGGCCATTAGGAAGTGGTTGAGCCACTAGTACTCAGCCCTCATGGATAGGATTAGAAATTTAGGGCTACAGCTTAAAGAAACTAGCAGGGGCCCTATGTTCCCCCATCTCTTCTGCCATATAAGGACAGAACTCATTCCTCTTGGCCACTTTTTGCCCTTTTGTCCTGTGAAGATGCTGCCATAAGGCATCATTCGGAAGCATAGATGCCTCACTAGGCACCACATCTGTTGGTACTTTGAACGTGGAACTCTTGTCCTCCAGAACTGAGGACTAAATTTATACTATTTAAAAGTTACCTAGCCTGTGGTATGTTGTTATGGCAGCAAACATGAGACAAGAAAATAAACTTCAATGTAAAACTCCTAGAAGATAAGAACAAACTGAGATGGCCTTGGGTATAGTGATAAATTGTTATTTTAATTTTTACCATAACAACACCAAATGCATCATACTTGAACACAAAAATTTCATAAGGTGGACCTTATTAAAAACTTATTAAGTTGACCTTATTAAAAGCCACTCTGCAAAGATAATTTCAAGAGAATGAGAAGGCAAGCCACCAATTAAGAAAAGATTTGCAAAATACACATCTGATAAAGGATTAGTATCCAAAAATAGAAAAGATGCTTGACACCATATATCATGAAGAAATAAAACAAAATAACAATGCATTAAAAACAATGCATATCTCTTGGACTGGCCAAAATCTGGAGCACTGACCCAGCTGAACTACGATGAGAGTGTGGAATAATATGTGCTCTCATTCACTGCTGGTGGGAAGAGAAAATGGTGCAACCATTTTAGAAGGCAGCGTGGCAGTTTCTTATAAACTAAATATGCTCTTATCATATGATATAGCAATCACATTCCTTGGCATTTACCCAATGAGTTGAAAACTCATCTCTACATAAAAATATGCACATGGATGTTTATAGCAGTTTTATTCATAAGTGCTAAAACTTAAAAGCAACCAAGATGTCCTTCAGTAGGTGAATAGATTTTTAAAAATAAAACTGAGGTACATCCAGACCACAGCAATAAAAAGAAATGAGCTATTATTCAGCACTAAAAATAAATGAGCTATTAAGCCATGAAAAGACATGGAGGAATCATAAATGTGTATTACTAAGTGAAAGAAGCCAATTTGAAAAGGCAGTTTTAGTATCATATGACCCTCTGAAATGCATGTTGAAATCTGACTACCACTGTGGTGGGATTGGTAGGAGTATTTAAGAGGTGATTAGGTAATTAAGAGGGATTAATGCCTTTCTTACAGGACTGGGTTGATTCCTGTGGCAGTGATTGAGTCCCCACTCTCTCAGGACTAGATTAGTTATTGCAAGGACAAGTTGATATAAAGCAACGCTGCCACTCCTATGGTTGTCGCCTCTTCATTTGCCTGCTTGACCTTCTCTTTCCATTGCATTCTGACAAGAATAAGATCATGCCCAGGTAGGCAGCCACCTGATGTAGGACTTCAAGCTGTGGAACTGTGAGATGATTAAACTTCTTTCCTTTAGAAATCATTGTACACAGTCCTAAGTATTCTGTTAGACAATGTGGTGAACATATAGCATGAGTGAAGCAATGGACATAGCCAACTCTGTCAGCTCACAAGCCAAGTGTATGAGTTGTTTCCTTCTATGTGAAAAGCTTAGTATTCAAGTTTAACTGCAGTGCTGGCACGTTGTGATAAATACGTACTGTTTACAAGTGATAAATAAGTACTATTAATAAGTGATAAATTTATACTATTTAAAAGTTACCTGGTCTGTGTTATTTTGTTATAGTAGCCAAAATGAGACAAGGAAAATAAACTTCAATGTAAAACTCCTAGAAGATAACACATTGAGATGGCCTCGGGTATAGTGATAACCATTTTTTTATTTAATTTTTACCATAACTTTTTAGAACGATACCAAAAACATGATACTTAAACACAAAAAAAATGGCAAGCTGGACCTTATTAAAAACTTATTAAGCTTATTAAATTGCTCTGCAAAGATAATATCAAGAGTGTGAGGAAGCAAGCCAGCAATTAAACAAAGATTTGCTAAGTATAGATCTGATAAAGGACTATTATCCAAAATTGTGTTTGCAGTTTGGGTACTCAGTCTGTACAAGGTTTGCCATGCCTGTGATGAACTAAGGCAGCCACTTCCTGTACAGTTTCAACCATATGATACTCTGAAAGAGGCAAAACCATGGAAAGGATGAATGATCAGTGGTTGCCTGGGGTTGGACAGAGAGCAGAATAAATAGGCAGAATATGGAAGATTTGTAGAGAAGTGAAAATACTCCACGTGATACAGAGTCCTGAATTCAATAACACATTAAAAGGATCCTTCATCAGGATCAAGTGTGATTTACTTATGGAATGCAAGGATGGTGCAACCCACACAAATTAACAAATGTGGCACTCTACATTAGCAGAGGAAGGGTAAAAATCAATGATCATCCTAATAGATGCAGATGTAATATTTGAGAAAATTCAATAATCTTTAATGATGAAAGCTCCTAACAAATTAGATATGAAAGGAATGTACTTCAATATAATAAAAGCTACATATAAGGAGTCCAAGCTAACCTTACACTAAAGAAACAACTTCATCCAGTTGGAAAGTAAAAAATCAAATTGTCTTCATTGTCATGATTTTATACATGGAAAACTCCAAAGCTCACTATAAAAACTGTTAAAAATAACATTAAAATTTATCAACATTGCAATTTAACAAACAATATTCAAAATTAATAGCATTTTTATACACTATATGAAAAAGAAACCAAGAAAATAATTCCATGTACAGATACATCAAAACACAGGAACAAACTTGCTGAATACTATAAAATATTAATGAAAATATTTGGATAGATAATTACACAGAAAGATAGCCCGTGTTCAAGGACTGGAAGAGTTAATACTGTTAAAATATTCATGCTGGGGCTGGGGAGATGGCTCAGTGGAATAAGTGCTTGCCTGGCAAGCTCAGGGACCTGAGTTCAATCCCTGGTTCC
>NW_004524752.1:1147399-1157523 GCF_000260255.1 Octodon degus
ATAAAATTATAAAAAATAAATAAAAAATAAAAAATGTTCATGCTGTCCAAAGAAATCTTCAGATTTAATACAATCCCTTCAAAATTATAACGATATTGCTCATAAAAGTAGTAAAAATAATCCTAACCCCAAAAGGCTCTGTATAAACCAGGCTATAATCCCAGTAGTTGTAAGGCTGAGGCAGGAGGATCACTGTGAGCTTGAGGTCAGTCTGGTATACACAGTGAGTTCAAGGCCAGTCTGAGCTCTTTTGTGAGACCCTGTCTCAAAAACAAAACAAAACAAAACAAAACAAAACAGAGGGAACAAAAGACCCTAAATAAAATAAGACTAGAATAAAAGAAAAGGCATCATTTGGCTACATTCAAATTTGCTTGACAGCAAACAAAACAGCATGATAGTTGGATACAGAGGGACATACTGAGATTGCAGAATCAAAGCATTTCTAACTCAGGACATAACAGAACCTGTGCTGTGACACTTTGTAACTCAGCGATGTCCCAAATTTTCTGATTAAGGAGACTCTGGAGCTATAGAGGAAAGTTATTGATGATGTATACTGTGCCTAAGGAGAGTCACCTAGAGAGAAAAATTCTCTCAGGCTTTCACAGAGAGCAAATTGGTCAAGCAATGACCATGACTCATCTAGAGGGTTGACACTGACAAAAGATCTACAAGGTGCTATAAATGGTTTCAGGGTAAATTCTGTGAGGATTTGCCTGACCTTGTCAGATACAAAAGTTACATTTTTACTTATGTAGGTCTTGCTTTAACTTGATCTTAACCATCCATCAGAAAAGTGTAACCACAAGGTATAAAAAGTAAAGCCATATTAATATGCTGAGCTGTAAAAGGCTCACATCAACAACTTCTGACATTGCCAGTTCTGCTGATAACCCACTACTACTATGGACTATTGGACTATATTGGATTATTTTACTGAATTCAAGTACCTACAATCTTTAGACTGGCACCAAGTATGAAAAGGCTCTTTAAAGACTTCTCAAGATACAGCTTCCCTAACAGCAATGGAGCACCCATCTCTGACAAAACAAAACAAAAAGGGGGATATAAATGAAGGACCATTTTGGGGAATATAAATGAAGTACCATTTTGTAGTGACTATATATACTTTAGGATAGATATACAGCTACCTTCTCTTAGTTCAATGAGAAGAAAGGTTTGTACCAATATTGTTTAAACAGGTTATTATGTCTGTATCTTGTCCTCTCAATAACTACTACCAAGACAACAATATGCAATATATTATTGTAACTGCCCTACTAATCTGTTTTGAAACTGTTTCATTGCTCTTTTTTTCTCATTAAAATGAATAAGAAATTTTATAAAAAGAATCAAAGCTCCTCTAGAGGTGAGGCAGGAGGCTGTAAATTTGAAGTCAGCCTCAACAACTTAGCAAGACCCTCTTTCAAAAAAAAAAAAAAATTAAAGGGCCAAGGCCGGGAATGTAGCTAAGTGCAAGCCTGAGTTAAATCTCCACTATCACAATAAATAAATTAATTAAAGAACCAGTATGGTAATAATACAAAACCAGACATGTATGGGAGACAGGATGATAGAAGAGAATACAGAAACCAGAAATAAGGCCACACATTTACAGTTGATGGATTCTCAACAACTGGATTCAAGAAAAACTAGCCACAACATGCAGAGGGGGAAGAACACGGTCTTTCTTTCACACAGTGTTGGGAGAACTGGTCACTCAACATGCAGAAAAATAAAACTGGACTCACATCTTGTATTGTAAGCAAAACCAGCCTGAAATGCATTAAGCATAAATATATAAGACTTAAACATATAAGAAACTGTAAAGCTGCTAGAAGAAAACAGCTTTTTAACATTATTGGGCAAGACCAGTGATGGAGAATCTTTTAGAGACCAAGGGCCCAGATTGCCACCCAAATCCCATGTATTGATCATAAAATGCCTGTGCTGCAATTAAACCTGAATACTGAAGTTTTAGTTTAGAAAACCAACAAGGCAACTTGGCTTGTGTGTCCACAGGCAGAGTTCTATGTGCTTGTTGTGCTATGTATGTCATAGGCTTGTCACAACTGTTTTGGCCATGACCCCAAAAGTATCAACAGGAAAAAGCAAAAATGTTTGCAATGCAAATTTGTTGCATCAGACTGAAAAGCTTTCATGAAGCAAAGGAAACAATCACATGAGTGAAGAGATGATCTACAGAATAGAAAATAGCTGCAAAGTATGTACTTCATAAGGGGTTAATATTCAAAATATATAAGTAATCAAATAATTCAATGACAAGGACACAAGTAATTTAACAAATAATCAGGATAGACATTTCTCAAAAGAACACATAAATGGCAAACAGTTGTATAAAACAACGCTCAACCTCACTGATCATCAGGGAAATGTAAATTAAAATCACAAGGAGATATCACATCACACTTGTTAGAATAGCTATTATAAAAAGAGAAAAGATGAGTGTTTGCAAGAATATGAAGGCATTCCTTATATACTTTTGGTGGGAATATAAATTAGTCATTACCAAAAAAAAAAAAAAATGGTAACAAGGTTCCTCAAAGAACTGAAAATAGAGAACTACTAGGTGATTCAGCAATCCCACTACTATGTATATCGCCAAAGGAAATGAAATTAATGTATCAAAAACACATCAGCAGTACCATGTTTATTTCAGCATTATACACAACAGCCAAGACATGGAATTCATCTAAGTATCCATCATTAGAAAAATGATTAAGGAAAACCCAATAAAACATAACAGAATACTATTCAGCTGATCAAAAGAAGGAAATTCTGTCATTAGAGACAACACGGATAAACCCAGAGGATACTAAGCCTCATAAAAAATAAGCTAAAACAAAAAGCCAACTACTGCACCTTTAAGTGTGATCTAAATTGTCGAACTCGTGGAAGCAGAGAGGATAATGGTAGCTACCATGGTCTGGAGCAGGGAGAGAAAGTTGGGGTAGGAAGATCACAAGTTCAAGCTGAGCGTTGGTGAGACCCTGTTTCAAACATTTTTAGTAACAGAGACCTGGCAAGACAGCTCAGCAGACTAAGTGCCTTCTTCAGCAAGCGCAGGGACTTGGGTTACATCCAGGCACCTCATGCCTTGTGGGCTCCACTCCTAGAAGCGCTGAGAGGGCCACCAGGTAAGGGGTGTGGTGGCATATGCTTGTAATCCTAGTGCTGGGGAGGCTGAAAACAGGAGGATCACTAAGAGCCTAAGCTGCATAGTGAGACTCTGAACCAAAGACATAAAAAAAAGAGCTAGAGATGTAGCTCAGCACTCCCCAGTGCCACTCAAAACTAAATTATTTTACCATAAATAAAAGATGAGTATGTTACGTAAGATAGATACGTTAATTAGTTTGATTTAGCCCTATCATTGTGTGTACATATACGAAAGCATCACTTTGTATGCTTAAATCATACAAATTTGTCAACTATGTCTTAATAAAACCTGGTGCGAGTGGGCACACATTAGAGCATTATCTTGTAGCCCTGAACATGAACGTATCCTGAAACCAACTTTCTTCATGGAAATATTGTTTTAATGAAATACTGAAAGTGGAGAATGGATAAGTAGCTTATAGTATATTTATCTACAGAACTCTACAGAGCAATACAGGTGAATGAACCCATATGTATAAAAACACATATCATATTTCACAAATCGTATAACAATCACCCAGTGATGAGCTGTGAATGGAGATATGCATAGGTGGTAAAACTGAATGGCAAGCAAAGGGGTAACAACCACTGTGCTGAGGAGGTGGAGAAACATGGTGCGAGAGGAGCAGGCTCTGCAGGACTGGCAGTGCTGCGTGTCATAGGCCTCACTGTAAATATCTAGACACTTTACTTTTGCTTATAGTACATATATGGTACAAGCCATCTATAAAATTTCATGTTCATCATTTTTCAGAGACCAATACTAAGGGGTTGTGTTGGGATTTTTGTAAGTCGGTGAACTATGATTACGAAACACAATGCTTCATGATTGTGGGAGTTGAATTACATTGACTTAATAGGAGAAAAAGCCACAGACAATACAAGAACTGGCCTCAAGAACCAACCTGGGGATATTCTGATAAATGATTCTTCATAGGTCATCAAGAGGCTTCTGTTGCTTACTTTGAAAAAATGGGGACATAATTTGTCTTGAAGTTATAGAAGAGATAAAAGAAAAAATATATGTGAAGGTGCTCTGGATAGTGTAACAAACCATATGCCATCATAGGAAAATATAAAAACACAAACAAAATACGATTTTTCTTGCAATCCAAGAAGTTATGTCTGTTAGTTGCATCCTTTTATACCTGCTTCAATGTCCCTTCCTTCAAAAGCCCTAGATGTAGTCATTGCCATCTTTGATTCTCCTCACCACATGCAGATGTGAGGCTCCACGGACTGACCTATCTCAGACCCACTTGAATAAAACCTCAGACACTCTCCTCCTGAGCAGTGGTATAAACACCCTCAAAGGGTCAGATCTAGCAACAGGAAAGTGGGCTTCACATGCCCTGAGGCATATGGTGACAACCTCCCCCACTCCTGTCATTGAATCAATACATACAATCTTTATGGTGGGGTGATAGCTCTTGTCCTAAGTGACTTCACAGAGCACAGAGAGTCATTAAGTGAACACTAATGGGAAAGACTGAAAGCAGGAAGAGCCAGCAGAAGACTGATAAGCTTGGTGGGACACAGCCACCTGTTCTCCTTGCTCAGGCCCTTGCTGCCCCATTAACTCCAAGGTCTCACCTCCTATCTGGCCATTAGAGTGAGGTGGGACACTCTTCCCACCTCTCTTAAAATCTGTGAATTAAAAGGCGAGCTTAATGAAATTCCCCTCTATCTCATGTTCCCAGTCATGCCACTTGTGTTTTTCTCATAGAGAAGACAGAAATAGGGGCCAGGGAGATGGCTCAGTGGAATAAGCGCTTCCCTGGCAAGCGCAAGGGCCTGAGTTCAATCCCTGGTTCCACAAAAAAAAAAAAAAAAAAAAAAAAAGACAATAAATCCAACAAATAATACCAGTAGGTATAACAATAAAAAATAGCAACACAAGTCACCCAGCATCCCCATCTCATGTGAAGTGTAGAACTCTGGTGCAGGCTTAATAGGACACTCTTTACCCCTCACTCACAAGCTTGCTTCTCAAAAACCACCATTCTGGGGAAATCTCCAAATGAAAGTCCTACTGGCATCCCACTTTGGCCTGGCCTCTGGATACAGCCTCACTAGATTAGGAGAATTTTGTATCCTATTATAATTCCTATTAGCAGTGATCCAAACTGCATGTGTGGAATACTACTGAGGATTTAAAAATCTCCATCATCTTGCATGGCAGGCTGATATAAAAATGTCCTGAAACCTTAGAACTGTGGGTGATACTGGCCTCTGTAATTGATTCTAAAGAGGGATGGAGAACACAGTCTTTTCACCAAACAAAAAGAAAGGACTAAAAGGAGGAACATGAAAATTGGAAGGTTCATCTGCCCAAGATAGGTAGGCAAAGAGCACTGACTAGGACTCACAGTGCCTTAACCAGCCAATTGCCATTTCTGGGTCTTGGTCAAACCTCCCTTGAGGGGTGAGGTGACCTTATTTATAATGCACAGTGCTATGTAAGGACTTTTCTAACCTAAGAACTCTATAAGTCTAACTAAAATGAAGCCCACTGCTAGACTCATTTGACTGCTCCCAGAAAGTTGAATTTAAAAAACTAGTATAAAAGGGGTTAATAACATGAAAGAAAGGCAGATTTATATGTGATACCATTGGGATAATCTTTAAGAAGCTATGGATAAAGAAACTATGGGATGTTGGTGAATTATACCAAAAGTTGCCTAACCAAAGTTTGGATAGGATCCTTAAAAGTAGCTCTAAGGGCCGGCCTTGCTCAGCAGATTAAAGCACCTGCAAGCTGGTGCAGGGGCAGGGGATTTGATCCCTGGCCCTGCCTTGCAGGCCCTGGCCCCGGGGTGCTCTGAGACGGCAATTGAGACTGGGCATGGTGACACACACCTGTAACCCCAGCTCTTGGGAGGTGTAAACAGGAGAATCACTATGAGTCCAATCTAGTAGTGAAACCCTGAACTCCCTGTAGATCCTTCCCTAAAAATACAAAATAAATAAAATAAAAAGAAAGTAGCTCTATTTGTGCTTTTCCCACAAATCTTACTTAGTACCTGGCATATAGCAGTAAGGTTGTATTTATAAAATAAGTGAGAACAGGGCTGAGAATACCTGCTGAGAGGGGGGTGCTGGTATAATTTCACAACTAGAAACACCTAATTGAAACATGGAAATTTGAATTTGAGAAAGACCAAAGACCCAAGACCCTTCCAGAAGTAAAAACTAAAATTAAAAAAGAGGCACTGAGGAGAGTCTGAGTTTAGTAGTGGGGTGAAGGATAAAGTACTGACCAACAAGGAAGACAATGCAATAGGTTGGCTGCTGGTAAAAGATAGACATGGTATGCAGTTACCCATATCTATCTATCTATCTATCTGTCTATCTATCTATCTATCTATCTATCTATCTATCTATCTATCTATCTATCTATCTACCTATCTTTCCGTCTATCTATTATCTATCATCTATCCATCCATCCATTGAAATTAAAGATTGAATAACAGCCTTCACACTGAACTACATTCACAGCCCTTTAAAAAAAATTGAGATCAGGTCTAAGTCACTAAATTGCCCAGCAGAGCTCAAACTTGTCCTCATGCTTTAACCTACCTGTCTCATTTACTCATCACTTGTTGCTGGGAAAATACCCAACCCTTGAAATTAGGGAAGGAAAGGTTTACTTAGCTTACAGTTACTGGAGGTTTCAGTCCATATTCAGCTGGCTCCAAGGCAGAGAGACACATGGCAGAGACAACTTTTCATAGTGGTGGCAAAGAGCAGAGAACAAAAGGAGAAGCAGCAGCCCAGGCAGCTAGCCAGCTTCTCTCCCCTCCTTACATTGTGGTGCAAATTACCTCCCCAAGGGCAGGTGCAGCATCCACAACCATAATACCACGAACTCCAGAAGTGGCCCCATGACTCCATGAGGCTTTGGGGGACACCTATGCACAAACCATAACATTCTGTGCCGGGACCCCCCAATGACTCATGCACATCCCTTTATGCAAAACACATTTTAGTCCATCTTAGAGTTGCCAAAGTCCTAACATTTTCAGCATCACTGAAAACCACAAGCCCCAAATCTCTTCCAAGATCAAAAGCAAACTCTTTGCTTTGAGTCCCTGTACAAATGAAAAGATAAACTCTTCGCTGACAATGGATTTCATGGTACAGCTCATTATAATAGCCACAGTGGAATGTTCATGGCTCCTTCTTTGCCTAGAAAGGTGCAATGTTGTGTGAACTATTTGACCACGGGCTCTGTGAAGCTTGTGGGATTAGTTAAAAGATGTGCTTTTCCTTAAGACACTGGTTGAAACTGGGAATGGTGGTGCACACTTGTAATCCCAGTACTGAGGAGGCTGAGACAGGAGGATCACTACAAGTCCAAGCTGCATAGTGAGATCCTGGACGAAATAAATGAATAAAAGATTTTTTAAAATTTTTTTTAAGTTAAAAGTGGGTTATGTGCTACCTGGAAAGGCAAAATTACATTCTTTATAATCATGAGTCTAGGGGGAAAAGAAGTCTTTATTTGTTTGTCACATTCTTATTTAGCCCCCACTACACACCAGGCATAACACTCACTACACATGATACTGGAAAGCTCCTTTATAGCTTGCAAAATATTTTCTCCCAGAATATCTCAGGAGTAACTTGGTCTTTGTAATCCCCCAAAGACATTTAGAACCCTTTAATTCAAAAACTGTCAAACTTCAAACTAAAATTAACCTATTTTTTTTTCTGTAGCATTTACACTAAAGGGCCAAAAAGAATTAGATTGAAAACCTTTTATTTAGAGAAAATATCCATCTTGACTAGGCATGCAATGTTAGCACCAAATGAGAAACAGACAAAGCAAGTCGGCAAAGCTAATGAAGATGAGTGGAGGAAAGTCTGATAAGAAAGTCTCTGAAGGCCAGGAGTTAGAGTGTGGAATGCACGCTTACAAGAGACTGCAAGAGTACAAATTGGATAAAGTACAGTAGAAAAGGATTAGAACAAAAATCAGAAACCTGAGCAAGGCATAGTAGTCCATGCCTGTTGTGCAGGTTATGCTGGAGGGTGAGACAGGAGGGTTCCTTTAACCCAGGAGTTGAAAGTCACCCTGGGTAACACAGTGGGATCCCATCTCCATAAAAGCTCAGAAGGCCTAGGGTTGGATATGAGCTTTGCCACTGTCTGCTTGTGTTACTGTAGGAATCAGCTATTTCCAGTCATCCAGACACAGATTCATCCTGTGCCACTAAATCACTGGCTAGACTGGAAAACACAAGATGAAGGAGATGCCATTGCTATACTCCTGTAAATCTAATTTGCCAAGGAGACAGCTAAGTAAATGAGTAAAAATAGCATATGCTATAAATGAGACACATCTGAACAGGGAGAAAAGTGCCTGTAAATCTAAGAAAGGGGCCAGGGAGGAGGATGTTGTAATCTGAAGGGGACATAGAGAATGGAGATGTAAGTGCCTGAGAAAATATCTGCTGGGAGGGATCATGAGAGTCCAATAGTAGCCAAGGCCAAGATACTGAGGCAGTGAGACAGAAGTGTCACATCCTTCCAGGTCTCTCAGCTTGCTCACCTATGATGAGTATAACTTGTATTCCCTCTAGTTAGAGCGTCTTGAAGCATCCATCCTTGTCCTGAGGTCATTGATGCTCTTAAAACTACTGTGTGCTGTACCATCTTTTGAAGAAAGCTAGAAGAAAACCTGATGAGGTTGACTGAGTCATAGTTACTTGGAGTCCCAGGATCAGAGCTCGACTGGGCAAAGGTGATCCCAAGGGCAGAGATAGAAGCAACTGCCACAATATAACAAGAGAGTTATTAACGCTGCTCATGTGGTAATTTTGTCTGTCTCTTGGCTGAAATGTGGGAAGAGGCTACATGACCAGCTGTGGCAAATATGTTTAAGGTCATATACTTCATTCCTGGGGAAAGAGTATGTATAGCTCTCTTTAGCCCCTGCCATAGTGAGAGAAAGTACAGGTGCAGTGGAATGGGCAGGGAGGGAGCAGGTGGTGATGAGATCAGAGGCTGGCCAACCCACTGGCCCGGATTTTAGAACAAATGTGAGGATGATTTGCCCAGAGTCCCAACTGACCAGATGGCAGACATATGACAGGTTCGACATATAAAGCAACCCTCTGAGGCAGGTATTATCTTCCCATCACTGAGTGGAAAACCAAGAGTCAACGAAGTTAACTAACTTACGGTGATAGGTCCACATCTTGTCTTATTCTATTCAAATACAATCCCATTTCTCCAAGGATTTGATCTGATTTACTTTGTTCTGTGGGTTGCAGGAAATCCTCAAAGTTTTTTACATAAGGGAGTAACATGATTAGATCTATTTTTGAGAAATTAGCTCTATTTGTGCCAAAAATTATAGATGAGAAGAAGACACCATTTGGTAGACTGTGGCAGGAACCTGGGTGTGACACAATCAAGAAGAGTAAAAATAGAAGGATGGGAAGATCAATAGATATTTACAGAATAAGATGACATCCATAGGCCACATAAGAGCCAGGAACTCCAAGCTCCCCCCTCCCCAACATGGCTAGATGGGTGAGTCAGTAGAGAGAAGAGGTGGAGGGTTTGGTATAGGACATTTGCGTTATGTTATGGTGAGCTTGAAGTAATCCATTCAGACTGAAAACAGGGCTCTGCAGCACAGAACAGAGGCAAAGCTTTGGGGCTATGAAGCTGAAGATCACAAGAGCACAGAAGGCTTACAGCTGTGGTGGTAAATGAAACTTCATGTGAAGAGTAGGGCAATAATGCTCAGACAGGCTCCCTGTGGGGGAACAATGCTCCCCTAGAACCTAGAGGAAAAGAACATATCCTGTTCTCTTCAGCTGTTCTTCCCCACCCTTGCTGCTAGGCAGAGCCATGTGACTAGTCCCAACTCATGAACTTCAGGGAGGAAGGGATGTAGCACAACAGCCTTGTTGTACTTAGGACCAGCT
>NW_004524752.1:1157698-1164983 GCF_000260255.1 Octodon degus
CCTTCTCCCCAGGAAACTGTGGATGTACATACTGAGATAGGTGTTTCACAGGACAGTGGAGTCTCTATTGAGCAGCTGCTGCCAAGTGACTAGGACACTGCAACTTCAGTGACTGCTACTGATGAATGTCTGTGTCCCTCCAAAATTTCTATGTTAAAATTCAAACTCCCAAGATAGTGGTACTAGGAGTTGGGACCTTTGACAGGTCATTAGGACATAATGGTGGAGTCATCCAGAATGGAATTAGGGCCATATGAAAAAGAGCCCTAAGTTTCACTCACCCTCCCTCTGCCTCATCTTCACAAGCAAATGACAGTGATCCATGAACTGGGCACTGAATCTTCCACTGTCTGATCCCTGACAGATATCCCCTGCTCTAAGGCATCCATTCTATGGTATCCTGTTACAGAGTCCAAATGGTCCCCAGAAGCCTCATAACCAAAGCTACTGGCTATAGCTTAGAGCAATGGTGGCGAGCCTATGGGCACCTGTGCCTATGCTGGCTGTTTGTGCATCAGTGAAAATTCTAAAAGGTTCACCATTACTGGTCAGGAACACAGGATGTCACTGAGGTCAATATTTTCAAGTGCTTCAAAGAAGAGCAGAGTTTTCCGACTGAAAGATCCCACCGACCAGGCAATGTGGATTCACTGACAGTGAATGAGATAGAGGGAGTGGTGGTGCTTTCAGCTTGGTGGTCCTGTGTCTAGCGAAGTGTAACACTGCTCTCAGAAAGCTTTTCCTCTCTGGAGTCATGAGCGGCAGGGTCCACAGGGTGGGGCTCTGTATGAAGCCAAGAACAGGCGCTGGTGGAACACACAGTTCTTGCCTCTCTTGGCCCTGGTTGTTGGCAGCCCACACATTCTTCACTGTGGCAGTTTTCACTCACACGACCCATGTGGTTGTCACATCCTTAGCTTGTACTCTCGCCCCAAGTGACATCTCCCCTGATGGTTGGAGGATCACACATCATATGTATCAGATCTGGCTCCTTGGAAACGTCCACACCACTGTCACAAGGACACTGGGACCACATTAAAAACAAGTTCTCTGCTAAGGAAATACTTCCAGGGCCTTTCTCCAAATACCTATTCTGAGTCTTTTTTTCTCTCCACACTGCTTCCTCTTGCCTATATCACAAGTATTGGTCTTTGTCTAGTGCCAAGATTGTTGACTCATCTTCAAGACCCTGGCCTGGTGCTGACTTTGATTCCTGCCTGGACATTCATCTGTCAGTTCTAAGCTCTTAGCTGGTCAATGACAGGTGGCCTGCCTGCCCTAAGCTCCCCAGATCACTGGCCAGCCAGAGAGCCAGCCAAAAGAAGGCCACTTTTGGCTCTGACACAAAGGGAACTGAGGAACCCCTCCCAGAATCCCAGTCCCAATTGATACGTACCTTATGAATGTGGTCAGAGGCTTCGTTTCCTTGCCTGTCCCATGCTCCACCCTCAAACCAACCCATCCCTAAGGCACTGGAAAAAAGTTCTGTGAGATATAACTTTCCCTCCACTTCACTGTCTAACATATTTACACTGTGCTCCCTGGAATCCAGGGTTTTGTCCTGTGGCTTCCTGAGCTTGGCTTCCTCCAGTAGGCATTGCTGCTCTGTGCATTTCCAGCATTCATCCTACATACTATCTGTATTCATAAGATAAGAATAATAAGAAATGTTTTATGCTATCAAGTATCTATTATGCACTACGGACTGTGCTAAGTTCTTTGTGTTCATTATCTGACTTAACAATAAAAACCTCTAAAGTCTTATGATCCTCACCGTATAGACTGAGAGATTGGGACTCAGAAAGTCTGGCAAATTAGCCCATAGTCACACCCCTAATTAAATGAAGAACCAGGATTCAGCTTGAACCCTTAAATCCAGAACCAATAGGCTAGACTACTTCTCCCTCTTATGGTGATGGATTCTTCAAAAATCTTTAACTTAGAGCTACCTCCGTGTGTTTGTTTTACCCTTGATCTTTTCAGATCTCATTATCTATTCAATATCTCCATCTCAGCATATACATACATGCTAAATATGCAGTAACACAGTAACCAAATCTTGACAGTCAATAATTCATAAACAGTGCCTATTGTCATTGCTGCTACATGTAGCTCTTTGCTATGACTCCTGCAGAATAACACATTTACAGGTAAATGGTGACTTTCTTGTTTCTGATTTTTAAAATTTCCAAATAAAAGGCTTTTCTCTTGAAAGGTACATCCTGATATGCACTCTCGATAGTTTGAGTGGAATGAATGTTCTGCTTGCCTTAGAAACAGCCTAATCTAAGCATTGTGCCAGGCATGTCTGCTCCAGCTCCAAGTGGTGCAGACGGGCACAGTGTGGTCCTCATGCTAGGCCAGCTCAGAGCTCCCAGATTAGGGTTGAGGAGGCAGCAGCAGATCTAGACAGGCAGGTGTCCTTCCCTACAAAACATGTCTGCAACATAATCTGCCTAAAATGCCATGTCCCACATGGTCATCCTGTTTCATTGGCCCAGTGCCCACAGTACCCACCATCTGCAGGATAAACACTAATCCCCTCCATTGTGTGGTCTTCACAAGACTCAACCAAATCAGCCTTGTATCCATCACTTTCAACTGCTGTCCTACAAGTAAACATAGGCCCATCTCAACAGTGGGGCTCATGCTGTTTCCCCATACCTCATACCTCCTCTGACATAACCCACACTATCGCTTACTTAGCTATGTTCTGGCTACCTTTCAAAGTCTAACTTAAATTCCCCCTTTTTTGTAAAGCTGCTCTTGTGATTGATACCACAATGGTATCTGCCATCAAAGGGCATCCACTGCAGGCAAAGCCAATGCGCATGCTGTACCTTTGCTTCCTAAGAGGACATAAACCTCCAACAGAAAGAATCAGGTCTATACCTTCTTTTGAACATTTTTATATTTGGTGATCAGAAGCATATATATATTAGCTGAGTATGCTGTAATGATAATTTCTATTTTCACTCTTTCCAAACTGATTTGCACTATAAAAATCTAAGGTATGTATACTGGAATTTCTAGATTCCTTAGATGTGACGAAAATTCTACCTGAGTCTGCATTACATCATTTAAAATTGCAGGTTTAAAGGAAAAGATGACTTTCTAATCAAGCATAACCATGTGGTATGGTTCCATATATAATTGTCCTTTGAATCTCCTCCTGATTATGGAAGCAACTAAGAAACAGGTTATACAGGAGTCAGATAAATTAACATAAAAAGTTCGATTTTACCTCTGACAAAGCTTGTTGAAGAGCACAGCGTGAGCTGTTTCATGAGAATTTTTACTGATGTTTACCTCATGATTTTGAACCACCCAGTCAATGGCACATACACAGGGCCTGGTCTTCCCTCTTACAGAAAGCTCTCCCTGAAGCTAAGGTGTCTCTCCTACCAAGCACCTAAGAGCAAGAAGGGGACAGGGCCTCTGCCCCTGGAGGGCGGGTCATTTCAAAGAAGGATAAAAAGGCAGAAAACCTGCGAATGCTCAAACCCCCTAGACAAAGTGGCCTCGTGTTTGCATTAAGCTGACACACATCTTTCTGTCTTTCTGCAGACTTTGAATCATCTCTAGATTGTTATAATACCCAACTCACTGTAAATGCTTTGAAAACTGTTGTTATATC
Source organism: Octodon degus (assembly GCF_000260255.1). Lineage (NCBI taxonomy): Eukaryota > Metazoa > Chordata > Mammalia > Rodentia > Octodontidae > Octodon > Octodon degus. The sequence continues at coordinate 1,161,336 of NW_004524752.1, forward strand.
ATAGTATTTAAGAATTAATGTTAAGAAAAGTAGCCTTTGTTCAGAACAGGTGCAGTTTTTAAAAAATATTTTCCATTAGAGATTAGCTGAATCTTCAGATACAAAACTTGCAGGTACAGAGGGATAACTGTATCTAGTCCTCTATTTTCACGTAGAGTGTTGTAGTTTGGGGTTTTGCAAAGGAGAACAACGTATTACAGGACACATATTTTATAAGATTATTTAGTCACACAAAGAATCATATGTAAAAAGAGAGTGCAGGAAATCTCTCCACACACTGAAGATCAAAAAATCCAGCTTAGTACCTGGATCCTACGGCAATGTCTCATGCAGTCCTTCTTCATGGAACTGTGCTGGGAAGGCCCAAAAGTCAGTGGTGGAGCTAGAATGTCTATGCCAGCACGACGAAGGATCTGTGCTAGCAAGCTGAGGGATCTGAACTGGAGCCAGAAACCCACACTCAAGGCAAGCACCGGAGCTCCCCACAGAAGTACCACAGCTGTCCTCAGCAACAGTGAGGTCCGGAGCTCCTGCAGTGATGAGGAAAGCTGAGTTCCCATCAGGAAAGTCAATGCGACAAGCTTCTCCAGGAGGCTGTGCTGTGCACCATCTTCCCTTCTGGAGCCAGGAAGTGATGCTCAAGGCTGAGCTCCCACAAATGAACTGCAGTCATTCTCAGTGATAGCGAGGTCATGTGCAACTCTTCCAATGAAGACAACCAAGTTCACCAGGAAAGCCAGTATGGTAAGCTCCCCCAAGGGAACCAAGAGCTCCTGACAGCTTCCAACAGCTTTCCTAACAGCCTCTTCACTCCTTCTTCTCTAGTTCTGCCTTTTATGCTGCTGGCAACAATCCTCAAGTGGGTCTCCTACACCCAGCATCATGCAACTTCAGTTCAGCTGGGTGTAGCAAGTTGACTACCAGTTAGCAGTCCACCACACAGAGGGAATGAGGAAAAAATGAGAGCAAGGTGGAGACAGAGGCCTGGAAGCATTCCCTGAAGGAAGTTTCTGTACATGGAAACATGAGGCCAGGGAAAAAGAAATTTCCTGCGAATAAATGATTCTAAGGTACAGGACACATCATGTAAATACTAACCATTTAACACACATCTAAAAGGAAGGTGAAATTAGCAAATCTAAGCTTCACTTCTAAAAAGAACTAATTCAAACATTTGCTGATTTCAGAGAGAAAAAAAGTTGCTGCTGTGGGGATTTTGGTTTATAAGTACGTCATCGATTGAACTCAACATAGATCATTGCCAAAGGATCATTTGTTAGCGTGAAGACGGAGCACATACACATAAGGTGGGCCTGACACTTCCACAGGAATGAAGCACTCACTCAGTAATTCAATAAAAAAGCTTAATTGCTGTGTGCCAGACACCGTGCTTTGGCAAGAGAGATATCAGTGTACAAACAAATTAGTGGGTACCAATATCAAGCAAGCACAAGGTGGCAGTAAGATCCCCAAATTCAACCATTTCTAAGAACCAGTGTATTAACTGATGGATTGGTTCAAAATGTTGTTATATAAACACTGATTATATTACGAGGGGGATGTGTTACAGTGATGTCCATGATTATTCTAATAATTAAAATAGAACACTGTCCAAAAAGACTCAGGGAGTGTCTAGGGGGTCTCTCATCAAATGTATGTTTTAGGAGTAAATGATGCTGCTTGGCTTTGGGTGTATTTCCAATTTGTGTGACAAACACTACCTACAAATCCTGCCTATTTTATGCTTCCAGAGGCTTCCTTCTTTTATACTGCTCTCGTAAGTCTGTGGGAGAACTCACTGAGGGGGAGCACCCAGTCCTCTAATCTCACCTAGAGTGTCGGATGAGCACCCATAACGGGAACTCTACGTCCTAAACTGTCGTGGGAATAGAGACAGCACGCACAGTCACAAGGGCTCTAGGGAAACTTACTGAGTGGAGCACAGCTGAACCAAAGACAGGGCAGTGGGTGGCAGAAAACAAGAAGAGACACAGCAGGAAGAGACCCTGCCCTCTGGAGAGCCCTGCAGCACGGTGCACCTCGCACAATGCACAGGGTCTCTTCTGTCAGGATCCCTTAGCTGCACATTGTCCAGAGCGCTGGAGGCTACAAAAAGCATCTCAGTCCCTGACAGCAGACACTTTGACCTCCTTGCCACGGTCAGCCAGGAACGGGCAGCTCAGACAATCCGTGTCTCCACACGGTGGCCGGAAGTACCAACAGGCTCTTCAGCTGTGTCTTTTGTTTGACAATCAAGTTTTATTATTTTTATTATTTTAATTCTATTCCTTCTGGGCTCTCCTGCCTTCCCATGCAAAACTGGTTCATAGATGCCACTTTTGGAGCTCATTATGTTGTCATGGCAACTAGAATTTTCAAAGTTTATTTCTCCTCCTCTTTTCCCATCCCTGAACTATCTTCCATCCTATCTCTTATCCCATCTGTACTTCCCATAAGAAACAATATATTCAAGCGAGAAGACCAGTGTGTCCAATAGTTACATTTTCCTGACATGCTCTGTACCATTTCAGCACAGCGTGTCCCTTCTTGGGGCTGTGAAATTACCCCTGTTCTCACTCTCTCCAATTAATATTCCTAACCTCCCAGTAGCCTGTGATGCTCGAGAGTGAGGCCTACCGAAGCAGCCATCAGCGGCGCCTCCTCCTCCCGCAGAGAAAAGCAGATGCAATCCTCCCCGCTTATATAAGCCATGAACATATGGTGGCTTATTTATCAATTGTTAGCATTGAAAACAATATTTAAGACTATAACTAAAGGTGAGAAGAAATGAAAATACTTCCAGTGTACTTCTCAGGAGTTTTCTCTCGAGACCAGAGGAGCCGCTGTTACCAAGACTGATGGAGAACAAGTCCCCAAAGAAAATTTGCTAAATTAATTGCTTAATTATAATATAAAGCTTTACTATCAAAACCCAGTTGAGACAGAGGGAAAAGGAACCAAAGCAGGAAGAGCAAGCCTACACCTCCCACTGCACACAGCCCTGTGAGGAAGGCTGAGGCTTCCATCCCACCCACTCTCACCCGGAGGTGGAGCGAGCGCCTTACTCTGCATGCTGGGCAGGCGCCTGGCGATGAAACCCTTGCTTGGTCCACACAGGGGCTATGGCCCTCCAAGGGCCTGTGCTCTGGCTCTCAGTTCTGGGATCTCGGGACCCCAAGGGAAGTAGTCAGAACAGGCACACTTGTTGTGGTTGGTGGCAGAGGCCCCCTATGTTCGCACAGCCCCACGAAGGCACTGCACTGCCTAGTAGGGTAGTATGACCGGGCTACAAAACAGGAATTGTGGGTGAAACTAACATGAAACCGACATATGCAGCCTCACCCAGATTAGGGCAGGAGCCTCCGGAAAGTAAGAGCCTTTGCAGTCATCCATTAGTGTGTCAGGGAGATGGTCATAAGGTCTCCCCCAGATAACATTAGCTGTGGATGCTGGACGCTGGTCTCTTACCTAAAGTAACATAGTACTGTTTAGAAGAGAAGGATAAAGCATAGCCATACAAGTTCAGTACAGATAATAATTTTCCCTCAAATATTTTCATCCTGTGGCTGATTGAACTCATGGACACAAGCTGTATTTTTAATTTACAGATCTGCTGAGTTTAAGATTTGACTTTATGCTATCAAACAC
>NW_004524752.1:1165633-1188432 GCF_000260255.1 Octodon degus
GAAGAGGAAGAGGAAGAGGAATGAGCTAGGACTCCAAGCTGGCAGGGCAAGGGCTGGGCACAGACTGTTGAGAAGACTGGGAGGAGGAAGCAAAGTTGCAGGAGAGAGATGACATCATGTTGAGGGAAGCTGCCAGGACTCTAGCTGCTCTTGTGCGACACAAAAGGAACATCTTGCTCGTGGCTGCCACACAACATCTTCATCCCCACCGTCTACCCTCCAGCCCCAAGAGGCACATTTCTCCCTGGGCAGTTCACCACATGCTGTCCCAGCTCACTTCCTTCACAGTTGGGTGCCCACCTCCCTTTTTAAACTCACCTGGTCATTATTAGCCTGAGGAAGACTGTTCCTCACACATAGTAAGTGCTCAACAAATGACAAATATGTTGAATGAATGAGCCATTCTTGGAATGAACAGCAAGAAGTGGATGCTCTAGCAGCCCCCCCCCACACACACACACACAGTGCTCACCTCTTGAGTTCCAAAGCTGTGTTGGCAGCTCCCATGCCCACCTCATCTGCTCATAAGTCCCTGCTTGAGGGATTTCCTCAGGCCTCAGGAACAGGCTCAGATCATAAGGATATCCGTGTCTTGATCAGTTTCCCAGTTCCTCGATGGAACAATCCTGAGCTGCATCCTACAGGGCTCATTTTAGGGTTTCCAGAAGACTGAACCTCAGCAGTCTGCACTGGTGACTCCCCAAACTAATATACATTCTGGCTGACTCCCCTTTTCTATCTCATTTTCTCCAGTTACTCCCTTTTAGAGCCAGTGATCAGAGTCTACCTAAATTACCTATATCCAGTCTTTGTCTAAAGCTCTTCATGGGCACCAAGGCTGACACACTGTATGAGAACGAGTGAGGCCATCCTATAACGTTCCTCCCCAGGGGCACAGAAGAGAAGAGGACAGGGAGATATTCCACCAAGGGCGAATAAAGGTACATGATTGCCAACCAAATGGCACCTACATGTCTAATTTTCTAGGAGAAAAATTCATGATGCTATTGCTCAGTGGTTTTGCTTTTTTGCAAGCCAGATTGGGAATTCGTATTTTTAGATTGACACCACCTGGGGAAGCACTGTGCCTATCACTTCTCCTGAGGGAACAGAGAGAGGGCAGGTGTCTCAGCTGCAACTCTGCACCCACAGAAACTGTAAGGGTCAGGTCAGCACAGATCACAGGGCTAAGCCATCAATGCTCTCAGGTGTGACTTTAGTTTTCTTTTAGTTTTTTTTCCTAAAAGTCAAGACTGCTATACGAAACCTGTTTGTTTTCTTCTTACAGTTAGTGTTATTTGGCTTGCTTCTTTTCTTTCTTAGCTATTAGAATATGAAGTTGATCACTGTCAAACCCAGAATGTTGATGCCTAGGTATTTAATGCATTTGCTGAATAAATAGTTTAACAAACGTTCTCTCTTATCTCTTCCTATTAAAACAATTATTTCATGCCTTCTTCCAGTTCTTCCTCACTACGGTGGTAACAGCTGTTAATGAGATCCTCTCTCTCACACACATGGTGTTCGAGCACTGGGTGCCAAGATGTAAATGGTAAATGGTAAATAGAGAGCATGATACCGGAACACAAAGGCAAGGGGAGGAGGGGACCCTTGTGTGTGCACAGCACAGGAGGTCATGGGCTAGGGAAGGAAATCCTTCTCATTTTAATGCTACTCAAGTCAGATTTGACAAAAGCTGATAGCCTCCTCTGATCCAGTCATCTTCAGCCTATAGACTTGTCAGCTAGTCAACAAATGAGTCGCCCTGCTGAGCCTAACACAGGTGCCAGCCACATGCCCCTTTAAGAGGTTCTAGAAGGTCCTGCTTGCTTCCCCAAATGCTCCTATAGACTGTGCATTTCCCTGGCTCTTTGTGAAATCTATCATTTCAGTGCTCTCCTGCGTAACAGAGCCTGCTTCTTCAACACGAAAGAGTAATTTCAATATTTTTGCTAAATGAGGAATATTTTGGGACTCAATGATAATTAAGTGTTGAGAATATAGTGATGCACTTGACACCAGGGGGAAAATAAAGAACTTTTAATTCTACTATAACTTTAACAGTATCTGAACTCAACAGCTAGAAATGCCAAGCACCCAGTATATAACCAACTTGTAAAGACTGTGATTATCAACTGGGGAAATTGAGAGGTATTATTTCAGTCACCTTGGTGTACATGTGTCTGCGAGTGCACAGAAAACACGTCTAATTATAGAGCCTTGACTGTGGGCTACAAGATCAGAATAAAGCGGGGCTCTAATACAATTACAAGCTTTCTTGTAGTGAAGCCAATTACTATGTGGTCTATAGACCAGAAAGACAGATATGAACTCAAGTTAAAAAAAATATTTCTAATCTTGAATGGCCCAAGATTTTTGGCATCAGAATCACAGTGAAGTAAGTATATGGAATAAATTATGACAGCAAAAGAGCCCTTAAAAAGGTCCTCTCAACAGTTACAAATCAATTACACTGGGGTCCAGTCTCTCATACTCATAATGACAAATGTGCCTCTGTCCTTATGCAATGAAGAGTTCTATGGCATTGTTCTCACACTTGTCCCTTGATGCCTGCAAAATAGTGGGGTTCTACTGTACTCTGTGCTCTGTGCTTTAATATTACTCCTTAACTAATATTAAACTTAGGTTTTAGAGGAATTATACCCACAGAAAACAATGGCTAAATCCCAGGAAATTTTCTGATGAATACAGACATCCCACAAACAGGAAGTTGGCCTTTGATTCATTCACTGGAGGGCATTTACTGGAGCCTACCCATATGCTCATTAATTAAGCTGGCTAAGTACTGGGGAAAGGAAAATGAACTCACCATGGTGTCTGTCTTCACACTGCTGTGAAAGAAACAAAATCCTCCACAGACATCTATAAAATAAGGTAACAAGTACTCTAATGGAGGAGTACATATAGTGCGGTGAGAACTTGGATGAGGACACTTGACCTTGAAGGATGAGTCAGAGCTCCCCACCACCACCACTCCTCTGGTCCAATAAAACAGCTGTGCAAGTGGTTGTGGAGGGCTGGAAAGAAGTGATTATATGGGAAACCTAGGGACTGGGCAGCTGGGATGCAGGACAGGAAACAGCATTAAGGATGGAAAAGTGGACTGGGACTGAGTTTCACAAGACCAAACAAGACAAGTCATATTAATTTGGACTCTTCCTTTAATGGGTTGGTGGTGAGAGAAGCTAGCAGTTGAGGCTGTGCTGGTGACTAATTTGTTTGTTTCCAAGTCCTTACCTGCTAAAATTTAAAGTTAGCTCTATTCATCTTTTTTCCTTATTCAGTGTTGTAGCTGTTTGTTTATTCTGCTTCTGTGAATCTACTGGTCCATAATAATAAATGTGTGATTCAATCATCTTTAGTTTACATTACTGATCTTGTCTTATAATTTCCACATAAATTTGTGATATTTATTAATGCTCATTGTGGTTATTTAATTTCAGCCAGCAGGCAGATGTGGAAAATACAAAGTGTCATACATTACTAAAAGCATGCAAAGCACACGTATCTTCTGTCATGTCTAGGCAATTTCTTATAAAACTAACCATGCACTTTCCACACTGCCCAGCAATTTCATTTCTGGGAATTCCTCTCAGAAAAAAAAGAAAATGTACAAAAAAGTTCACAGAAAACCTTATACATAAATGTTCAAAGCAGCCTTATTAACAGTAGCCCTAAACCGAGAATAATCCAAATGACCAGGGAGTGCCCTGTTAAGCAAACTGTCCTGCATCCACATCATACAATACTACTCAGCAAAGGAAAGACATGAACAACTCACATCAAAAATGAACTGGATCATGCAAGTTACACTAAGTAAAACAACAACCATGATGAATTTAAAAAGTTATCTACAATTTCGCATTTCTATAAAACTTCTTAAGTGGAGAACAGATTAGTGATTGCTAGCGATTCTGATGTTGGTGGTGGACGTTGAGTGGGACCATCCAGGGAAAACTGGCATCTTACAATGAAACAGTTCTATGCTTTAATTATGGCGATTAGTCACACAAGTCTACACAAAATGCAACTGCATAAAACTATATCCACAGAAAAATCAGTTCATGTAAAACTGGTGAAAGGCAAATATGCTTAATGGATCATACCAACATCAATTCTTGGTTCTGTGTGATACTTACAGGATGCTACAACTGGAGGAAAATGAAAGACACAAGAGCTCCCTATAAATTTTCAACTGCATGTGATTCTACAACTATTTCCAAAGAAGAAAAAGCCCAGAAAACAAAAAGAAAGCCAGACAGGTGCTCCCTATCTCCAACTTCAACTACTCTTTTTCAGTTAATGCTGTTTTGGATCTCTATGACTCATTCAGCCTTTGAGGGGCTTTCCCTTTTGAAACTGTATTTTTTGTCCCCTGTCATGTGATGAGTTTGAGATACACTTTGGACCAATCTTGATGTTCTAAGTCTTAAACAGCGAGTGTTTCTAGAATATCTTTTCCCGGCTGTTTTTCCCCTTTTGTGCGCCCTCCATGGACAACCTGATCTGTTTGTACCACTTTCCGTGTCGTGTCTGATAGCATCACATCTTTTCTGCCTCTGTTCCTAAAACACAGGTATTGGCTGATCCTAGCTATGTCTTCATCCTCATGAATGTAAGAGCCTTTCCCTGAAACTGAATACAACTTCCTCCCAGAAGAAGGTTTTTTTTTTTGTTTGTTTGTTTTGTTTGTTTGTTTGTTTGTTTGTTTTTCTCCTTGCAAATCTTATTCATCTAAGAAAAGGGAACCAAGTTTTCTAAGGCATTCACAACTGACTCTCATGGCCATGTCCTAAAGGAATTTCCTTTCCTCACTATAACCAGTCATTCACCAGGTCCTGTTGTATCAACTAAATCATCACCACTGTTTTGTTCTTTACATCTCAGCCAGCAGGGCTGGGGGGACCTCATTTTCTCTCTGCAACTAGTGATTTATTACAATCTTCCTACTCATCAATCAGCTTTCACTGTTTTACCACCTTCCCTAATCTTCTATGTAATCATTCTAAAGCTCAAAACTAATTTAAGCTTTGTCTTTTGGTCTTATTAAAATGTTTAACTGTATCATCTTACAAGTGCACATTTATCAGTTAGTTCCTTTATGGTTTATTGGGTTACATCATGCTTAGATGGACTTTCCCCCCTGAAGATTATGTAATTGTCCATTATATCTTTGCACATTTTCAAGACTCATTTTTTTAAATGTATGTAACTAGCTCTACCTGAAATTTATTTCATTGTAAGATGTAGGCTGGGATGTAAAATTCAATTCAATTTAGAGCATTTGAAGAGGCAATTGCTATAATCCAGGACAATGTTCACAACTTTTCCAAGTGGAGTCAGTAGGCTTTGAGGAGCAATCAGGTAAGAATAAATTAGGAGAAAGTATCTATATTAACAAAGGTTTCTAAGCCAGGCATGGTGGCACATGCCTATAATCCCAGTATTCACAAGGCTGAGGCAGGAAGATCACTATGAGTCAAGGCCAGCCTGAACTACATAGCAAGACCCTGTCTCAAAAAACAAACCAAAAAATATCCAAAAATCGTTTCCATCTGGGAACAACTGTAATAAAAGTAGCATAAAGAAATTCAACTATGGAACAATAGTATGTGTATTTAACATGAGGACAGGAGACTGACAGAATGAGTTCTGTTTGAGGCATCACGTGTTTGCAATGCCTGAGGAATAGATCCGTAAAGATGTGCACTTTGGAGCTTAACAGCAGACAGAGAAGGTAAATGCAGGATTGTTTCAGGAAAAACCATTCTCTTAAGCACTGTTTCATTTGCATTATTTTACAAGCAAAAATTAGCTCCTTCTCTGAGAAGCAGATTAAAAACAACAAGAACAACAACTGACTTTAAAATGGAAACGTTCTTGAAAGAGTTTTAGGGCGATCACTGTGGCCAGGCCAGTTAGGGAATGGTTCAGCGCTCCCTAACCTGTGGGGCTCCTGCAGTGCTGCACAGAGGGACCTAGACGAGAGTACACACTTTAGAGTTAGTACACTCATGTCAAACATATACATATGTGAAAACTGGGCATGGGTATACATGAAGATATCAGAGTGTTGAATCTACACTAAATTAGACTATGACCAATGAGATACCAGGATTGGTTGAGCAATTCAAGATACCAGGACTGTTTCTCAATTTGATCAACCAGAAATTTCATATATGTAAAACCCTTCAACTGAAGTTAAAGGGATTTTTATGTTTGATTGTTGTCATCATTACCAAAGGTACCTGATGATGCCCTAACTTAATTTCCAAGCTTCTTACTGAAAATGATAAGCCCTTATGATGATTATTTATCATGATGGCCCCACTCACTGATTTCTCTGTTCCTGTCCTTCCCCACCTTGATCCTGCTTCTCAGATTCAATCTTTTTAGATTGATCACTGGCCTCTCCCTCTCCGTGCATGAAGGAGCAAGGTGTCCAACTATCTTGGTCAGGCCCTCGCAGCATATCTTGGACCTACCTCTGCTCCTTGGACAGATAAGTGCAAGATAAGATCCTAAAAAAGGAGAGCCCCACCCACCCATCCATCCACCCAAAGCCACTGCACTATGTTCCACATTCACAGTCTCACCCAAGTATTATCAACACAGCAATTCCAGATGTTGGCATTGGTTACATTTCCTAAGTATAATCACGCTAAGTCCTAAAGTGAGGTCTAATGTCATCCAAAATTTAGATTATTCATGTGCCACAAATGACACAAGCTCCCTGGAGGTGAGGATATTTATTTAATCCCCAGAAGCATTTGATATCTCGTAGGTGCTCAGTAAATATTTGTTGATTTAATAAACTCAAAAAAGCACTCTGTTGTTGTGTTGGAGAAGGTATGGAAAATGCATTTCTGTTTTGAGTATAAGCCAAGCAGCAAGGATTCCATTCCTAGGGGCAAATGGTGCTTTGTAGAATAAGGAGCACTAGACTGAGAGGAAACCAGACTTTTAGATGTAAGATAAAACATGCCTTGTTCGCTTTGAGATCCAATCTTATCACTTACAGAATAACAATAATATATATCTTAGGATCATTGTGAAGGTCATGAAACTCAATGTAATACTCTAAGTAGTGGTGATGAATTTATTGTATGTGTGTGACAGCTTGCTGTTTGTTATCTCTGAAAACCTGAAAAGGTTCGCCAGCACTACTGCCCTAAGGCAATAAACTGTTTCACTGGATGTGGTGGTGCACACCTGTATTCCCAGAACTCAGGAGGCTGATGCAGGAGGATCCTTGTGAATTTGAGAGCAGCCTGGGCTACAAAGTGAGCTCAGGGCCAGCCTAACCTGAGTAGAAAGACCCTGTCTCAAAAAAGGGAACAACAGCAACAACAGAAATCACTATTTCAACTTCTTGGGCTTCCAACAACTTTGGATGCTCAAAGTTTCCAAGAGATGGCAGTTTTAAATATCCTTTAAAATAATTATTCTTAAAACACCTGCCATTAAAAGGGTTGATATCCTTAGTATGGTATAAGGAAAAAAATAAGTATGGTGTTAAGAAAAGAGGCAAAAGGCAGGAGATGGGCAGTAACCTACAAGGAGAAAAAAAAAAAATCCCTGTTAGCCACGTAGGGAACTGTGCAACCTGTGACAGTGACTTCTTGCCTGTGATTCTTGTAGACTGTAAGCAGGACCCTCTTCCCAGGAAGGATCTCCTGGGCCAGTGAGTGTGCTCCTGGCTCAGCGTGCCAGCCTCCTTGGGGATCCCTTTGATCCTGTTCTCCAGGTCATAAGGGGTGTGGCATAAAATAAGGCACTGGGATGTTAGGGCACATTGAACTCTGTGGAAAGACATCTCAGTAGAAGAGACAAACCCCTGGAGTGTCAGACATTCATAACTCTAACTCAAGAAAGATGGTGCACTCTGGGGCAGGCAGGAGAGGTCTGCTCTGTACTAACTCTGTAGTTTTAAACTCTTTTGGTTTCCATTTCTTCATTTATAAAAATGGGGTTAGAAACAGCACCTGGTTCATGAGGCTGTTATAAGCATTAATTGAAACAATGTCTCTAAAGTATTTAGCATAGTATCAAGCAGATGACAAGCCTTCAATAAAGGTTATCTCTTGTCTTTAGTATTATTATTAAATTCTATAACATAATTGCATAATGTTAATGTGAGTAATAGATTCAACAACAGACAAATATATGTGCTACACGATTATGAGGGAGAAAAATTTCAATCCTAATTGCAAAATGGGAGTCAGGGTTATGAACCTGGAAAGATCTCATAAAAGGAATCAAGGTTGAAACACGTGGTAAAGAATGAGCAGAGATTTAACAAAGAGAACCCACAGAGGGAGAAAAACTCCAGACCACATGAGTAGCACGTAGCAAAGCACGAGCCTGCCTGCCTGCCTGCCTTCTTTTCTTTCTTTCTTTCTTTCTTTCTTTCTTTCTTTCTTTCTTTCTTTCTTGCTTGCTTGCTTGCTTGCTTGCTTGCTTTCTTTCTTTCTTTCTTTCTTTCTTTCTTTCTTTCTTTCTTTCTTTCTTTCTTTCCTTTTTGTGTGTCTTTCTGAGGCAAGTTCTTGCTATATGATTCAGACTGCCCTTGGGCTCACTTTGTAATCCAGGCTGGTCTGAACTCACAATGATCCTCTTGCCCCAGCCTCCTAAGGGCTGGGATTACAGACATGTGCCACCACACCTGACTTAAGGCAAGAGCATTGATAATGAATTGTAAATGGTATAGTGCCTAAATTGATGCCCCTTGATGGGGCACATGGGCACAGCTTATCTTTACTGTTTCCTGTAGGTTGCCATGGATGATCAGCCCAACTGGGAGTGTGAAAAAATATGAGACCATGCTAGTTGACTCAATGGAAGTACTCAGTAGGTAAGAGCAGCTTTTCCAAGCTACTAACATTAAATATGTCTTAGCTCCCAGATACTTAACAGTTAGCATCCATGGTATGATTTTATTGCCCCAATAATTCTATATGCTACATATCAGAATACTAAATCATAGTGGATAATTGAAGGTATAAAAAAGGAAGTGACTTAACTAATATCATGCAGCTAGCAAGTGATGGAAGTGAGAATAAAAGCTAGAGCATGCTATTAGTATAATGTACTCATAAAGAGTCTGTACTTTAGTAATAGGTTATACTCACCACATACACATACATGCAAACATACATGCACACACACACACACACACACACACACACACACACACACACAGAGCCTGGAAAGAGAGTCAGGGAACCTAACTTTACCCAAGATCTGAACTAAGTAACTGAGAATTTAACTGAAAGAGGTATTTTGCTCTCTCATTTAGAACACAGAGGTTAGAAATAAACTACAAAGCAACTACAAAGGACCTTTCTTCCTCAGAGAATTCTTATTCCACCACATGACACAATTTTGACAATTGATATACAAATCAGTGTCTTGAGGAAAAGTACACCTTTTAACTAATCCCACAAGCTTCACAGAGTCCGTGGTCAAACAGTTCACACAACAATCACCTTTCTAGGCAAAGAAGGAGCCATGAACATTCCACTGTGGCCATTATAATGAGCTGTACCATGAAATCCGTTGTCAGCAAAGTGTTTAACTTTTCATTTGTACAGGGACTCAAAGCAAAGAGTTTGCTTTTGATCTTGGAAGAGATTTGGGGCTTGTGGTTTTCAGTGATGCTGAAACTGTTAGGACTTTGGCAACTCTAAGATGGACTAAAATGTCTTTTGCATAAAGGGATGTGCATGAGTCTTTGGGGGGTCCCAGAGCAGAATGTTATGGTTTGTGCATAGGTGTCCCCCAAAGCCTCATGGAGTCATGGGCCCACTTCTGGAGTTTGTGGTTGATTATTGTGGATGTGGATGCTGCACCTGCCCTTGGGGAGGTAATTTGCATCACAGTGTAAGGAGGGGAGAGAGGCTGGCTAGCTGCCTGGGCTGCTGCTTCTCCTTTTGTTCTCTGCTCTTTGCCACCACCATGAAAGATTGCTCTCTGCCATATGCTGCTCTGCCTTGGAGCCAGCTGAATATGGACTGAAACCTCCAGTAACTATGAGCTAAATAAACCTTTCCTTCCCTAGTTTTGGGTGTTGGGTATTTGTTCCAGTAACAAGTGAAGAGTAACTGAGGCAGAATTTGGTACTAGAGAAGTGGAGTCATTGCTGTGACTACCAGACCATGTGGATTATAAGCTTTTGGGAATTGTTAATGGGAAGAGAGAGGAAAGGTTCAGAGATGTCATCTCCAAGAGAAGTGATAGAACTGCTTTGGCTGTTTTCTATGGGAGATTTTGGTCAGAGTTCAGAAGATGAGAAGGCTGATAGAAATCCTGCCTATAAAGACCAGGCTGAGCAGGTTTCTACTGGGAAGAAGGACTCCATTGGTTGTTGTACTCCAGATGATTTGTGTCAATGGCTTGGCTGAAAGTTTGTCTGAATTTTGCTTCTTTCCAGAGACTTTGCCTGAGACTGAGATTGCAGATAACCCCACTCCTGGTACCAAATTCTGTCTCAGTTACTCTTCTCTGATTGCTGGGACAAATAACTGACACTTAAAATGAAGGAAGGAAAGGTTTATTTAACTCACAGTTACTGGAGGCTTCAGTCCAACTCAGCTGGCTCCAAGACAGAGCAGCACATGGCAGAGAGCAATATTTCATGGTGGTGGCAAAGAACAGAGAACAAAAGGAGAAGCAGCAGCCCAGGCAGCTAGCTAACCTCTCATCCCTCTTTACATCGTAATGCAAATTACCTGCCTCAGGGCAAGTGCAGCATCCATACCCACAATAATCAATCATAAACTCCTAAAGCCACCCCATGACTACATGAGGCTTTAGGGGACAACGATGCACAAACCATAACACCGGTGGTCACACAGTTCACTCAACAATGTATACTTCTAGGCAAAGAAGGAGCCATGAACATTCTACTGTGACCATTATAATGAGCTGTACCATAAAATCTGCTGCTTTCAGGGTTCTCTTGCTTGTCCCTGAGGGCTGCTTTACTTTCACCAAGTTTTCTTGTATGAGTGGCACTCAATTTCCTTCCACAAGGACATGTAAACTATATGGAGGATGTTTAACAATGTAGGTAGTTAGGCGTGGCTGTACCTGCTGCTTAATACTTTTGTTTGCTTAGACAAATTACCAAACCTTGTTGTCAGTTATGCTGTTTATCAAAGAGGATAATCATTCCTCACAAGGTCACTGTAAGAATTATAGGAGAAAATGTGTGCCATAGAATTTGGCACAATGTTTTCAACACACCATAGACTCAATAAACCACAGTTTCTTTTAAAAAAATCAACCTAAAGCAAACTCTACTCACTGCTGTGAATTAGCTCACAGGCAGAAGGTGTATAATGTTACTTTAAACTCAGTAGGTGTACAATCTGAGCTCTTGTCCAAAACCTACTCTTTATTTTTTTATTTCCCTTAGCCATATGGTGACTAATTCAGGAATCCAGAGCAGACCCAAAGACTTTTCTCTTGTCTTTACCACAGTGCACACTCAGACCACACAATCACAAGTCCTGCAGGCTTTACCCAACCAACATTTTATAGATCCATCCCCACCTGCCCAACCCCACCCTGTTGGACTCATTGCTTCTCTGCTCTCTCCTGAACTGTTGCTTCTAATGTATTCCCTATGTCTGGTCCTGCTTCTCTATAGAATATTCCCTTGGGTGATCACCTTCAGGTGAAATCTAGATATCTTATAGCCCACAACTTTGGAATGTCCACAAGTTTCTGGGATCAAATTTAAATTCATTAGCTTAGCCCCAAAGTGTTTCTGCCAAGTCTCTGCCTCTAGCTTCATCGCTTCTGATCCCCCAAATATTTCACTAGAGGTGCTCACAATTTTAGGACTTTTATCCTTTCTGATCCCAACCTGCTGAAATATTTCTACCTTTTTGGTTGCTAACCAATATTCATTCTCCAAAATTATACATAAATGTTGCCTTATTTAGTTGGTGCTATCTGATCCCAGCCCCTTCCAGTTTTAATATCTATGCATTGTTATTTCTCTAAGTTAACAGCTCCTTGAGGATGGCAGCCCTCTGTCCTTGTGTGATGTGGTGTTCCCAGCCCCTGACAGCAGGTGACACATAAATGCTCAGGAAGCTCTGAGTGAATGACTGAATTTCTCCAGGTTGACTCCAGAGTTAGAATCCAAGCAGGAAATTACTATAACTCACTCACACTTATTTTATCCAGTCCTTTTGCTCCTCAACCTGCCTTGGGAAAATAACACACATATTGAATGATTGGCCATCAACAACCTCAGAGATCTTATCTTGACCACTGACCTGGGCAAAAATAATTTTCTTCCTAAGACCAGTAGCTGTCTTGCCCCAAACCAACCCTAGAAAATAAATGCACACATACCACCTTCTAATGTGCAATGACAGGAAAATTTTTACCCAAATCTAGATGATCAGGATGATATTCTTGGCTCCACACAGCCTTTTTATAGTTGTGAAACCTTTGGTGCTAGTATCCTTGAGGGAAGTCCCGCTGGTACACTAAATAAGCATCTGATCAGGAGACCTAATACCTAGCATTGAATATCAATTTGTTATTCTGTTAGTTGTGGCCCAGAGCAAGGTTGTATTCATTGTGGTAGCCTCAATAATGCCTTGAAAGTAATCAGTGCTCAAAGTATGTGACCTACGTATATTAATCCTAAGTAGCTCTTGAGGGGACTCGACTTCTGAAATGATTTGTACTTAGACCCCATTATGTGTATTTTCAGTGCTTTCCTTAATTAGCTTATGGTCTTCTTGTTCTATTCATCTTTGCCATTTAATAGCCTAACAAGACATCTTTTGCATAGTAAATGCTAAATAAACTGATTCAAACTGAATTGTGAAGTGCAGCCAGAAAATCAGTTAGGCGCAAGACAAGGTAGTTGTCATACTGCTTATTATGGGAGCCACTCAGCTCAACAAAGAGCCTCATGAGAAGAATCACTCTTCTAATAGAGACAGTTTACTCCACCCCATCATCAGTCCTTACGATAAGAAGCCCTTGACAGTGGCTCTACTTACTACCTTATAAGCACAATGTCATGTGGCATGTGTGAAGACTAATGTACATGAGCAAGCATGTGCATCAGTGCAAGCACAGATTTAAACTTGTGCCCAGATCTGTATGGTAAGGATGATATTCTTGGCCACACACAGCCTTTTTCTGGTTGTGCCATCCTTGGTGTTAGTATTGCTTAGGGAACCCCTACCCCACCAGGGACACCAAAATAAGCATCTAGTCAGGGATGGAGACATTATAACCCTTGGTCCTGCCTCTATCATTAACTAGTAGGAGTGTGGCCTCTTTCAACCTTCCTTTTTGCATCTCTAGATAAAACACTGTATACCTTCTGCACAGAGTTTTCACAAGGAACAAATAAGATCTGAAAACAAAGGTGCTTTGAAAACTATGACACACGTGGCTCACATGAGATTTCGTATCGCTCCACACATTCATATGTAAGCAGTTCTTATCCTGACTGCCACTGTCCCCATTTAGAGACAGCTCACCTGCTTCCCTAGGCCTGCCTCCCTCTTGCCAGAAGCCCAAGATTCAATGGAGATACTGGAAAAGTTCAGGGTCATTTTCTGTGTGTGTGTGTGTGTGTGTGTGTGTGTGTGTGTGTGTGTGTGAGGCTTCTGCCCTGTAGCCCCTGACAGCACTTCAGGATGTGCTTATGCAGCCCTGGTTTGTTTCCATGGAGACAGGAAGCTCTGCTTCTCTTCAAGCCTAAGCTAATGGTTTTCATCAAATCCTATTTCCTCTGAGACAAGTAAAAAATGCTACAATGCTTCCATATCCATGGTTTGTCTTTAAATATGAAGCCAGCAAACACACCTCACAGTCGTCCCTTCACCAGTGCCTGGTTCCTTGAGACAGGTGCACCAGGTATTTTCACACCCGGTGAGTAGAGCTTTGTGAGTACCTGTCCCCTTGTATCCAGACTCTCCCTTACTTAGGCAATGGTAGGAGCCATGTGCATACTCCCCTCCCCTATTTCTATTGCTTTCTCTCTGTTCTCAGAATAACCTTAGTACACATCATTTAAATTGTTTGCAGGTCACAGAAAATTTGTTCCCTGGGGACAAAACTTTTAGAACTATTTTCCAGTGGATACAGAAAACAAAACCTGGTTGGGGAGATAGTTCAGTGGTCTAAGTGCCTGCCTAGCAAGTGCAAGGACCCAGGTTTGATCCCCAGTACCATATGCCATGTTGGCCTCAGAACCCCCGGCATGCCATGCTGACCATCAAAACCAGGTGTGATGGCACATGCCTGTAATCCCAGCACTGTGGAAGCTGAGACAGGAGGATCACTAGGAGTCCAAGCTGTGTAGTAAGACCTTGTATCAAATAAATGAATGAATAAATAAATAAATAAAATATTTTAAAAAGAGAACAAAACCCAACCAAAGCCCCACTCCAAGGAGTAAGCTTACTTCCTATGCAGATACATTAGAAAGCTGAACAGGCAGCAGCAAGCACCCACAGCCCCTCCTGTACACAGGACCAGCTGCTACTGAGCCCTCTGTAGACACTAGTGCAAATCTCCCAAATGCTAGAAGGAGGTGTGGAGCAGCAGGACGTGAAAAGGAAACCAGGACAGAAATATTTTGGTCCCAGCCCGTAAGGCCCTACTGATAACACTCTTTTAATGTCAGAATTTATTCACACCAGCTGTTCCCAGCTGCTGTTGCTGTTTCCTGGGCTTCTACAGAAGTGCTAAGGAGGCATCTGCCTTGCCATTTTCCAGGCCTCTCTTAACCTGATAAAGCTGCATCCAAGCCAGAGAGGAACTAATGGCCCCACTGCTGGCTCAAGCCAAACATTCACAGACTGCTGTGCAGAGGACAGCCACCTGGACTACTGGTAGCAGACATGTATGTCACTATTTTCAAAAGGAATAGGTAGCTCAAAACAGCTAAAGGCTAATCTATGCCAGACTGGAGCTGAGCTTTTATATGCAAATACAGACTTGTCACCCATTTTACAGAAGGACAGAAGGAGGCGGCTCCAAGTAACCTAAGTGCATGATGCAAATCAGTGGCTGCTTACTAGTATGAGCGTTGCTGGATTAACTAAGAGTCAACTTGTGACACCCAGCTGTGTGGAATCAGCCTGGTGCTGGGTGTGGAAAGCCAACCTGAGGATTTTGTTAGCTTCATAAAATTAATCCAGAGAAGATGGTATGCTGTGGATTCTCCTGGAGAAGCTTATCACACTGGTTTTCCTAATATGAACTCAACTGTTCACATCGTCTGAGGGGTTCAGGTTCTTGCCCTCACTGAGGATGGCTTCAGCTCTGTGTGGGGGAGCACTGGTCCTTGTCTTGCTTATCTTGAGTTGATTTATGGCTAGTGCTTAGAACCCTCAGGAAATGACTGCTTCTCAGAAATGTCTTCCAGGTGTAGCTGGTTTTCAGTTTTGAGTCTGTTGCAAGATCCTATTTCTTCAATTTGTTGGAGAGGAGAAATTGTTGCCTGTTTGGCCCCACTCATGCTTCTTTGCCAGTGGCCCACAGTACTTTCTATGACCCTTAGGCCATCTCAGTCTTGGTATACCAGGGACAACAGATGGTTTGAACAATTATGTCACTTTGGCTAAAGTGGTACAATCAGCAATAACAATAGCATCGAACACAGGCTAGAAAATGACAAACTGCCATAACCATTAATTTGCCATCTTTAACTGTGAAGTAGATTTATGGTTATATAACAAAATTTAAAACAAACCAGAAAACTCTATGCAGTAAATAAGCCTTCAATGTGCCAATTTTATCCTCAGGAGAAAAGCTTCAAAGGTGGTTAAGGGAAAAATAGAGAAATAGAAGCAGAGAAAGCAATTAGAAGCAAGGCTGCAGGAAAAAGGAGAATCATGAAAATTTTATGAAACTGTGCAGAATATAACAGGGAAAGAGAAAAGGAAGAAATACAGAGAAGAACAGAACAGAACAAAACAACAATCACAAAATAACTAGAAACTATGTCCACACTCATAAAAACAAGACCAAACAATGAAGGAAAACAAATAAAAGTGAGGGGGGGGGGGCTTGTGGGTTAGCTTCATTGTTTAAGCGCCTGCTGGGGCAAACCCAGTCAGGCTCAGGGGACCTTGATTCGATCCCAGCTCTCCATGCCTTACCAGGCCCCACACTTATGGCAGCCTGAGCCAGCATAAAAAAAAAAAGGCTGGGGAGACAGGTCAGTAGAATAAATGCTAGCCTGATGAGTGCAAGGTCCTGAGTTCAATCCCTGGTACTGAGGGAAAAAAAAAAAGAAGAAGAAGAAGAAGTAAAAAAAAAAAAAAAAAGAGGAAAAAAAGTCCACTCCCAAGTGTGTCTCTGTTATTACTCGCAAACATGAGGAAACAGAGTCCGGATTGCTGATTTATTCCAGTGAGCCAGCCATAGATTCATGACGGGGTAGTGGGTAATCTCAGGAAACCTGCACCTTTATTTCCCCTGCAACTTGGGCTGGTTTCTGGCCTTGAGCCTGGGACAAGACCTGTTCAGACTGCAGCAGTCAGGTGCATCTTCTACGGGCTTGAACTCCGCTGGGAGCTGCTGGCTGAACCCAGCAGTCATTCTAAGTTTGGAGCTCAATTGGCCCCTCTCCAAGATGGCTCCTAGCCAACTGCCCTCTCCCATGGGATGTCCAATCCTGCAGCACTCACCACAAGCCAGTGCAGTCCTCCATGTCCACTGCTCCCCTTCCCTTCCACTACTGCATTTTCTGTCACGATCTCTAGGTTGCCACCAGTCACCGTGTCTATGGGTTTGAACTGCTCCTTCTACACAGTGAGTCCCAACTCAGGGAGAAGGTACTGCCCACTACTTCCTTCTTCTATGCTGAATTTTGTTTCTTTTCTCTTCTTGTGGGATTCAATTCTTGCTTCAGATCATTCGTGGACCAAGGGAACCCACTTCTTTCTTTTTTCTCTTCTTTATGTTATATCCCAATGTCTGGACAGCAAATCTCAGAGAGGCTCCTTCTCTGCTGCTTGTCAC
The DNA here is from genome assembly GCF_000260255.1 of Octodon degus. Taxonomy (NCBI): domain Eukaryota; kingdom Metazoa; phylum Chordata; class Mammalia; order Rodentia; family Octodontidae; genus Octodon; species Octodon degus. The sequence goes on from NW_004524752.1 coordinate 1,182,671, forward strand.
TCTGCCATCACTGCATGCCCTGGTCACTCTGGTGCTGGTCATGTGCCTTGCAGAGAACCAGTCCTACACCACCCTCACACCAAAGGACCTGGTCCCTTCCTGGAGTGTTGCCCCCTGGCTCCAATGCAGATCTCTCAGCCTAGAGGCACAGATCCCTCATCCTGGTGCAGCCTTTCTAATTTCCACCACTTGCCCTTGGATATTCCCAGGGCAGATCCTTCACACAGACTTGCATGAGACATTGTCATGGGCTCTAGGCCTCTCAACCAGTTGGACTCATGGAGGACATCGTTCATGAGCTGTAGATCTTTAACTGAACTCCTGTAGAACATTGCCATGGGATCCAGGAACTCAGCTAGATTCTTTGGGTCGCTAGTGCATAGACAGAATTCCTTTGCATTTGACTTTTTCAATGAATACTATAAAATAATCCTATAAATTAAATGTCCTAAGGCCCGGCCAAATAGCTCAGTGGATTAAAACGCCTGTAAGCAGGTGCAGGGACCAGGGGTTCAATCTCTGGGCCCGCCATGCTGGTCCCACCCCCAGAGCACTCTGAGATGGCAATTGAGACTGGACGTGGTGGCTGTAATTCCAGCCTTGGGAGGCTGTACACAGGCAGATCACCATGAGTCTGATCTACTAGTAAGACCCTGAACACCCTATAAACCCTTCCCTACAATACAAAAAAAGAAAAATTAAATGTCCTGTATGAAGTCCATTCTCTTATAAATCCTGACTACAACAGAAGACTAAAGAAAAGAGTAAGTCCTCTTGCTGAGTAAGTACATACTAAGCTCACTAAGCTCCCTGGGTAAGTACAGAAGAAATCTCATTATGTCTTCAGATTCACAACCAAAAAGAGCTCCTTCACAGTGTCTCACATTTCTCTTTTATAATCATTTCACTTCTCACCCATGAATACCATGCTAGTCTTTGTTTCTTCCAATGTGCCACCCTGTCTCATCTGGAGAAGAAGGCAGGAACACAAAGTGATGCAGCTTCAAACCAGGGAGCACCCACGTGCTCAGACACAGGAGCTGTCTGGTGGAGCTGCCTCTGTCCCACTTCCAACTTCATCAAGACCTACCTTGAACCCAAATCGGAGGCTTATCTGGAGCACTCATGGCTTTTGCTGGCACCGTATCTATTTTTCTCTCTCTTAAAATAGTATGAATCTGTCTTGAGTCTTCTAAATTAAAATATGGACACATTTAGGATATAAAAAAACAATAAAGAATATAAGACTTAAGACCACACACACTAGAGAGAATGCCCTCAGAAGACACAGAAGAAAGAAGTCTCTGGTCAGGCCTGTCCTGTGGGCAGTAACTCGAGGAATGTGTTTGGGTTGTACATGCAGGCTGGGTGCAGGCTGGGTGAGGAGTTACCTAGAGCGGTGCTTGGGCATAATGAAGGATGTTAATAAACGTTCGCTGAGGAAGTACACACAGAAGAAATCTCATCATGTCTTAAGACTCTCTACTCAAGATACACACTACAAAGAGCTCCTTCACAATGTCTCCCATTTCTCTTTCATTAACATTTCACAAATTACCACCACAGGCTCTTAGAGCCACATGGTCAGACTAATATGACAATTGATCCTCATGATTCTGCTCTCTCCCAGGGCCGCCCCTTCCCTTACTGACCCTGGATGAATGATCTTAGATACTCCTCCCCTCCTACTTTTTGTGTAGATAATGTTTTTACTTTAAGAATTTAATTCCTATTTTTCTCAGTGTAATAGGCAGAGTTTTATGTATTTGGTACAGATTTCAGTATGCAGCTTGGACTCGTTGTGATCCTCCTGTTTACAGCCTCCCCAGCACTGGGATCACAGGTGTGCACCATCACACCCAGCCTCAGTGGCCGGCTTAGTACACCTGGGGGCAGGGCTGGCATGGCATCTGGTTCCAGGAATTGAACCTTGATCCCTGTGCTTGCCTACTCAGGTGCTTAGTCTGCTGAGCTGTCTCACTGGGCCTAGATGTAGAGTTTTAAAAATCAAACAATTTAGCAAGACAGATAATGAAAAAAAATGCAGTTTTCCATCTCACCTCTTACAACCCCTGAATCTCACTCCCCAGAGGCAACCCTTATACTCTTTTCTTTTGGTATTCATTTGCAACTTTCTAAATATTATAGTAAAAACACTCTTTATATTTCAACTTTAGACACTGCTTTATTATACATAACCTAAGATTTTAGTAGTCTTTGATGCCCTGCTCTCTCCCCAGATTCAGTCTCCCTCATCTAATCAAGGCAATTACAGTAATCTAAGCATACCTCAGTCTTCAGCATTGACAATGGACAACTGGTAGACAGCCAAGCTGCCCAGAGGTCTTGTGATTCTTATTTCTTTAGTGGTAACACTTCTGTATTTTGCCAAAATATATACTTATGGAAGGTTTGTACAAATAACTGCATGCATCATATGCATAGTTTTAACAAAAATCATAAAAATCTTATGAATACATCAGGGCATATATTAATTTCCCTTTTTATCTTAAAGGTAGCACTTTCAGAGCCCACTGTCATCCTATCCAAATTTGATCTCCATGCCTTCTAGGCCACTGACCATGGTCTCTGTACGTTCTTTCACCACTCTTTGCTTTGTCTGCCTTCTTTATTGAATCTCACATTTCTCTGAATATCACATCTTTCTTAACTCTTTATTTTTAGTGACTTATGTTCTCCAGCAACTTTTTAGAAAGGGTATCTGAAAATATTGCTATTCCATCCCCACGAATAATTGGTACTTTGGCTGAGCATATAATTTGATCATGAAATTTTTTTCTTATAGAGGTTTTAGGTTCTACATGGGTTTCTAACTTTCAGTATTATCGTTGAGAAGTCCAATGGCATCCTGACTATTGGTACCTAGGCTGCCTTCCGAAATGCTAGAAGCTTTCTGACTACTCTCAACTCTGGGGTTCTAAAATTTATGACAATGTGCTTTGGTGTGGTCTCTAGCTGTGCTGAGCACTCTGTGGATATTTTCTTTTTTCTAAGGTCATATGTGTTGAACCCAGGGTTCTTGCACTGAGCTACATCTCCAGCCCCTTTTTATTTTGAGACAAGCTCTCACTAAGTTGCCCAGGCTGACCTCAAACCTGTGCTCCTTCTACCTTAGCCTGCCAGGGCATCACCATGCCTGACATCAGTGGGCATTTTAGGGTTAACCTACAAATTCACCTTCTGCCAACCTACCATGCAAAATATCATTACACTATATTCAATGTATACTTCATATTTAAATGTAGTGTTCAAAACTTGGGTTCTGTGCACATGTGTTTTTATTTATGCAAATCACATGGGATGACATTGTTTCTTTGTTTTCACTAAATCTAGTTCTAAAAATTTCCTGTGTTTTGTGTGTACATGGTATCTGTTGCTCCCAACTCCTACACATACACCATGGTATGCATCCAGCATTGGACCTATCTACATATTCCTGTTATGGGTACCCAGGTTGCCTCCAACTTCCTACTGCCAAGAAACAATGCTGTAGAGAACTTCCTTACTCATGTCTCAACAGATCTCTTCACTTGGCAATCTGAGTCTTCTGGTTCAGGAAACATGTCTCACATGTTTCTTCGTTAACTTAACAGGACAGTCTTTCCTGTTTTACTGTTCTCCTTCTAGAACTTCTACAATATTTAAACGTTGCATCAACTCCATTCCTTTTTCTTCTATAACTTCACCTTGACCATTTAGTATCTTTTATTTTCTGTTATTACATTTTTACTTCAATTCACTTTTATAGTACTTTTACATTAATTGCATTCTACAATAATTTCCCAACAGCTCTTCTTAACTTCAAAATGTACAGCAACCTATTATTTTATATGCTACATTATTTCTCTTCTGTGAATATCAAATACAGTTATAAAAGTTGTGTTCTATTCTCTCCTTAGTTCACATTCTCTAAAGTTCCTTTCCATAATTTTTTATTGTTTGTGCCTTTTCTATTAGATATTATCCTCAGTGAGCTGACAACCACTAGTTTTATGATAAGATTTAAAAACAAGATATAGAAAGCTTAATGAAAACTTTGTATAGATGGTTGGAGCTTGTGGAGTAGTGAGTTTAGTGGGTTCTCCTCCCAGAAAAGAATGTTCATGACCAGTCATCAGGACCCCTGAATGTTACCTTCTTTGGAAAGTGGTCTTTGCAATATAATTAAATTATAAATATTCAGATGAGTATACCAACCTGGATTGTCCTAAATCCAATGACAAGTGTGCTTATAAGAGTGAGGCAGAAAGGAAGACTTCAAAGACACAGGACAGGAAGAAGTGCTGTGACCAAAGAAGAGATTGGAGTGATGTGCTACAAGCAAAGGAATGTTAGGTGCCCAGAAGCTAGAAGAGAAAAATGAGCAAATTCTCCCATTAAGCCCACATAGGGAGCACAGGTTTGCCAGATTTTGGACCTGTAGTCTCCAGAACCATGAAAGATTAAAATTCCACTGTTAACCTGCTTACTTTGCACCAATATGTTGCAGCAGGCATAGGAAACTAATACAGTGAACTTTGTGGAAGGTGATGGGATGAAGATCTATATCTCTAGTCTTCCCTAAATATCAGTACCAACAGATCAATTTTCAAGACATTTTTTCCTCAGAAGAATCCTCTAAACTCCTATCAGATTGCTGCATTTCTGAGGGAGCAGATGTGGGCCACAATAACAACTTTGGGGACTCTCATTAAACCCTCTTGTTTTTCATAACAACCTGTCAAGCTCACCCTAATATGCACATAATGTGACAATTCTAACCTTCCCTGATTCAGTCATCTGCTGAGAGTAGATCTCCTAACTGGTGCAGAAATCGAATGGGGAAAATAATTGTCAGCAATGCCTAGGGATTGAGACCTACAGCCATTCAAGGAATGAGGACTTGCAAGGAATGTTCTCATTTGTACCACCATGCTTATTCCTTCCAGCTCTGAGGGATATCTGGATTCTCTAATCTTTGACTCTTTCACATGCTCTGTAGAGCAATCAGCTTACTTTTTAAATCAGCATTCCTTATAAATTGACATTCACCACAGGCAATTAAGTCTCAGCCCTCCAGCTACTGTGCCCATCACTTATTTTCTATCTTCAAAAATTTGCTCCCATTTCTCATCTGTTGTCATTTCTCTTGTCTTTATGCCCTCTTAAAATTCTTTTCATATATGAGCACAGTTTCCAGAAATGACCAACTGGAGTCAACATGCTTGTCATTTGAAAAACCTCGGCCTTTCTGACAAAATATTAAGTTTGGCTTTGCTTAAATTTCTCTAAAATATTTCCAGGTCTCTGCTATCCTAAGCTATCCTACTCCATGGCAGCCCCTTCATAGTCCACAATGTGTTGTATTCTCTTTTATCTAAGTTCATAATATATATATATATGCATATATATAGATATATATATTTCCATAATTTTATTGATAAACAAATAGAATTGAGACAGTTTCAAATCAAATTGGTAGGACAGTTTCAATAATTAACACAATGCATACATTCCTCCCAGTGGTTAATTGCTGTACAACATGCACACATGATAGCCTATTAACAAAACACAAACAGAATTAGAACAAATCACTCTATTCATTAAGAGAATGTAACTATATATCTATCCTAACCACTTTGAAAACACAGATACAAAATGGACATTCATCTGTATACCCTTTTTTTGTTAAGTTCCATTATTTGAATATTATAGGTGTGTTAACTCAGCAAAATAATCTAAAAGTGTTCAGTAGTCCATAA